>NC_081410.1:491997941-492360441 GCF_030272615.1 Cryptomeria japonica | reverse complement strand
ATTTTTATCAATTAGAGTCTAGGGCATCATATCAAGATTTATCATCTCCAAGATCGAAACCGCATCATATCGAGATTTATCATCTCCAAAAAATGAATCAGCATCATATCGAGATTTATCATCTCCAAATCAAATCAGTATCACATTGAAACCAAATTTGCATCAAATCAAGATCAAATCTGCATTCTATCGAATCAACAACATCATCAATCGAGCTTTCTTTGAACCAATGTGTCATTACACATTGCTTCAAAGAGGGGCAAAATGTATACACCTAAAATGGTTTGAAGATAGTTAATTAAATACGCAGTTATTTGATTAATTCCCCTTCCTAATTAATTGAATTCACAAGCAATTTAATGAATTTCTCTATTCATCTACTAGTAAATAAATCTAAATGATTTATTTATATAGTTCATCTCACATCCCCCTTTGATTAATTAATTCTCAATTAATTAATGTCTCCCCATACTAATTAATTCTTCTAATCCCTAATTAAGATTAACAAACCCAAGTTTGTTGAGATTAATTACCATTTTTCAATTATTTGAATTTCTAAATTCAAATGAGCACATGGCTCCTAACTTTAACCACCCAGCCTAACCATCCCCTAACTTAACCCATTCAATCTAATCTTGGGTCTAACTAAACCTATCCTATCTTGCACATTCTAACCTCCTTATCCTAACCTCACATGGTGTGGATATTCTCTCCTTGAGACACATGGCACTTTTGCCACATTTCTCCTCCCTTGGACACTTGCCCTCTCATGAGCAAGGCTCCTTGACACTTGTCACCACAGAGATGACAAGTGTCCCTTCCTCCAACCTCTTCTCCAACTTCCTCAATCTTGGCCCTTGATATCTTCAGTTCAGATTTGGACTGTCAATTCCTGCCACCTTAGCTTTGGCCTTGGAATTCCTATAAATACCCCTCATTTTGGAGCAATATGGATCCCATCTCATATCAATTTAGGCATCATTACTATAGGCAATTTTCATTTTGATTATCTAGTAATTAGATTTGGAATTGATCATAGCATGTTAATCTAGTTTCTTACATCATGCATTTCATATCATCTCCATAGTCAATCATGATCAAATAGCTACTCAACTCTTGAGTTGCCTCTTTGTAGTTCATTGCTCCACTGAGAGCCCATCAATCCAACACCTTCAAGGTCCTCAAGAATAGAGGAAAATGGGACATTTCAAGGAAGGCTTATGGTTTGCATCTTTGATTTAGTTTTTCAATTAAGTTTTTCAATTATGTGTTTATTATCTCATTATATGTGTATGCCTCTTATACTAACCACATTTTTAACATCACAGAAAGGTAGATCATAATTATGAGAGATGAGCTCACTACTGCTAATGAGTACAAAGAGAAGTTCAAAGCTTGTTGAGCTTGGTTGGATGAGATGCTGAAAAGTCAGAGACATGAAAAATACATGCAAGGACTTGGATTTTTTGAAAGGAGAATCCTCCAGTTCTGGTCAAAGCAATCATCAACAAAATAACAAGAAACCTCCAGTAAGATAGGCTAATGCCTATAAATTCAATGGTAGATATTTTACTTGCAATAGATTCAGTCATATGGAAAATCAATGCAAAAGTAGGATAAATAATGGGATGATGAATAATGTGATGAATAATGGTCCTATCTTTACCGGTCAATGTTTTAAATGCAACAACTTTGGTCACAAGTAAAATACATGTAGAATGATGAACAATTTCCAGAATAAGAGATGCTATACTTGTGAAAATTTTGGACATATCTCTAGTCAATGCAAGATGAGACAAAATCAAATGAATTTTAGACCAATGCAAGATTACACAAAATCTTCCGTGCATGTAGGAAACATGGACCTATTGCAAAATATTACAGAAGAAGGAACAATGGTCTAGTGAACAAGAACAAATCTGATGAGAAAGGAAAAGCAAAGGTAGATGAAATCAGAGATCAACATAAGAAGATGTGGGTTAAGAAAGAAGATCAAAATGTGTAGAATGGGTCCACACCTAAATCCAAGGATGGAACCTCATCGGTAACTAGGGATTTTTGGCCTTAGGTGGATATTTTCATGTAGGTCAATAGAAACCCATCTTTGGAGATATATAACAAGTTTTGGAAGGTTGCAAAAAATATAGATCAATCATGCAGATCATATCCAAAATATTTCATGGAGATTTGAGAATTCGGTAGGCAATTTCATGAAAAGTAAGATAACTAGAAGCTTTAAGGATGAGCATTTATTACAACTCAAAATTAGGTTTCCAAAGGTTAAAAGGGAATTTCAAAAGTTTATTCTTCACAATGTGAATGAGAGGAAAGAGAAGAGCAGCAGAGTGAAAGAGATTTTACAACAAACATCGAACTTGAAGTGATCATTCAACAATTTCCTACACCTGGTTGTGAATCAAGAGGTATTTATCCATTCATGAGATATATTCTTAAACCCTAAATTTATCAATGACATCTGTATCTGGTATTGCTACACCTCTGGTAGTTGAAATTTCTAATAGAGAAAGGCCTGTTTTCAAAAAGCATCATTTTAAATCTATTGAAGATGATCTAGAATGAGCATTTTCTTCAGTCTTGTACGATGTTCTTCACAATGAAGATATCAGGGCATACATTCATTGTGATATTGAAGAAATTGGAAATGCACACATGCTTATACTCTATAACAAGCATATGGCAGATAGTCTAGGAAATCCGAATCTAGAATACAAGATTCTTCATGACAGGGGTTTCGCATAGTTTGTCCATTTTTTGGTATTTGATGAAGTGGAATGGGTCTGATACATTCTGAGAAGGGTTCATGATGAGTTCATATGGTTGGAAAGACTTTATAAGATTACAATGCAGGACATTAAAGAAGTCACATGCTTGAGTACAACTGGTGAGATCCCTAGTCCGAGGAAAGTATAAAACACCATTGTGGCAGTTATTGTCGGTTCCCAATATGACAACCGGTCGATGACAATCAATGACATAGTTGAGAATGATTTAAGATTTGTCTCAATGGTGGTGGGCTACAAGGTATATCAGTCCAGTAGGCAGAACTTTGTCTCCAATACTGCCATATTCACTATATATCAGATGCTAAAGGATGATAAAAGGTATGATCTAATTTGTTTAGTACTCCTAAGTGAGTTGATGAGAAACTTGAAGAAAATAAAGAAAGATAAGAAACACATCTTCAAGTTTGGATCCCTTATTATCTATTTAGTATTATACTTCATGAATGAGATCCCTAATATAGGAAAAGTCCAATGTGCTTATGAAAAATCGGTGGCTATGCAAATTAAGGAAGGATTGTTGGGTATAGGTGACAATGTAATGACAATATCTGCCTTATGGGGCTATTTCAATAATTTCCAAGCCACTATGAAAGACAGAGAGAGAATTCCTAAGACCATAGTAGAGAAATATGAGAAAGCTATCTATTTTATGGTGGACAAGGATAAATGTCTAATGAAGACAATTGATCCGAGAACTATGTGGGTCATGCCCATGGGGTATGAGGTTGATGCTGACATACTTTATGCATATTCTCAAAACATGTTGAGACAACCGTTAGACCAAAAAGAGCAGAGTTTTGACACATTTAAGGAGAAGGATGTGGATTTGCACAAGAAATTAATTGAACCAACAAGGAAAAGGAAAATAAGGAAAGAATTTGAAGCAGTTGCAGAGAAGATGGGGATTACAAGAGAAGTTGTGCAAAGGGCCAGAACACATATTATATTGAAGGAAGAGGATATGGTGAATCCATAGCCCAAATTGGTATCTTCACTTTTGAAGCAGTCCAAGGCCAAACCCAGCAGATATGCACCTACCTCTCGTGTGTAGAAGTTGGTACCTCCACCCAGGACTAAAACAACAACATCTATCAGTGGAGCTGAGAAGAGGAAGAAGGAGAAATCTATAGGACAATATGTTGCAACAGAAGAGGAAACAAAGTCGAATAAAGAGGTGAGGGAAGTAAATAAGACTACCACCTATGCAAGGGTAGTTCGGAAACCTACATCTAGTGATGCTCCTCCTACCAAGAAAGCTAAGTCACCAGGAGAGACATTTGGAAGGACAAGGGTGGGAAAGAAGAAATTTAAGATAGATGAAGCTCTTAAGTCCAGTAAGCTTGAAGGCCCATATAAAATTGTGCCTCCTATGACTTTGTAACAATTAATTGGTGAGATTTTGAAAAATGAAAATTTGAAAAATGTTTCTATATATTATGAGAATTTTGAGGATAAAGATCAGTTAGTTGTAGAAGAAGCCATTGTATAGTATATGGATAAATTTAGTAGGGTCTTGATAGAATTATCAGCTAGGATCCCCAAGAGCTTGTATGCCATTTTGGATGCAAGGAGACATACAGATTCACTTGAGGATGAGAGAATAAAAGAATATGTCTTGATAAGCTTATCTCATAGTATTTCTAAGGAAGAAGTCATTGGTGTACTAAATCTTGCAAAGGACAGGTTCCAGAGCAAGAGGAGAGTTAACAAGCTTATGGTCGGCAAAAAGGATGAAGTCGTAAAGGAAGTCATAATTTTTTGAGAAAATTTTTGATAGAGAAGGGCATAGAAGTGATTCAAGAAGAATATTCTCAAGAAAAATCTATTCTGGAAGAACATGCAGTAGTCTCTGAGCCTAAGGATACTCCATCTATCCCAGATGTGCCTGCAGATGTTCACGATGGACAACAAGATCAACTATTTATAGATTTGGTTGGACAAGAAGCTACAGATGATCCCACTACAAATTAGGAAATCAATGCCTCCAGTGATGCTACTCGAGATCCTCTAGAGATTGAGATCATAGAAAAGATGCTATCTAAGGAGATGGGTGATGATGGAAAAGAGGGTGAAAAGGATAAGAATGAAGAAGTTGGGAAGGAGAAGGGTGAAGATAGAATTGACAAGGCTCCAACAACCATGATAGTATTCACTATTCCTAACAAAGGTAAGAAGATTGCAAATGTTGAGGATGATTTCTCTCATGGTCTGATAGATGTGAGCACCTTGTCCCCTCTTCAAGAACTTAAATTTTCCTCTCTTGCATAGATCAAGGCAAGTGAGGACCTATTGAAATTACAATTTGAGGAAAGAGAAGTTATCTCTTTAGCCACAGAAGTTTTGGAGAAGATTGTTCCAAATTTCAGAGAGGATTCAAGTGCTTCACCATCCAAAAAGCTAAAGAATATGATGAGTGCTATTGAGACTCATTTTGAATCATTAGAAAAGGTTGTGGGTGAATTAGTTCAGAAGCGGTTTAATGAGATTTGGTTGTAGCAAATTTTAAAGACAGTTGAGGGAGATAGAATAAGTCTAAGAACTCTTGTGAAGAGTGTAGAAGATACTTTACATGAAAGCAAAAAAATATTCAAATCATGTCTCTTTTTGCCCAAGTTAACTACAAATATTGATAAGAAAATAAGAGATCTTGAAGGTTGTTGGCATTATGTGAACCAGTATGAGGACATAATGACATTGTATGTTGTCATTGATGTCAATATGCTGAAGAGGAGTGAACCGGTATATGTGAGAACTAGTATATGTGAGAACCGGTATAACACTGTGAACCAGCATTTGTGCCAAAATGAAGCGGTGTGTTTGTTTAAGGTGAATCGGCATGTAGTTATGGAAACTGGCACATGGAAGCTTTGTATGACTACTGGTTGGTAGTCTCAACTTCAGGGTTTCCGGTTGAAGTGCCTCAAGCCTGTGTGACTCAATCGGTGACTTTGTGTGATGACTTAGCATTGTAACGAAGAATAGATCATGTTGCCACGTTAGTCTTGTGTGCGTGAAGGATCTTGCATGAAAGAGATTGTTCCTATCTACCTCGGGAATGTGCGAAGTCTATAAACAGTGATAACATGTGATGGGTTATCAGCCGCCATGAAATTGGTGGAAAACGAACGATGGAGAATGTCTTCAGATTGGTTCAAGGCTATTGCATTTAATGCAATCTGCTTAACGGTTGAGATTGAACCATTTGAATTGCTTAACCTAATAGGTTTAGGGTTTAGGGTTTATGCTACTGACCTATCTATTTCCTATAAGGTCGATATTGTATTTCTTTCTGAGGTCATTGGCAAAATTTGTATGTGTGTATCCAAGAGAAGAGATACATGATTCTTGCCAGACCAAAAGAGAGAAGTGATAACTACAGAGTGTAAGTGCAAAAGGTGAAGAGGAGCTAAAGCAGATCTGCATTGGCATTGAGTGTTGTTACAAGATCATTGTAATACTTGTTGATCTCTAACCACTTCAAATGTTGGAAAATCCCTTAACAGGGTAGCTTTAACCTATTTACTGTAAATCCTTTAACAGGGTGACCCAAAACCATTGAGCTCTTGAAATCCTCTAACAAGGTAACCTCTAACAAGGTTTAACCCTTAACCGCGTATTCTGGCCATCCCTTAACCAGGTGATCCCTAACAAGATCTATTCCTAACAGAACCTATTATATCAGTCTTTAACTAGACAAGGCTCCTAACAGAGCGGACTTCTAAAGAGTTCAAAAATAGCTTGTGGGTATTCATCCCCACCATGGTTTTTCCTAGTTGGGTTTCCATGTGAAAAATCTGTGTGTCATGTGTGGTGATATTCTTGTGATGGTTTGAGTAATTTGTGTCTGAAGGTAAATCATGTTGATCTAGCTGGTTATATATCTTTTGATAATAGATTACCTGTTCATGCACTAGGGTGAAATGGAAATGAATTATTAGATTGTATGAGAAGATAAGTGTCAACCGATTTATGCTTGTCTCAGTTACTCTGGGTTTTGCTGGTTGTACTCTGTTTAAGACCAGTGTTACTATTTGTCTGCCAAAGCACAGTGTCTGTTGTCAAACCGGTTTAATATTGTGTTTTTGTTTGTACTGATTCACCCCCCCCCCCTCTTAGTACCGGTTTGGTACTATCCATTCATCATTGAGTTATCAATTGGTATTAGAGCGTCCTCTGGGTTCTCTGTGTTATAAGCTTAACTACTTGAGGTAAAGATCCCAGTCTAATGATAAAGAGGGAAGGTCCAAAGTTCAACGGAGAAAATTTCAGTATATGGAAAGATAGAATGAAGATATACATCAAAAGCATGGGTGCTCAACACTGGAGCTATGTTGAGAATGCCTATGTTGCCCCTACCAGTACTCTCACCGATGACCAAAAGAGAGAGATGCAGGAGAATGGGCAAGTCATGGAAGCCCTAATTAGTAGTTTATCTGACATTGAGTTTATTGATGTCCAAGATAAGGTAAATCCCAGAGAGGTATGGGATACTCTTGAAAATATCTATGGCGGTGATGAGCATGTAAAACAAGCTAAGGAAGAAATCCTTAGAGGGAAGTTTGAAGACACGTGGATGGTTGAAGGTGAGACCATTCAACAGTATGGAATAAGAATCAAAACTGTTGTTGGAGATATCAAGAGTGCAGGTGGCAAAATGGAAGATTCCACTGTGGTAAGCAAATTCCTGAGATCCTTACTACTGGCCTATGCAATAAGGGTTGCTTCTATTCAGGAGTTGAGATCAATAGTCAAGACTAAGGTATCCCTAGACTCCATCATTGCAAAGTTGATAGCCTATGAGCTAAATAGTTTTGATGGTAGTATTCAAAAGACTAAATCAGCTTTTAAAACTTTTGTTGTACCATCTAGAAAAGGAAAAGAAGCTAGCACTAGTGGCGAACCAAGATAGAGAAGAGAAATGGATGATGAGTAGATTTTGATGGCATTTGAAGCTCTTCTTGCCTGGAAACTTCCTAAAGGAACCAGCAAATACAGAGGTAAGCTCCCTTTGAAATGCTTTTCTTGTAACCAGATAGGACATATTGTTGTAAATTGTCGTAATGGTGACAACAAGGACAAACTAGAAAGGTTAAAGAAATTCAAAGGAGGAAACAAGAGAAACTATTTTGTGGCAGTCGATGGAGGTGTCACAGATGAGGAGTTAGAAGATGAAGAAAATGAAGATATTGTGTTTGTTGTTGTCAAGGAAGATGTGTCAAACAAGAAGGCTCTTGTCTCCCGCTTTGATAATTCCAATGAGTGGATTATTAACAATGGTTGTTCTCACCATATGACTGGTGACCAAAGCAAGTTTCTATCCTTGGAAGAGTATGATGGTGGTGTTTTTCGCTTTGGTAATCATGCACCATGTATGGTCAAAGGCAGAGGGTCCATCTCTCTGAATGGAAAGAGTAGTGTTGACAATGTGTATTGGGTTGATGGTCTAAGACACAACCTTCTGAGTGTTGCCCAGCTGAATGATAGTGGTCTCACTCTGGAATTCAAGAATGGAGTGTGCAAAATCAAAGGAAAGAATGGTGAATAGGTGGCCATTGACATGCAGACCAAAGGTAACCAATTTCAGCTGAATGCAAATATAAGTACATGTCTTATGGCTAAATTTGATGATAGCTGGATATGGCATAGGAGACTCTGCCATGTAAACTTTGATAACATTATGAAGGCCAGTAAGATCAAGGTAGTTAGAGGGTTGCCGGTGCTGAGCAAACTAGAAAATACCTTGTGTAGAGAGTGTCAACTGGAGAAAATGTCTTCCTCAACCTTTAAAGGTAAACCTTTCACTGCTGACAATTTGCATGATCTTGTGCATACTGATTTGTGTGGTCCTATGAAAACTAGGAGTGTGCAGGGTGATAGGTACTTCATGATTATCACTGATGACTGCTCAAGAATGATGTGGGTCGCATTCTTGAAAGATAAATCTGAAGCTTTTGTAAAGTTCAAAGCTTTCTAGAGCATTAGTGGAGAAGGAAAGTGGTAAAAGGATCAAGTTCCTAAGAACTGATCAAGGAGGGGAATTCACCTCCGGTGAATTCAACAAGTACTATGAAGAACATGGCATCAAGAGGTAACTGTCTACCCCTGGACTCCACAGCAAAATGGCCTAGCAGAGAGGAATAACCAGACTGTGGTTGAAGCAGCTAGAACTATATGGCTATGGAGGAAAGGTAGCTCACACCTTTTGGAGAGAAGCGGTGAGCACTGCAGTCTACACGATGAACCGGGTACTCATCAAGAAAGGTAAGGATAAAACTCCTTATGAGTATTGGACTGGTAAGACACCTATGGTTAGCTATTCTAGAGTGTTTAGTAGCAAATGTTACATCAAGAGGAGTGAACACCAGAGCAAATTTGATGCGAAATGTGATGAGGGAATATTCTTAGGGTATTCCACCAAGAGCAAAGCTCTCAAGTGTTTCAATAATAGGACTCAGAGAATTATGGAAAGCATCAATGTAAGAGTTGATGAAACCTCTGAGAAAACTGGGGAAACCGGCAGTGAGCAAGCGGTAATTGAACCAGTTGTAACCTTCTGGGAACCAATTGTCAGTCAACCAAGTACCAATAATAGTGTTCCTACACCGGTAGATGTAGATTCTGATACTGATGGAGATGAGGATGAAGAAGAAAAGCAAGAGGAATCTACTAAGACCATTCCTTGGTATGTCAAGCTGAATCATAATCCTAAGTAGATCATAGGAGATAAGGATGCAGGAATCCTTACAAGAAGAAAGGTCAGAGAAAACTCATGTATGATCTCTGAATTTGAGCCTAAATCATTCAAAGAGGCACATAAAAATGACCACTGGCTCAAGGTAATGGAAGAGGAACTTGACCAGATAGAGAGAAATGGTACATGGTCTTTGGTACCCAGACCGGAGCATAAAAATGTAATTGGCACCAAATGGGTTTTCAGAAATAAGCTAAATGAGGATGGCACGGTGATTAGAAACAAAGCCAAGCTAGTGTGCAAAGGATATGCCCAAGAAGAAGGAGAAGACTATGGAGAAACATTTGCTCTTGTAGCTAGATTGGAAGGAGTTCGTATGCTTCTTGCATATGCAACTTTTAAAGGATTCAAAGTATATCAAATGGATGTAAAATCTGCATTCCTAAATGGTGTACTTGAAGAGGAGGTGTATATAGAGCAACCAGATGGGTTTTCCCTATCTGAAGACAGTGACATGGTATGTAGGCTACATAAAACCTCATATGGTCTAAAGCAAGCACCTAGAGCATGGTATGAATGCCTCCATTCCCATCTTGTGAAGATTGGATTTGAGAGAACAAGCAAAGATAGCAATATCTACTTGAAGTCTAAAGGAGATCAGATCCTGATCTGTGAGGTATTTGTTGATGACATTATATTTGGTGGAGATGACAAGATGAGTCATGAGTTTGCAGATGAGATGAAGAAAGAGTTTGAGATGTCATCATAGGGGAGATTAAGTTCTTCATTGGACTGTAGATTCAGCAGATGAAAGATGGAATCTTTATCACTCAGTCCAAGTATGTCAAAGAGGTGTTGAAGACCTTTGGCATGGAAGATAGCAAACTGGTTGGTACACCAATGGTGACTGGTTGTAAACTATCCAAAGAGGATGACTCAACATTGGTTGATGAGAAGGAATATCGATCAATGATTGGTAAGTTGCATTATGTAGTGCATAGCAGACCAGATATTGCACATGCAGTTGGCATTACTGAAAGGTTCCAGAAAAGCCCAAGAGAATCCCACTTGGTTGCAGTCAAGCGGATTCTTAGGTATCTGAAGGGAACTATTGGCTATGGATTGTGGTATCCATATAGCAAGGATTTCAACTTGAAAGTATTCATAGATGTTGATTGGGCAGGTAATGTGGACGACCAAAAGAGCACAACTGGTGGTGCATTCTTTCTCGGTGGTAGACTGGTCTCATGGATGAGTAAGAAGCAGAGTTGTATCTCTCAGTCTACAGCAGAAGTAGAGTATGTTGCAGCTTTCATGAACTGCACTTAGACAATTTGGATGAATCATGTATTGAATGGCTTCAAAGTTCCTGTATCTAAGTATATTTTGTGACAATACTAGTGTAGTTAACATCTCCAAGAATCCAGTTTTACATTCTAGAACCAAGCACTTTGAGCTTAAGTATCATTTCTTGAGGGAAATGGTTCAGAATAAAGAGATTGCACTAGAACATGTTTCTAGTAAGGAGCAGTTAGCAGACATATTCACCAAGCCTCTTCCAAAGGCTACATTTATGTACTTAAGAGGTGAATTAGGGGTGTTGCCCCTTCAGGAGGTAAACTAAAGGTATATGCTCCACATCAGTCAGGTATTGCATAGTCAAATTTAGTTTGGATTGATGTATTGAAGGATGCTACTCCTCAGGGGGAGCAGCATAATGGAACAAGGAAGCTTGTGCCTCCACTTTGGCATTGTTGTCAAAGGGGGAGAAGAAGAGAAGCAGAGAAGATATCTGTAGAAATTGGGGGAGAAGATGTGAAGCGAAGAGATATCTTTGTATATTGCCATCAATGCCAAAGGGGGAGATTGTTGGCATTATGTGAACCAATATGAGGACATAATGACATTGTGTGTTGTCATTGATGTCAATATGCTGAAGAGGAGTGAACCGGTATATGTGAGAACCGGTATGTTACCAAGAACCGATATATGTGAGAATCGGTATAACACTGTGAACCAACATTTGTGCCAAAGTGAAGCAGTGTGTTTGTTTAAGGTGAACCAACATGTGGTTATGGGAACCAGCACATGGAAGCTTTGTATGACTACTAGTTGGTAGTCTCAACTTCGGGGTTTCTGGTTGAAGTGCCTCAAGCCTGTGTGACTCAATCGATGACTTTATGTGATGAGTTAGCATTGTAATGAAGAATAGATCATGTTGCCATGTCAGCCTTGTGTGCGTGAACGATCTTGCATGAAGGATATTGTTCCTATCTACCTCAGGAATGTGTGAAGTATGTAAATAGTGATAACGTGTGATGGGTTATTAGCTGCCATGAAATCGGTGGAAAATGAATGATGGAGAACGTCTTGAGATTGGTTCAAGACTATTGCGTTTAATGCAATGTGCTCAATGGTCAAGATTGAACCATTTGAATTTCTTAACCTAACAAGTTTAGGGTTTAGGGTTTATGCTACCGACCTATCCATTTCCTATAAGGTCAATGTTGTGTTATTTCTGAGGTCGTTGGCAAAAGTTGTATGTGTGTATCCAAGAGAAGAGATACATGATTCCTGCTAGACCAAAAGAGAGAAGTGATACCTGCAAAGTGTAAGTGCAGAAGGTGAAGAGGAGATAAAGTGGATCTGTATTGGTATTGAGTGTTGTTACCAGATCATTGTAATACCTATTGATCTCTAACCACTTCAATAGTTGGAAAATCCCTTAACAGGGTAGCTTTAACCGTCTTACTGTAAATCCTTTAATAGGGTGACTCAAAACCATTGAGTTCTTGAAATCCTCTAACAAGGTAACCTCTAACAAGGTTTAACCCTTAACCGGGTATTCTAGCCATCCCTTAAATGGGTGATCCCGAACAGGATTAGTTCCTAACATAGCCTATTGTATCAGTGTTTAACCGGACAAGGCTCCTAACAAAGTGGACTTCTAAAGAGTTCAAAAATAGCTTGTGGGTATTCATCCCCACCCTGGTTTTTCCCAGTTGGGTTTCCATATCAAAAATATGTGTGTCATGTGTGGTGATATTCTTGTGATGGTTTGAGTAATTTATGTCAGAAGGTAAATCATGTTGATCTAGCTGGTTATATATCTTTTGATAATAGATTACCTATTCATGCACTAGGGTGAAATGGAAATGAAGTATTAGATTGTATGAGAAGATAAGTGTCAACCGGTTTATGCTTGTCTCAGTTACTCTAGGTTTTGCCAGTTGTACTCTGTTTAATACCAATGTTACTGTTTATCTGCCAAAGCATAATGTCTGCTGGCAAACCGATTTAATATTGTGTTTTTGTCTGTACTAATTCACCCCCCCCCCTCTCAGTACTGGTTTGGTACTATCCGTTCATCTTTGAGTTATCAAAGGTAAACTAGTCGGTATTGGTCATTCATTTGCCCCTCATTTAGTTTTCCAAGTTCCCTTGAAGCTCAAATAATGGATCTCACTAACAAAATAAAGGGCTTGAATAAGGAAAAAGAGAAAGTGTTAAGCAGAGTGAGAGAACTAAGAAGTCTGATAACTCCTTGGATGGACACCTTACTTGGAGCTCAACATGATGCAGTTAGTGCTTTAGGTAAACTGGTGTCATCAGATCTCAAAGGCGTTGAAATTCATGCATATGTGTTTGGTTCCTTAATAAATGTTTTAGGTTGTTTCCTTAGAGGATATAATGAGTACTTGAAATCCTTGAAGGTCACTTATGTAGACATTTTTAAATTCATGTAAATTATTGCATTCATTTGTACAGAATTTTAGGTGGATTCCTACCCTTTTCCATTGATGTCAAAGGGGGAGAGAGTTGGGAGAGAGTAGTGAAAAATGATTCTCATTCTTAGGGGGAGTCAGTTGAGTGTATAGATTTCAGATTGTCGTATTTCTTGTACTTTTTGGAGTTTTGGAACACTTATCATTTTCCACAGTGTTTCCATCAATGCCAAAGGGGGAGATTATTGGCATAAGACACTATTCCAGTGATGCTCTGGTGAATATTAATGATGTCTAATGTATGAGATTTCTTAGGAGTTTTCATTCATGAAAAATTAGCATATTGATCTTATCTGATATGGAGTTTGGGATATTTGGATGTCTTGAGTAAGTTTTGGTATAAGTCTGTCAATGATACTCAATGTATAGTTTTGGTGAGCATTTGCCATTTTTGGTGATGTGTTTTTGGTTTTAGTGATCAAATTTAAGTTGATTGAGTATGAGAAGTATATTATCACACAATCCTATCCTCTGGTGTTGTTTCTTAAGCATGTTAGAAGGATCAGGTATTTGGTAGAGAAGTAAAATAGGGTTATCTTCATAATTAGTTGTGTAACGTGTGGATGAGATTATTTGAGGTGATTCCAGTGGTTGTTGATAAGTTTAAGGTAATTGGACCAGCTTATGGGAAGCATGTGTTCATGTGTTTTGGATCTAGAATACGGTTTTGTGAAGATTTTAGCCGAGTTGAAGCTACACATTTTATATTTTGATATTTTGAGAAGATGACTTGTGGGAGATTAATTTTATTAGTGTGGATATATAAGATTGACTTGGATAATCATTTTGTGTGATCATATGATATGTGAGATTATTTTGGGAGTGATTGAACGTAGTTTCATGTGTGCACCTTAAGTTTTGTTTATCCGATAATCAGTAATAAAGAAGAACAGAGTAATTTCTCATAACAACAACAACGAATCACTTTGTGCCTAACTAGAACTGTCATCTGGCATAGTTAGACACTTTTCTTCAGTTCATTACTCATTGTAATTGTTTTGTTTTAGCATGTAAGGAAGTGAGCCTTCCTCTAGGTTATAGCCCTTTTGTAACTGAGCAGTGAGCTCTAGGCAATATGCCTAAATGCATGTGCATTCCCCTCATGTAATATTGTTCTACTACTAGATATAGTAAAATAATATTGTAGGTTAAAATCCCATAATGGTTTTTCTCTTTCTGGGTTTCCACATAAAAATATTAGTATTATGCTTATGTGCTTATTTGATTTGTGTTTCTGCATTTCAGTTTCTTACTTGTGCATCTGGTGGATAAAGAATTAGGTTAACAAAATTGATAACTACATAACATTGATTCATTCCCCCCTCTCAGTGTTCATTGATTCCAACTATCCAAACCTTTTTTCCATGAAGACCTCTACTAGGGTTGCCATCCCCTTTAATATTGTTGAACAGATGAAGAAGGCCAACCTCGATATATCTGTTATCACTCAAATTGCACCCCATTATGCACAAGCTGAAAGATCAAGCAATTTGGTGACTCATGGGATAATTCTCAATTTTGTGGGTTACCTATTGTGAGAATTAACCTCCAGATGAAGGGTTGGTTCCCCATGAATAATTCTAAATTATTTATCAAGAAAA
Organism: Cryptomeria japonica; assembly: GCF_030272615.1. Taxonomy (NCBI): domain Eukaryota; kingdom Viridiplantae; phylum Streptophyta; class Pinopsida; order Cupressales; family Cupressaceae; genus Cryptomeria; species Cryptomeria japonica. Next base: position 492,345,560 of record NC_081410.1, on the reverse strand, counting down.
GGGATAGGAACTAAAATGAAACTAAAATGATTTTGCAAATGCTAAACTAAGGTGATGTACCAATATGATATCTCAAAATGACAGAAATACACTCCTAAAACACCAATCTTCACAAATGGACTTCTGGTTCACAACACATAAATATTTTGTGCAAAGGATTTTAATTCAAGAAATTGAAAGGAAATAAGACTTTCACAATTAATCAAATGAATCAATTAATCACAATGCACAACCTATGATTTACAAATGAGACAGAAACCTTAAAGGTTATTTAGACAATAACACAATAAACTAACTCTCAATCATGAATAAAAAATGAACTCAAAAGATATAAGGCATAAGTTGATGATTTTATTCAGAATTTTGTCACAAAAATGCACAAGAGCTACAAGAATATATTCTCTACAAAAAACCAGCAAGAGAATGATCAATAACTCGTGAAAAAGATAAACCTTTTTCACTTTATACAAAAAGCCTTCCAAAAGGCAAAGGAAAGATGACTCCAAATCAACTGAAGATGAACCCCCACTGAAAATATCCTCTCTAAAGATTGATCCTCAAGAAGAAATGAAAAGCCACCAAAATATGCTTCAAAACATACAAAAATGTGGGTAACTCAACTCAAACTCTTGGTCAACTAAAGGTTGACCCATGTGGCACTCAAACTCAAGCCTTATCACCTCAAAATCATGAGAAAAACTCATGTAAATCTGCACTCAAGCTCAAATCCGACCCCAAAACTGTATGATGACTTCTCCTCATGGTAATTTTGATCTTTTGCCATGTATGCATACTAGGAATATTTTCAAAGTAAATATCTAAGACACATTCATAATAAACATTAAGTGGATTCATAATTTATCCAACTTAGATATTTATTTTACAATTTTTCATATTGTGTCTACATGCTAAAGACCGAACTCAAAGTGCCTATTAAGATGCTAATGTTAATTATCTTCACATATATATAAGGATATAGAAATTAAAAATATTTCTATATATGTGTGTGAAAACAATTAATAATAATGATTATTAACTACTATACTAATATTGGCACATGATTTGTTGTTTTATTTGCCAATATTAATATATTAATTAATAATTTACATATGATAAAAAAACATCTTGTACTACACTTAAGTCTTAAAAGACTTAAGGGTTTTAGATCCACCCCATGGTTGAGTCATCATATATGCAAAATTTTATTCTCTTAAAAAAGATTAAGTGAGATAAAGGGTTTTCAAACCCTAAAATCACCCATTCGAACACTTGCTTTCAAGAAGCTTCACGGGAAGCCTGGCCGCCATTCTTGGAGAAGTAGTGGTTTCACTAGCTATTTGGGCTTAAATAGGCTGCAAGGCTGGAGTTTGCCAGAGTTAATAACAATCATTGGCTCTTCTTTGACAGGTACCCTGCGCATTGCATCTTTTAGTGCTATGTTTTTTTGTTCATGCAATAACTTTCAGTTTCCTTTGTGCTTTTATGAGAAAATGAGTGTACAAATAGCATGACATGCATATAGATCTATATTTTCTTAATTTTTGGGTTTCTTATGAAAGAACCGATCCTTCTTTGTTTGTTTCCCCTTCGAACCCTAAAGAGAATTTGGGTTTTTAGCTCAAAGTGGTATTTTATTTTTCTTTTACTCCTGATCTGCACATTTAGAGGCCACTTCATAGCTGAAGCACTGAATATTTGGCATTTCACTATATAAAAAACCCGATAAGGGTTACAACTTGATTCCCTTTCTGTCGCTGGTCTATGTGATACACAAGCAAAACCCTTGAAGGAAAAAGGTTCAGATTTTGTTTTGTTTTGCTCAGAAGCCCTAAGGCTGAACCTCATGGCTAAAAGTTGTAATTATGAAATACTAGGTTTGTAAAACCCCAAAATGTATATCAGCTATGATCATTCTATGGAATTCTTACACAACTACATTCACCTTTCATTTTTTATGGTTGTATTTCTCAAAAAAATCATTTGACTTAAAATAAAGAACAACACAAAAAATCCAACGTCTAACATGCACCTTGTCATTGTCTCATCGGATTTTGACATTAATTTGAAAATAACTGTAAATAACAATGCTTTATTATGCCATAGATGCCTGAAGCTCACTGTAACATATATATCTGCAGATGTACACTATTGTTTTATCTTTATTTTTCTCAATGTATGCCTATTTGAATGTTGTATATGATGCACTTATGTCCTTCATGTCACATTTTGGACAGTGATATTTTTTATTGTTGTTACCACTCGCATGGCGAAATTAGTGGTATTTAGGCATGGGCTATCACTTCTTCAATGTTTCACACACTTCCATTGAATGCTCAGTCTTGTACTTGTTATCAATGTAACTTATATTCTCTTGTAGCTTGTGCATTTTTTGTGTTTTCCTATCACATTTTGACAATGACATGTGTACTGAAATTCATTGCATTATATATGTTTGCAACTGTTTACTTCTACATTTCTATTCCTCCTATCACATTTTGGACAATGATATTCTTTTATTGCAGTTATTGTCACATTTTTTATAGTGATATGTTGTGTTGTTGATCCTTGTCTTTAGATTACTTGCACATTGGGATCAACCCTTGTGGGAGCCCATTTTATCCCACATGCAAGACTTTTCCTATGCCTACACAGTGAACAAACATATTAGCAAAAACATTATGAAGATGAAAGCTTCAGTGAACTTGAACTCCTTCTTTTTCCTTCTGATCTTGATGACTAAACACTTAATGGATGCCTCTAATGACTATATGTGATATGTCTAATTGTGATGTAGAAGTGTAGATTGCATTTGTTCATCATTGCTTGGAGTTTTTCTCTAATTTTTTCTCTTTTATTCATTTTGTAGGACTAGGAGAGCCTGGAGATGCCTTCTTTGAGATGTTCAACCATGGCTAGAGGAAGACAGAAGTTTAGATATCATCATGCAGGCAATGGTGGAACACTTCCCTTCTATCTTCTTCATTACAATTAGCTATACCATTTACATTTATCAAATGTATTCTTTACTTGTTTCATGCATCATGAATAAAATGAGGCTAATCTCATGGCTTGTGTGGGACTCTAATTTTTACATTATGAATACAAATAGAAAATTTATGCAAATGTAGAATATTCCTTTGTTTTATGTACTTGCACAAAAACTGAAAATGATAACTGTAATCAAATTTAGATCAATGATGTTCAGTAGAACATTTGTGTACCTTTTCAATATGAATGAATTCAATTTAGCTCTATCTGTTTGAGTTGTGATGAAAATAGGAAACAATATCTATGTAGGATTCTCTTGTTGTCCCATCTCAGAGAGACCTACTTTAGGAAGCCCTCAAGAGGATGGATGTTGCAGAGGATACCAATCAAGGCAGTAGCTCTTCCATTCCTATGATCTTGGTGTAGTCATTAGAAGCAAAAAATCAAAAGAAAATCAGTAAGCCTCCCCCCTTTTATCTATCATTAATCATAGGAGATAAGCGTGTTCATAGTTGTGTGATAGATAATTGAGCTAGTAGTTCAGTTATGCCTAAGGGAATAGCTGACCACCTTGGTATCAAATATGATCCTATCATAAAAGGGGTGGTATAGCTTGATGGCACATCAATTCAGATTGTTGGGGTCATTAAATATTTAAATTTGACCTTGCATTCCTACCCAAGTTGTAGTGTGTTGAAAGACATCTCAGTGATTGACCTCCCTACTTATTTTTCCATTTGTCTATCTAGGGAATTCACGAATAAGATAGGTGTATACCCATCTTCTCATTGGTCTCACATGTTGTTTATGACAAGATATGGTACCAAAGTAACCATTAGGGCTAATCCTGTTGCCAATGATCATATAAAACCATATACTCCCAGTCCTATCAACATGAATTATACCCTTCATGAGGAGAAATAATAAGTTTCGGTATGGGAACCTACAACTTAGTTGGAATAGGTTCCAGATTGCCTACTTGATGAATGAGAAAATGCATTTCAGTTTGATCCAATTGATGAGATCAAAGACACAAGCCTAGGTGCCTATTATATCCATGAAAAGGATTCCCCTTATCCCCAATCTCTCAAATGAAGAAAATGACATACATGGACTGTGAGGTATGTTCTTTGATGGCTCAAGGAACAAGAATGGTGCAGGGGCTGACGTGCTCCTTATTTCTCCAAGAGGGGAGAAATATTACTTTTCATTCAGACTTCATTTATGTTGCACTAATAATGTAGCCGAGTATGAAGCTTTAATTTTGGGTCTCAAAATGACACAAAAGAGAGGGATCAAATATTTAAGAGTGGATGGAGACAATGAGTTGGTTGTAAATCAGATCATAACTTAGAGCACCACCAAGAACAACCTTCTCAAATCCTACAAACATAGAGCATGGGACCTAAATGAAGTTTTTGAGGCCTTCAATATTTCTAGTGTACCTAGAAATCAAAATAAACATGATGATATATTAGTAGCAATTAGTGCCCAACATGATATTCCATCTCATGTTGTAGCAAAGAGAGAGCAATAGATCATACTTGTAGTGAGACCAATAGTGCCTGATAACCAAGTGAATTGGCAAGTGTTTGACTATGATCAACAGATTGTGAGCTTCCTACAAGATGAGGCAGCGTTCTTGCACAAAAAGAAAAGCATGTTGCAGGATCTTCAGCTAAGCTCAAACAAGCTACCCAAGGGATTGATCACTTTGGAAGGAATATTCAACACTGATGATTAGATGAAATGGAAGGAAATGAAACTGGTCGCAAAGAAAGGAGACTACAAATCAGTCCCTATATCTAATGGAAGAGCTCTCAACTTGGGAAAGGTATGTTCTCGAAGTGATCAAGGTACTTTTCTCCATCTTTTTCAAGAGTATAATGATATTTTTTCTTTTACATATGGGGATCTAAAAGGGTTTTACCCTATTTTAGCTCAACATACCATGGAGATTTATCCTAATTCTAAGCCTATAAGAAAAAAGCAAAGACCTATAAATCCCAAAATTGAGCCTTTGATGAGGAAAGAGTTATCCAAGATCATATAATCTAGTATTATTTTTCCAATCAAGCATTCTTCTTAGATAGTCAATCTTGTTCTAGTTAGGAAGAAGAATAGGGAGATCAGATTTTGTGTAGACCTTAGGGACCTCAATATACCTCCCTCAAATATCACTATCCCCTCCCTTCTATGGAAGTAATTTTAGCCAAAGTTAGTGGCTCAAAAATATTTTCATTCTTGGATGGATACTCAAGGTACAATCAAATGCTAGTCCAAGTACCAGACCAATTTAAGACTAAATTTACTACTAAGTGGGGCACTTATGCCTATTGTAAAATTTCTTTTGGACTAACTAATGCAGGTGCAACTTTTCAAAGAGCCATGGATATGCCTTTAAGGGAGTATTAGCAAAATTTGTGTTTGTATATCTTGAAAATATTACTGTATACTCCAAGCATGCGGCAGACCACTTTGCTAACTTTGAGCAAGTATTCAAAAAGTGCAGAGAGTGTGGTATGTCTTTGAACCCCAACAAGTGTGTATTTTTTGCTGATCAAGGCAAATTACAAGGGCACATTGTACCCAAATATGGTCTAGCCATAGACCCAAAGAGAGTGGAAGCCATTGTGTCTCTTCCACTTCCATATAATAAGAAGGGACTTCAGAGCTTCCTTCAAAGAATCAATTTTGTCAGAAGGTTTATCCCAAACCTTGCACCCTTGGTCAAACCTCTCACCACCATGCTCAAAAAGGATCTTCCTTTCAAATAGACCAAAGAAGGCAATGATTGTTGGCATTTTGAGTTTGTTGGTATTTTGCATAGAGATTGCATTAATGATATGTTGTCATTGATGTCAATTGAACCGATAATGGTATTCATGTTATTGTTGATATTGTTGTTTTTGATATTGGCTACCAACCAGTAAGAAGAGCTTTGTGGAAGATGTTGTAAACCGGTATGTAAAGTTTGTGAGTTGAACCATTGAACCGGTGTAAAGGGATAAACCTTTCTATGTAATGTAACCGGTAAACCCTATCAACTGTTAAACCCTAACCAATCAAGTTTGATGGTTTATTATCTGATAAGTGGTAATGATGGAGACATGCGTGATTTGGATTAGGATATGTTCAAATTGTTTTGGCACGTTTGTTTTTTGTCTAGGGAAGGAGAAAATTGGATTGCATCTAATGCACAACGTGTGATGAGTTACAAAGTCCGATGAAGCAGTGATCATGGAGCGGTGGAATTTTCTTAAAGAATGTGAAGAGATTGTCATGATTTCTAATGGTCAAGATTGTACCGAATTGTTTGAAATCTCAATGATGAGAATTAGGTTTTTGTTGTGTTATCAACCTAATTGATTTCTATTTAAGGTTGATGAAGTTGTTTGTAAAGGTTGTTGGCAAGATTCATAGAATCCTGTTGAGTGTGTAGTTGCCTAACCAATGAATGGATCTGCACTTTGAGTGAAGGCAGATTGAAGCTTAGAAGGATCTGATCAAGCAAATGTAGTGCTACTCAGATCGATCAAGAAAACCTGTTGTTTTCTAACAATTACAGTAGAAGTGAAATCCCTTAACCGGGTAATCTCTAAAAAGATTGGTTACTCATTAAATCCTCTAACAAGGTGGTCCATTAGCTTGGATTCTTAAATCCTCCACCGAGGTTACTCCTAACAAGGTATTGTGCTTTTCATCAAGGCATATTTGTAAATCCCTTAACCGGGTGATTCCTAACTAGAATTAGTTCTTAACAAGACTTATTGTAAATATTTAATAGGCTTGGATCCTAATAGGGAAAAATTCAAAAGAGTTCAGATAGCTATCCTTGTGAGTCTCATCTCACTGTGGTTTTTACCTATTTGGGTTTTCTACATATAAACATTTGTGTCAAGTGGTGAATTCTTTTTTGATTGTGATCTCATTTGTTGATTTAGTTAACTTCTAATAAGGTATGTTAAGTAGAAGCATTGAGAGTTCAATATGTTGAGTTATGATTAAGCATTGTTTAAGTTTACAAGATTGAAGTTGTTTACCATTAAATTTTTCATAACAGTTAAACTAGTTGATGTCAAGTATTCTTATGAATATTGATCTTGACTGAGATATGTCTACTTTGTTTGACTAAGTTTGAGTTTGGGAACTTTGTATCAGTTTTTCAATATTCCGATTCACCCCCCCTCTCAGTATTCTACTAGATACTTACGCTTTCATCATACCATCAATTGGTATCAGAGCATCTTGAGTCCTCTTAATCTAAAAGCCTAACAGCCTGAGGAAAAGATCTTGTAGATCATCATGAAGAAAGAAGGTCTGAAGTTTAACAAAGATAACTATAGAATATGGAGTCACAGAATGAAGATTTGCATTAAGAGTCTTGGTAGTCAATATTGGGATCATATAGAAAATATGTATACTACACCTACTGGACTCCTAACTGATGATCAAAAGAAAGAACAACAAGAAAATCACCATGCATTAGAAGCTATTACCAATTCCCTATTTGATGCTAAATATGTAGATGTTCATCGTCTTGAAACTGCATATGAAGTATGGAAGAAATTAGAAAATATATTTAACGGTGATGAACATGTTAATATTGCCAAAGAGGAGAGCTTAAGAGAAAAGTTTGATGACATGGTAATGTTTGAAGGTGAGAATATCCAGCTGTATGCGGGAAAAGTGGGCGAATAAAACTTAATATATGAAAATATATAAATACTAGTCCACACACACACACAGGACTTCTTGGTGCAAGCTATGGAGTAACGTAGTATTACTCAACTTCCCAAGGAGGGTCCCATGGTTCTCTATCTCACAATGTCCCTCAAACCAATGTTTTTGCTCTCAGATCACTGAGCAAAATGGTTTAGGGATGGCAAATGTGAGAACGAGAGATGCTTTGATAGATTTTAATATGAAATGGATGTTAAGCTATGTATGATTCTAGAAATGCAATAAACTAGATGATAAGATGACAAGGTTAGTATGAATACTATCCTAACATAATATATTTAGTCTATGATTGAGCTAAATGATAAAGAAAGTACTCTAAACATGCATATTTAGACTAATTTATATTCTAAAAGAGGCTAAATGATGAGCATAAAAATGATATGAGAAAGCTTGAAAGTATTTGACCATAAGTATGATGCTTCAAATTTGGAGGATGATTGTTAAGAATGGAGGAATGAGAGCTCTATTTATAGCATAAACAGGGCAATGGATGGTCAAGATTGAAAGGTTTAATCAAGGGCCAAGTTTGAAAGTTGGGGATCCATGTGGTGACAAGTGTCAACATAAGATTGGGTTGAAAGAAGGGGTTGGAGGTATTGAATGCCTGAGAAGACCTTATGGTTATCTAAAGGCTAAGGGTCAAGTCTAAGTTAGGCTTACCCACTAGATTAAGAGTTAATCCAAGGATAAACCTTTGTGCAAATGATTAAGAGATAATCATGGTCAAAGCATTAATGGCCTGATGAGACCTTTGGGTTGGGTAGAGGTTGAGTCAAAACAAATGTTTTAACCATGTGGGAGGGTTTGAATTAACCATTAATGGTTATTGGAGACTTTGGGGATTAAGTGGTTGAAGGTTGGAAGCCTTCAATGGTTTTCAAAGACTTTGAGACATTTAGTGGTTGAAGGTTGAAAGCCTTTAATGGTTATCAAAGACTTTGAGGCTTTGAGAAGTGACTTCCCTTTGCTTAGGGATGTGACAAAGTTTTAGAGGAGGGGTTAGGTTAATTAGAAGCGATTAGAAGATTCTAGAAGGGATTAGAAATGGGTTTGGGATTTTGCAAGTGGATGGGGGGATAATAGGATTTAAATTGAATTAAATGATTTTATTCAATTTGATTGCAATTTGGAGAAATTAAATAAATTAGATTTATTCAATTTAGGATAACTATTTAATTAAATTTGAATTTAATTAAAAGTGGATAGGGGGGTTTTAATTGAATAAAATGATTTATTCATTAAATGGTATAGTGAATTTAATTTAAATAAATTGAATAATTTATTTAATTAAATAGAGGAATGTGGATAATTTAATTAAATTGGATTTAATTAAATAGAGAAATGAACATAAAATATTCATTTAGGAATATGGTCATTTTTATACGTCTACATTTTGCCCCTCTTTGAAGTGACGTGTGTGCACATGTTATTTCAAAGAAAATGATGTGTTTTTGTGATTTATGATCAAATGCAATTTTTGTGTCGCTCTTTTAATTTGTCAGTCGTGCCCCAGATTTGATTTGATGTGTGATGCCCCAGATTCGATATTTTGATGGTGATGCCCCCTCAGGAGATGAATCAATTTTGAAAAAATTTTATTTAATTTGATGAAGTTCGTATGATGTGTATGATTTCATGCATGTAAAAAGTGTGCAGATTGATTCATCTCCCGATAAGTTACAACTGTTTTGGTATAGGGGAGACCGTGACCATATTACAGGGCTAGTCGGCTAACCCTAATTTCATTTTCCTCCTATAAAAGGGGAAAAGGGTTTGATTTAGGTTCATTTGTGCTTTATTGACTTTGGAGAAAGAGAATTTTCTCTGGAGAGAAAATGCCTATTCCCTATCATAGACACCATTTTGAGCGCGTTCGGAGGTACCGGAGACCTGTAGCGCATGGACCACCAGTAAGTCAACGTTTTTGACCCCTTTTTGATTTTTTGTTTTATCGTTTTTAGGCATTTTTTGAATTTCAAAGTTCGGTTGTTTCGTTTTAGCGTGTCTAGGGTCCACAGTAGCGCATACGAAGTGTGAAGTAGCGCATCAAGTTCAAATTTAGGGGTTGCATCCGAAAACTGTAGGCTAGCGCATAAAACTTTTAGGTTAGCGCGTGCATGGATAATAGCACATAGAAAGTGTTGGGTAGCACGTCGCGTCAATAGGTTAGCGCATAGGTTTGACCTAACGCATAGGGGCCACAGAGGGTCGCATAGGGAAGGGGGTTTAGTGCGTAGGGCTAACCTAGCACATAGGGCTAAACGGGTAGCGCCTAGGAGGGATAGATTAGCGTGTAGACATAGTCTAGCGCATAGGATGGGTTAGGTAGCGCAATGGGGGAAAAGAGTAGCGCGTAGATAGAGTCTAGCGCATAGGACAGATAGATTAGTGTGTAGGGGAGACAGCCTAGCGCATGGGGGTGTTTTAGCGCATTGAAGATCTATTTTAGCGCATCTAAAAAATTTTGCAATTTTGACCGATTTGAAAATTTGTTTTATCTGCCTGTCGTGTTTTGATGAATTTATCCAATATGAGTGTTTGTATAACTTGTTTTGATTTGCGATTTTCCAAGTTATGTATAGATATCAACATGTTTTGTTAATCAGAATATGTTGTATTTACGTGGTCTATTTCAAATTCAATGTGTGGGAAGCCTGAGTTGTATTACAAGCTGATATGGGTTGGAAACTTGAGTTGTGTTACAAGCTGATATGGGTGGGAAACTTGAGTTGTTTTACAAGTTTATGTGATTTTGGTACTTGAGTTGTTTTACAAGTTTTGATATGGTTTTTGAGAACTTGAGTTGTGTTACAAGTTGATATGAAATGATAGGATTTTGAACTTTGATTGTAGATGAGCAAATTGTTTCATGTTGTTGATGTAAGTTTGATTTTGATATCTTTGTGTTGATGTGGAAACTGATATTGGATATGTTTTGTTTGTTGATAGGAGCGATTGGGTGTTGTACAGTCGAGGGAGAGATTCCCGAGACCGTGGACGTTGATATCGCGATTGTCACAGGCAGATTTGGATATTATAGAGAGATGTGGATTGACCTCTCTTCTGGATATGCCTCGGTTCACTGTGAACCGGGGGCTTTTGACAGCGTTGGCAGAGAGGTGGCATAGCAACACGAACACCTTTCATTTTGCCACTGGAGAGATGACAGTGACACCAAAGGATTGCTACCGGATTTTGCAGATTCCTGTAGTAGGGGCACTACTTCCCTATGAGCAGTCAGAGGAAGGTGGCACAGAGGCATTGCGCCGCATTTTCCAGGATGACACAGTTTGTGGCTACGAGATCCCCTGGCAGGAGTTTGTGGATTTGGGTTATGCACTGCTGCCATCTGTACTGGCAGGATTCATTGGGGGATTCCTTTGTCCTAATCGCAGGTCAAAGGGATTCTCGGTAGGATGGGGACTGGTTTTGGAGGAGATGGTTACGCAGGGCAGGAGGTTTGCATGGGGCTCAGCGATGCTGGCTCACTTATACAGGAGTTTACATGAGGTAGTATACCTCAGTTACGGTAGCTTGTCAACAGGCATGACCCTATTACAGGTATGGTGTTGGGAGCACATTCCAGCAATGAGGCCACTAGCAGATAGAGACAGGCCCGTAGGTGTAGCATATGCTTACAGATATAGAGGTCTAGTTGTCTAGCGTAAGATGGGAAAACTAGAGCATTGGAGGAGGGTTTTTGACGATATAGATACGGTTACCTGGAGACCGTATACAGGTTGTGAGGTATGGGTGGAGGATGGCCTGGAGATGCCCTTCGTATTTATGATGAGGTATTTGATTGGGAGGACCCTATTCATCATTGAGCGGTTTGTGGTGACCCGAGTTTTGAGGCAGTTCGGGTGCCAGCAGGGTGTTCCACAGGGAGCATGCTTGTATGCACGGAGGCAGCAGGATGTGGCCGATTGGGGGCCGACTATTGACAGTGCGGTGGTAGTGGAGGAGTTTGTGGGGTTGGCTGGGCAAATCTGGGACTATGCCCCAGAGATTCAGGATGCAGGGATGACAGATGAGTTCGCCTGTTTGTTTGTTGCGCGGGCGATGGCTAGGATCTCTGATCCTGAGGAGATGAGGCCAGCTTTTGACTCGGATGAGGAGGAGGGAGATGGGGGAGATGATGGAGATGATGGGGAGGATGGAGGAGGAGGAGGTAGAGGAGCCAAAGGGAGGCAGGGAGGGAGAAGTGTGGAGAGAGTAGTGCGGTAAGGGAGGATAGAGAGAGGGAGAGGTGGATTGGCTATCAGAGCTGGGAGAGAGGGGAGAGTGGGGGAGGTGCTAGCTGTAGTGGGGGGTGAGGAGGAGCTGAGGAGACTAGCACAAAGGAGGAGGGCAGATGTACTCCCACCTCCAGCACTGAGGACAGGGTGAGTGGGAGGGGTTCCTCCAGCACAGGTACCGCTGCGGGTTCGAGTGCCAGGTCATGTGGAGGATGCACAGATCTGGACCTTGCAGATTACCGTTCAGCAGCTGCAGGCGCAGATTGTGACCTATCAGTGGCAGATTTCTCAGTTGACCACTGAGAGAAATACTGAGATAGAGCGGCGAGGACGAGCGGAGGAGGCGTTGGTGAGTGTGCAGAGAGCAGCAGCGGGTGGTCCAATGAGAGACACCCTTAGAGAGCTGACGCGGAGAGTGGAGGAGGTAGAGTATTATAGGTGGCATTATGAGGCTGTAGTACCCAGGGAGCGGCGAGTGGAGAGTTTTGCACAGTCAAGATCTAGTCGATCTCGAGCCACCAGGTCACGATCTGAGAGCCGAGGTGTGACGGGGCCACCGAGACAGGACCCTCCTGGAGATCTAGGGGCGGGTTCATCTGGAGCGAGACCATCTCCGTCAGGAGATAGTCATACTTGAGAGACATGGTCTCTGTTGTATTTTTGAGCAGTTGTTATTTGTTGTACTGGACACAGTGTTTGGACACATTTTGTACATTTTAATCAGTTTTGAGATATATATATATATATATATATATATATGGCACTATTTTTTATCATGTGATGTGTTGATATGGATGCATTTATGTTATGTGATGATGTAATGCTTAAATATATGATGTAATGTTATGATGCAGGATGTATGCTTTTATATGCTGTGAGATGTATCTTGAAAATGAGATGTATGTTTTATGATATGGAATGATGTGTATGCAACTAATTGTAAATGGATGTGCAACTTTAATTGTAAAATGATGTGCAACTAATTGTAAAATGATATGCAACTAATTGTAAAATGATATGCAACTAATTATTTTTGGAGCATCCCTCATTCTGTATTTGCCATCCGATAGAACCATATTTTTTGCTTTCTTTGTAAATATCATCATTGAGCATTTATTGATTTTTGGATATGTTGAAAATTTATACAAGCATAATGGTATAATTGAACTATAATGACCTGAGAAAAAATTACATGATGTTTGATTTTGCAAGATAGCACAAGCGTCAAGGTATAATTTGAACCAGAACGACCTGAGTGCGCATTGCGTAAATAGACAAGATTTGATCATTTGTATGCGTGAAGTGGAATCAAGCCTTCAGTGATATTCGACGTATCACGTCTTGAGGCATGTATTCACACAATACAAGTGATCACCTCCCAGACAGAAGACTAAGAAAATATTGGAAATTCCTCTTGACCTCCAGCTGTGAAGCATTTAGTGAGACAAGGAAGAGAATCCAATAATGCAAAAAAATTCAAAATGCAAAACTAGTTAAAATTTTATGCTATAGTGCATTATTCAGTACTTCAGAAAATCATCCATCCTTGATATTTGTGTGAATTGTCTTTGTTTTGGTTTTTACGATGAAGCGTAGTGTTTTGTTGGATGTCATGTTTTTGAGTGTGGCATCTAGTCTTGATGTTTTGAATGTTTGCAATATTGATACGATTTACATGCCCCTAGCTGAGTGTGCCTCTTGATGTGAATACATACAGTGATTCCAAGCCAGGTGTATTAGTGGTAGGAGGATATATATAGACAAATCAGGATAGTGACTACGCTATGTCCTGAATGGATATTTGCTAAGTGTCGGACGATGGCCGATAGTGTTTGTATGGATAACATGGTATGGAAATAGATAGAGGAGCCGTTCTTTCACAAGAGCACCGGTTTACCAGGTTTTCACCATTTGTTTTTATTGTACTTTGTATTTTTGCTTTTTTCTGGATTTTTAATTTTTTTGTTTGTTTTGGGCTTTTTTCGTGCACTAGGCTACTTTAAGTATAGTACCTTTTCAAATGGATGCTGTTAGTTGGTTCGTCGAGCACATCTCCTTCAGAATTTGTTAGCTGATAAGCACCTGATCCATAAACTGATATGATAACATAAGGACCCAACCAGTTAGGTTCAAATTTCCCTTTCTTTTCTCGGTCTTGCTGATTTCTTGGATTTTCTTTGAGGACTAGGTCACCAACCTTGAAGTTGCGGGGAATGACCTTGTGATTGTAGCTCCTACACATGCATTGTTGATATGCTTTGAGATGAGTATAAGCATGTTGGCATTTTTCATCTAATAGCTCAAGTTCTTGTAGATGGTTAACTCGATATTCTTCATCTGGGATTAAGCCTTTCAAAGAGACTCGGAGAGATGGGATCTCTACCTCCAGAAATAGCCTCTGATCCATATACCAATGAGTATGGTGTTGCCCCTGTAGGTGTGCGGATGCTGGTTCTGTATGCCCAAAGTGCTGGATTGAGTTGTATATGCCAATCTTTGCCTACATCATTCACTGTTTTCTTGAGGATTTTTAGTACTGTCTTGTTAGATGCTTCCGCTTGTCCATTTCCCTATGGGTAATATGGTGTAGAGAACCTATGTTGGATTTTGAATTTTTCACATAGTTCTTGGACATCTTGATTCTTGAAGGGCCATCCATTATTTGTAATGATTGAACTTGGAATACCATATCTGTAGATCAGATAATTGAGGATAAAAGAGGCAATTTGTTTCCCGGTCACTGTGGTCATGGGAACTGCTTCTATCCATTTGGTAAAGTATTTTGTTGCTGTTATAATGAACTTGTGTCCATTTGAAGATGAAGGATGAATTTTGCCAATGAGATCCAATCCCCACTAACAAAAGGGCCATGATGTTGTAAATGGCTGCAGTTCTTGTGCTGGTGCATGTATCAAATTACCATGGATTTGGCATTTAGGACATTTCTTGGCAAAGTGATATGAGTCTTTCTCCATTGTAGGCCAGTAGTATCCCATCCTTAGAAGCTTTTTAGCAAGAGTAGTGCCGCTTGAATGTGTGCCACAAATACCTTCATGAAGCTCGTGTAAAGCAGAATCAGAATCATTACGATCAAGACAACAAAGAAGAGTACCATCGAGACCTCGACGATACAAAGTATCAGTGGTAAGGGTGTAACGGGTAGCTTGTCGGATAAAGTTACGTTTTTGGTTACGGGATTGGTCAATGGGTAAGATATTATGTTTAAGGTAGTCATATATTGGTCCATATAACAGAGAATCTGAACCAGTCAAGGCATAGATAACATGGGATTTAGAGTGGTCATAGGCGGGGGAGAACAGTTGCTCTACCAGGAACTCATAATGACTCTGTTGCTCTGGAATTTGTAGTAATGAAGCGATTGTGGCCATTGCATCGGCTGCTTTATTGTTCAACCTTGGTATTTGCTCGAAGGTGATGTGCACAAAATACTATTTGAAGTCATCCACCATTCGCTTATAGGGTAGTAGCTTGTCGTCCTTTGTCTGATAGTTGTTATTGATTTGATTAATGACCAGTTGTGAGTCTCCATAGACTTTTAACTCTGTGATTTTCCATTCGACGGCCATTTTGATGCCTATGACCAATGCTTCATATTCAGCCACATTATTTGTGCATGGAAACATAAGCCTATATGATCTTGGCATAGTGTGTCCTTCAGGAGTGACGAATAGAATGCTGGCACCTGAGCCATGTTGAGTATAGGATCCATCAAAGTATAGGGTCCAGTGTTTGGTAGAAAGAGCAAGAACGTCCCTGTCTGGAAATTCGATCTCCATGGTGTGTTTTCCTGGTAGTGGTGCTTCAGCTAACTGATCTGCAATTGCTTGTCCTTTGATGGCTCATGTTTCTGTGTATTGGATGTCAAATTCATTGAGAATCATGACCCATTTAGCTAATCGGCCTGTAAGAGATGCCTTGCTGAGTAGATATTTGAGAGGATCAATTTTTGCCACTAGCTTGATGGTGTGTGCTAGCATATAATGTCAGAACTTCTAAGATGCGAATACCACTGTTAGGAAAGCCTTTTCAATGAATGTATAGTTAAGTTCATATCCATTCAATGTTCTACTGATGTAGTATATGGCACGTTCCTTTCCTTGTTGATCTTCTTGTGCTAATAATGCCCCCAGTGAAATATCTATTGTTGAGATATATAGAATAAGTGGCTTTCCAGCGACTGGTGGTACTAGAACTGGTGGATTCATCAGGTACTATTTGATTTGATAAAAAGATTCTGCACACTTAGCCTCCCATTTGAATGGTACATTTTTGTGTAGTAAATGGTTAAATGGTAGACTTTTATCTGCTAGCTGAGCGATGAATCGCCTGATTAATTAAAGTCGTCCCTATAGAGATCTGAGTTGACTGATATTTTGTGGTAGTGGCATGTCCATAATGGCTTGTACCTTTGCTGGATCAACTTCAATACCCTTAGCTGAGACTATGTAGCCTAGTAACTTGCCTGATGTAACCCCGAAGACACACTTCGTAGGGTTAAGCCTGACTTGGAATTTCTCCAATCAATCAAAGATTTTTGTTAGGATACTAAGATGTTCTGCTCTGGTGAAAGATTTAGCTAATAAGTCATCCACATAGTCTTCCATAAATGTGTGCATCATGTCATGGAATATTGTGGTCATTGCTCTTTGATAAGTGGCCCCTGCATTCTTTAAGCCGAAAGGCATAGCATTCCAACAGTACGTTCCCCAAGGACAGGTGAATGCTGTTTTATCTTGATCTTCAGGAGCTATCTTGATTTGATTATAGCCTGAGAAACCATCCATTAGTGAGAGCATTGCATGGCCTGCTGTGAGATCGACAATTATGTCGATACTTGGCAGAGGAAAGTCATCTTTTAGACAAGCTTTGTTGATGTCTCTGAAGTCAGTGCAGATTTTGATACTACCATCTGGTTTTGATACTAGAATGATGTTGGAAATCCACTCTGCATAGTCAATGGGTCGGATGAATCCGACGTCTAATAATTTCTTTAGTTCAGTTTTGACCATGAGTGCCACCTGTGGATTCATATTTCGTAGCTTTTGCTTGACTGGCTTAACTCCTGTAGAGATGGACAGATGATGCATGATTAAGTGTGGATCTACTCCGAGCATATCAGCATATGACCAAGCAAAGTTGATTTGCTATTCTTTAAAGAAGATGATGAATGCCGATCTTTCTTCCTCTGTCAGAGATTCTGCAAGGTGTATATTTCTGGCTGCTTTTGTGGTACCAATGTTGATTGATTGAGTGGGCTCAATCAATATGGGCGATCGCTCATGAAAGTGCTCTGGAAGAGTGTCAAGTCTCCCATCGTTAGGTTCCTTAAAAAGGTTTTCACCTACCGATGCGTCCTTTATTTTTGCTTTTTTGTGATCTAGAGCTACCATTGACTAGTTTTCAGCATTAGATTCTTTATTTGATTCATTTTTGCGACTGAGAGACTTGGCACTCCCTGATTGATAGATATCGTTATTTTGTTCACTGGTAGAGCCTGTTTTCGGATTTATGGTACATAGGTAATGGACAATAGATGCATCATCTGGGAAAATTGGTATATTATTTGTTTCAGGTTCGTCCCAGTCGATGAGGTCAGGAAAGACAAGTGGTAAGGAATCGTTGGGTGGATCAAGTTCGGCTACTGTAAGTGTTAGGATAGAGTTTTCATCGTGATGGGTCTTGGGTTTAAAGAAATTTAGGATTTCGTCGAGGTCCTCAATGGTATCATCTTCCACATAGACTTGTTCATAATGTTTCTGTTCACTTTCCTGAGTGTCATAGATATTTTGGGGTCCAAATTCAAGAGGTCTATCTTCTGCGTTATGTTCTTCCTGAGAAAGGGATATAGAATCAGTATCATCCAGGATATCAGTAGTAGCATTGGAGCAGGTGCCCCATTCATATTCATTGGAATCTGTCTCATAGGTATCATCCCAGATTCTATCTGTACTGTAAACAGGTGTGTTGTATGGTGAAAACAAATCTTTGATGATGGATACCATTTTGATGGTTTTTGTAGATTCTATATCAGATCCGTCTTCTACTTGCTGGATTTGTTCATAGACTGTACTTTCTCGGGGATAAATAACGGTATCTGGAGATGACCTGATTTGTTCTTGAGATATTGGTGTTTGAATATGAGCTACTGCTGCAGATAGGGCCTTTCTGTGACTTAGAAGCTTTTCCTGATGTAACTTCTGATTTTGACGTTCCCGTGCCTTGCGGATTGTTTCTGCTGATTCAAAAAGTGCTTCCTGCCAGGATTCTTCTTTGTACTTCTTCTTTTCCTTCCATTGAGGTTTTGTAGTTGTGTGTGGCGGCCGTTTTAATAGGAATGTGAGCTTAGAACCCAATCCTGCTTTGTTTCTACTAGGTTGTGAAGGAAGATCTATGGGTTCAATGACTCCTTCTTTGTGTTTTCCAATAGGTCCTTTACCGCCATATCCCATTTGCTTCATAATTAAGTAGCCTTTTCCATACATGTGTGTTGGTAGAACAATGTCTAGAGTAGCTGCTCTATGATTTTCTTCTTCATCTTTGTATAACCAGCTAAGAACATCTTTGTCTTCTGATTCATGTGCTAGAGTACCCAATTGGATGAAGGTACCATCAAATTTAGTGATGGGCTGAGTACCCAGTTGTGTTGATGTAGTAGGCAAACCATGTGATCTAGGTGAGGTTGGCAATTTGGCCAAGCATAAAGGCTCTAGAGAGTATTCTCCCATGCCTTGGTCTTTGATTTGCATTTTTTGCTTGAAGTCTCCCCATAAGGAGTTGGATTTGGCTGTGTGTGGATCTGATGTTGAAGATTGTTGCTTTTCTCTGTTATGAGGAACCAAACTGTCCTGGGCTACCCCCATTGCATTGCAATATTCAAATGGATTGTGATGAGCAGATATGGAGATTTCTTGTCCATCATAAGGAAACTTGACACAGTGGTGATATGTAGAAGGTACTGCTTGCATTTCATGTATCCAGGGTCGTCCTAACAAAATATTGTAGGTTAGATCAATATCTAAGACTTGACAAATAGTATCCTTTTGTACTAGGCCTACTTGAATAGGTAATATCACTGTGCCTTTAGAGGACCTTTCCTCATCATCATATGCCTTTATGGTAATTTTTCGTGCAAGGATCAATAGATTCTTCTGAGAAGCCTAATGCACGGATAAGCTTTAAAGTACATATATTAAGGCCGGATCCTCCATCTATTAGGACTCTTTTGACTCGGTGTTTGCAAACAATGACTTCAATATGGAGAGGAGTATTATGTGGATGACTCAAGGAAGTATTATCATGCTCGGAGAAGGTGAGGTTATGAGGTCCTATCATATGGGCGACCATGGCTTGAAATCTGTCTGTATCCAGATTTTGAGATACATTGGTTTCCAATAGTGCTTGTTCCAATATGTCTTTGTGCTTAGGTGATAGTTTCAATAATTCCAGGATAGATATCTGAGCTGGAGTCTTGCGTAGTTGGCTAACCAAGTCATATTGAATTTTTGGTGTGGTAGTTGCAGGTGCAGTATGTCCTTTCAAGACATATTTCTGAGTTTGGGTCGTTACATTGACAGATTCATGATCACGCTGATCTCGGATGGTGATGACATTTACTTGATGATCTTCAGCTAATATGTGGTTGATGGTGTTGTTGTAGATGTGATTAATATGAGCGCCGTGTGTATCATCTGAAGTAGATGCTCCATCTTTGTTGTAATTTGGGAGAGGATTTTTAAAGGCTCCGTGATCACCATTTGTTTTGAGACCATCGACCGTTAAGTCACCTCGATCAATCATGTCTTGTATTATATGTTTCAATCTCATGCATTCGTTTGTTCTATGACCCTTGTTGCGATGGAAATCACAATAGTGTGAATCATTCCACCAACGTGGTTTGATTGGGGGTTCATAATTGTTGATTGGAGGTAAAGAAAGAATCTTGTTTGCCAAAAGTTCTCTGAATACGGATTCTAGTGATTGTCCCAGTGGTGTGAAGATACGCTTTTGGAAATTGTTCGTGTTGTTGCGTGGATTGTTGTTAGGTCCTGGATTCATGTTTTTGCTTTGATTATCGTTGGTGTTGTTTGTGTTGAATTGTCCTTGATCAGTGTTTTGCGCATATGTGTTAGCACTGGGAGTAGCATTTTTAGGATTTTTTCGTGTTCTGAGGATTTTCAGATAATGCAAGCACTGGTTGCTTTGATTTAGGATCATGTGATTCGTTGTTGCCTTCGTTTTTGTTTTGAGTCCAAAATTGAGATTTGTCAAGGTTGGTGTTGTTCTGATTATTATAATTAGATGAGTTTGTTCCTTCCTTGTAGAATTTGATTATTCCCTTTTTGACACATGCTTCCTCTACTTGAATACCATTTTCAATCAATTTAGCGAAAGATGGTATGCATTGAAGTTTTAGTCTGTAACTCATCTCGCCATTCAAGTTATCGATGAAGATTTCCATTTTCTCCTTCTCAGGAATATCTCGAGGATATCTGGAGACCATGCGTCGCCGGCGTTGAAGGAATACCATGAATGTTTCATTGTTCTTTTGTTTGGTATTGCAAACATCTAGCATGGTTATGGCATGTTGGATGTTGTAGGAATAGTGGGTGATGAATTTGTTAACCAACTCATCAAATGATCTGACAGGTGGCGAAATTTTGGATAACCATTCCATGGTTTGCCCTCCCAAGCTTATGGGGAATAACCTCATTAAATAGGTGTCATCATGAGCAAATTCAAGGCTCAGTGTGCAAAATTCCCGAACATGATCCCGGGGATCACCTTTCCCATCATATTTATCAAATTTGGGAACATCCGAGTTTGGAGGAAAAGGCACCATGTTCAAGCTTCAGTCAAATGGATAAGGACAGATTTCGTTTAAAGAGTACCGCACTGTTGTCCCTTGTTGCATATCCTGTATTTGTCTTTGCAACATTTGCATTTGTTGAGTAAGGGCTGCCAAAGGTATATTGTCTTGTCGAGGAAAAAGTTCTTGCCTTGTATTGGTTCTCCGCTGAAAAGGTGTGGTAAATGGTATATGTTGCTCTGGTGTTTCTAGCTTAGGTATACGCATTTCTGGTATGCGTTGTTCAAAGTTATGTTATTTAGGTATGTGAGTTTCTTCTTCTCTGTGTTGTTCTTGATATGGATATTGCCGAGATTCGGTTTGAAAAATGTTTGGGTCGAAATCTTCAGGAAGTTTAACGCCTTTGCTTGTAAGCATGATATTTTTCCTTGTCATTTTCCATGAGCTTTTCGACAAGTTTTTGGAAGGAAGGATTTACTTGACATTCCTGAAGGAGTGCTTCAGTAATTTCAGGTTCTTCCACTGGTGGAACTTCAAAAGGATTTGATAACCTTCGATTCATACTGGACTCAGTGGGTGTCTCACTTTGTTTGTTACTTTGAGAGCAAGTAACAGGCATTTTAGTAGAAACTTTCAGTGATGAAAGGGACAAAAGCCTCTTCGATGTGTTGCTCGAGTGCTGATAGTTCTAGTCAAGATGTGTTATATGTGATGCACTCATTGGGTAAGAATGCTGGATTGATTTTCCCGCCGTGGTTTATGGTTTGATTAAAAGCAGACTTTTGACAGTATGCTCTTGTTTTCAAAGGTTCTTTGTCAAATTCGCTAGATTTGTTTTGGATATAACGTTTGACGTGATGAAGGAATACCCAATGAGATTTGAAGAGTCGACGATTGATATATAAAAACTTATTTCTCTTGATGAATTTGGAAAAACTAGGTTGTTGTTTCTTCAACATGATGTTACGATAGAGGTTCTTTCTTCTCAGAATAAGGGGATTAGTCATGCATGAGTGATCAATGATTTCCTTTGATTGGTTTGGATTCAGTGGGTTCTTGTTTTGAAAAAGTTCAAATCTTACTTTATCAGAGTGAAGGTTTGGATGTCCCTTTCATGATAAAGTGTGTCAAATGATATGGATAAAAACTTCCCGATCTGGAAACTGGATTTGATGATTTGAGAATTTTTAAACAAGTGTTTTGAGATAGAAATTCGTAAGATAGTAAAGGATTTTGTTGATACTGATGATGAAATTTCTGGATTATGATAGGTGAGACATCCTCTATTGTGCGATTCATTTAGGATTCTGACAACTTTTGTTTTGACACAAATTGAGCTTAAGAAATAGTTTTAGTGGTTTCTTTGTCACTCTGGCTTGATGAAAAATGGTTTTTTGATGAAAAAGGCTTCTAAAAATATTTTTGAAATTTTCAAATTTTTCTCGGTTTTTGCTCTCTGTTTTCCTATTTTGGATCACGTGCTAAAATAGAGTTTACATGCACTATTGAATTTACCTGATGCACTAAAGGAATAAGCACATGCGCTAATCTGCCCCTAGATACACGCTAAAGTTTGGATTTTGGAAAAATTTTGTTTAATTGGTGAAAAATCTATGCACTCTTCTGAGCCTTACACGTGCTAACTGTTGGATTATATGTGCTAAAATATGGTTCCGACACGCTAAGATGTTTCTTCCATGCGCTAAAGTTAGGACTGTTGAAAATTTGTTGTTGAATTTTTTTGAAAAAGTTACGCGTTACACTGGGCCTGTGACGCGCTATTTTTTTTGTTTTATGTGCTAGTGTTTTGTTTCTATGCGCTAAGATGTTGCTTTAACGCGCTAGACTATTTTTTGGATGCGCTAAAGGATGTTACACTATTTTGCCTTGGGATTGGAACGCTACTGTTTTAACTCCACGTGCTAATTGGATGTTTGGATGCACTAACAAAAGTCTTCCACGTGCTCAAATGTTGTTTTTATGCGCTAGACTGCCCTGATTTTTCTGTTTGGGTGATTTCTTGAGGTTTTTGATTTTTGTTGAGAAATTTTCAAGTGCGATGGATGATTTTCTGAAGTAATAACTGCAAGCACGGCACAAAAAGTACAACCATTTTGCCTAATCTAACAAAAAGTGTATGTTCTGCAAGGATGTGTTCAAATCCCCAATGTTTTAACAGGTTTGGATACAAGTAATACATTTCAGAAAGACTCTTTATTCTAGGGTCATAAATAACATCATAGCCCACTAGTCTCGATACTCCGTCAGCTCAAACAGCCGTGTCACCCCCTAGAGGGCGCCTATTTTTTTGCCTTTTGCCAGAAATTAACCCAAAGTGAATTGCTTCACAGTTGAGTAGTTATCTTGGGAGATATATGGTGAGTAATCTTGGGGGCAGATTCTTCCCCACCCTTGCACTATGATGTTACAAATGTTTGGTTACTGACTCGGTTCAAAGTTTCTAATTCTATGGTTCATAATCAGGCTTCCTGTTCGGCCGTCAGTGATAAACTCCCTCAGGAGGCTTCCCAACCTTTAGAACAAAGGCTTTACGTATCTTAAGGATACTAGGGGAAGGCTAATCGCTGCGCGCAACCGTTGAAAAGGACTTTCATCACTTTCCACATTTGATTATAGTGGGTTGAAATTCTTGGCGTCAAAGTCGTTTCCCACTTAGGTCGTTCCCTTCACACCAGCCATAAATGGCTTTAAGAGTTGATTGCAACTCCTCGGGAAGGCAGGCCTGCTAAAGGATTTATTGCTTAAATGAAATAAAGCTTGTAAGAATGGTCTAGATTTTTTATCACCCAGTTAAGGGGAGAGCATATTCCTACCACTTTCGAGACAAAGCAATCAATTTTATTTTATCCTTTCAAATCAGTGATTTTGCTAAAATCTATGTGGAGATGTTGCTCCACAAAAACATGATGTTCGTTTTTATCCTGTCAAAGCAATGATTTGCTGATCTATGAAAGGAATTTTGTCAACAAAGCAAAATTTTCGATGTGTTAGTCAACAAAAGAAATCGTCAAAAGGGAAAGATCTTCCCTCTTTAGTTGTAATTGACTCTAGACTTGTGTGATTCTTTTACTTGACAGAAATTTGAAGTGAATCCTTTTATGCACCAAAGGATGGTGAGGTTCCTTTTAAAACTTTTGCCAAAATAAAATTTTGTTGGTTCTTTTTAGAGCTTCCAAAATGAAGTGTTTTTCTCCTAACAAAGCAAGAAGATGTTGGATAGTAGTTCGTTTTATAGCCCAAAAGAAACTAGTGAGTTCAATTTTAAGACTAAAAGATGTTGTAAAATTTTAAACTAACTTAACTAAGTTAGAGAAAATTTTAAACTATCTAAAAATGCTAGAATCACACTCCCTCCTGCAACAAATGTGGTTAGCAGCCTGCAAGCAAACCAAATAAAATTGTTGGCTGATTTGGTGGACTTCCACAAGTCTAAAATTTCTTTTTTGGTTACAATTTTAAAATTTTCATCTGTCTGTTATGCGCTATAGAATGGCTTTTACACGCTACAATAGAGACAGGATGCGCTACACTGTTAAATGAATGCGCTATTCTGAAAGTTAGGAGCGTTGTTCTGTGGTTTTTTTCTGAGACCTGCAGGAAAATTTTGAATTTGATGCGCTAATGTTGGAATCGCACGCGCTAGATTATGGACTATAAGCGCTGAACTGGGGGTCGGATGCGCTAATATGTTAACTTGATGCGCTAATATGTTAACTTGATGCGCTACTCTGTGTTTTGCCCGCGTCGAGACCTACAGGAAAGTGTTAGAGGGAGTCATGCGCTGCAAAAATATTTCCACGCGCTAGTTTGTAGACTGCACGCGCTAAACAGGGAGCTGGATGTGCTACGCTGTTTTCTTGATGCGCTAAACAGTGAGTTGAAAGCGCTAATTCATTTTTCCTGCATGCCTGCAAAAGAGGTTAGTTTCAAAAACCAATGTGATTCGTGGGTTCGAGCCCCACGGTGGGTGCCAGAAATGTATGCGGGAAAAGTGGGTGAATAAAACTTAATATGTGAAAATATATAAATACTAGTCCACACACACACACAGGACTTCTTGGTGCAAGCTATGGAGTAACGTAGTATTACTCAACTTCCCAAGGAGGGTCCCATGGTTCTCTATCTCACAATGTCCCTCAAACCAATGTTTTTGCTCTCAGATCACTGAGCAAAATGGTTTAGGGATGGCAAATGTGAGAACGAGAGATGCTTTGATAGATTTTAATATGAAATGGATGTTAAGCTATGTATGATTCTAGAATTGCAATAAACTAGATGATAAGATGACAGGGCTAGTATGAATACTATCCTAACATAATATATTTAGTCTATGATTGAGCTAAATGATAAAGAAAGTACTCTAAACATGCATATTTAGACTAATTTCTATTCTAAAAGAGGCTAAATGATGAGCATAAAAATGATATGAGAAAGCTTGAAAGTATTTGACCATAAGTATGATGCTTCAAATTTGGAGGATGATTGTTAAGAATGGAGGAATGAGAGCTCTATTTATAGCATAAACAGGGCAATGGATGGTCAAGATTGAAAGGTTTAATCAAGGGCCAAGTTTGAAAGTTGGGGATCCATGTGGTGACAAGTGTCAACATAAGATTGGGTTGAAAGAAGGGGTTGGAGGTATTGAATGCCTGAGAAGACCTTATGGTTATCTAAAGGCTAAGGGTCAAGTCTAAGTTAGGCTTACCCACTAGATTAAGAGTTAATCCAAGGATAAACCTTTGTGCAAATGATTAAGAGATAATCATGGTCAAAACATTAATGGCCTGATGAGACCTTTGGGTTGGGTAGAGGTTGAGTCAAAACAAATGTTTTAACCATGTGGGAGGGTTTGAATTAACCATTAATGGTTATTGGAGACTTTGGGGATTAAGTGGTTGAAGGTTGGAAGCCTTCAATGGTTTTCAAAGACTTTGAGACATTTAGTGGTTGAAGGTTGAAAGCCTTTAATGGTTATCAAAGACTTTGAGGTTTTGAGAAGTGACTTCCCTTTGTTTAGAGATGTGACAAAGTTTTAGAGGAGGGGTTAGGTTAATTAGAAGCGATTAGAAGATTCTAGAAGGGATTAGAAATGGGTTTGGGATTTTGCAAGTGGATGGGGGGATAATAGGATTTAAATTGAATTAAATGATTTTATTCAATTTGATTGCAATTTGGAGAAATTAAATAAATTAGATTTATTCAATTTAGGATAACTATTTAATTAAATTTGAATTTAATTAAAAGTGGATAGGGGGGTTTTAATTGAATAAAATGATTTATTCATTAAATGGTATAGTGAATTTAATTTAAATAAATTGAATAATTTATTTAATTAAATAGAGGAATGTGGATAATTTAATTAAATTGGATTTAATTAAATAGAGAAATGAACATAAAATATTCATTTAGGAATATGGTCATTTTTATACATCTACACCAGCAATACGATCAAAGGATTAAAGAGATAGTTGGTGAGATAAAGAGTGTAGGAGAGAAAGTGGAAGATGCCACAGTAATCAGTAAGGTACTGAGAACCCTGCAAATGGTCTATGCTATTTGAGTTGCAACTATTAAGGAGCTGAAATCCATTGACAAGACAAAGTTAACTCTTGACTCTATTATTGGCAAACTTACTGCTTTTGAACTAAATGGCTATGATGGTAGTGTAGAAAAATCAAAATCTACATTTAGAGATTCTGTCTCTAAAACGTCTATGAGAAGTAGAGATATCGGCCATAACTATGAATCTAGATCCAACAGAGATGTTGAAGATGAAGACAACTTAGTGGAACTTGAAACATTGTTGACAAAATGACTTCCTAGAGGCACTGGTAAATATAGAGGTAAGCTACCTTTAAAATGTTTTGCATGCAACAAGATTGGTCATATAGCAGAAAATTTCCCTAATCGTGAAAATGAATACAAGAGAGACAAATTTAAGAAATACAAGGGTAAAGGAAAGAGA
This sequence comes from Cryptomeria japonica, assembly GCF_030272615.1. Taxonomy (NCBI): domain Eukaryota; kingdom Viridiplantae; phylum Streptophyta; class Pinopsida; order Cupressales; family Cupressaceae; genus Cryptomeria; species Cryptomeria japonica. Next base: position 492,318,778 of record NC_081410.1, on the reverse strand, counting down.
GATTGTCTTGTAGCTATTGATAGTAGTATTACGAATGAAGAATCTGATGATGATGCTAGTGAAGATGTTGTGTTTGTAGCTATTAAGGAAGAAATATCATATCAGAAGGCACTAGTATCCAGAAAGGATAACTTTGATGATTGGATCATTGATAGTGGTTGTTCACATCACATGACTGGTGATCGGAGCAAATTTCTTTCCCTGAAGGAATTTGATGGTGGTGTTGTCAGATTTGACAATGAATTGCCCTGTATGGTTAAAGGTAAGGGAGCTATTTCGCTTAATGGGAAGAGTAGTGTTGACGATGTCTATTGGGTTGAAGGCCTAAAGAACAATCTTTTAAGTGTGGAACAACTTAATGATAGAGGATACCCACTGGAGTTTAGAAATGGAATGTGCAAAATCTTTGACAACAAAGGTGAATTGATTGCAACCGAGAAACTGACCAAAGGTAATCTATTCAATCTCAATCCTAAAGTTAGCAACTGTTTGATTGCAAAAATAGATGATAGTTGGCTTTGGCATAGGAGATTTTGTCATATAAATTTTGACAATATTGTTAAAGTAAGCAAGTATAAGACAGTAAGAGATCTGCCTCAGCTAGACAACCCGGTTCATGCTCTTTGTAAAGAATGTCAACTAGGAAAGATGACTTCTTCAACTTTTAAGAGAAAGTCCTTCTCAATAGAGCACTTGTTAGATTTGGTTCATACAAATCTATGTGGACCAATAAGAACAAAAAGCATTCAGGGTGATAGATACTTCATGATCTTCACTGATGATTGTTCAAGGATGATGTGGGTCACATTCTTGAAGGATAAGAATGAAGCTTTTGGTAAATTCAAGGCATTCAGAGCCTTAGCTGAGAAAGAGAGTGGCAAAAGGATAAAATGTCTAAGAATAGATCAAGGCGGTGAATTCACTTCTGTGGAGTTTACTAAGTATTGTGATGATAATGGTATGAAGCAGCAGCTTTTTACACCAAGGACACCACAACATAATGGTATAGCAGAGAGAAACAACTGGTTAGTGGTTGAAGCTGCTAGGACTATGTTGATACAAGGAGGTGTGACAAAAACATTTTGGAAAGAAGCTGTAAGTACAACTGTGTACACAATGAACCAAGTTTGGGTGAAAAGAGGTAAGGACAAGACCCCATATGAGTGTCGGTATGAGAGATCACCTGGTGTTAGCTATTTTAAGATATTTGGAAGAAAATGTTTTATTAAAAGAGGTGATAGCATAAGAAAGTTTGAAGCTAAGAGTGATGAAGGCATATTTCTTGGCTATTCCACTAAGACTAAGGCCTATAATGCTTCAACATCCGGACACAAAAAATTATGAAAAGTGTTGATGTTCATGTAGATGAATGTCCTGAAATTTTAGAAGGAACCAGTTCTGAGAAGAAGGATGAAGATCCTTGCATTTTGCTTTTGGAACCTGAAATAGTTAAATCAGAAACTGGTAAAGCGAATCCTAATGTACTTGTTCAACCGGAACAAATAAATTCAGAGGAAGATGATAATGAAGAAGTTGAACCTGAAGAGAATGATCATGTTATTCCTAGGTATCTAAGACTGTATCACAGTCCTGAACAAATAATTGGGGATAAGGATGTCGGTTTACTAACTAGAAGGAGAATAAGAGAGAACTCTTGCATGATGTCCACCTTTGAACCTAGAAGTGCTATGGAGGCATTTGGTGATGATCATTGGGTGAAAGCTATGGAGGAGGAGTTGGATCAAATTGAGAAGAACAACACTTGGACCCTGGTACCTTGACTGGTAAACAAGATTGTTATAGGTACTAAATGGGTGTTTAGAAACAAATTAAATGAAGATGATGTTGTAATTCGCAATAAGTAAAGATTAGTATGCAAAGGTTATGTGCAATAAGGAGAGGATTATGGAGAAAATTTTGCACTGGTAGCAAGACTGGAAGGTGTTAGAACATTTCTTGCATTTGTAGCTCATAAGAAGTTCAAGTTATACCAGATGGATGTTAAGTCTGCATTCTTGAATGGGATACTGGAAGAAGAGGTTTATATAGAGCAACCTAATGGTTATGCATTGACAGATAAGGAAGACATGGTATGCAAATTGCATAAAGCCTTGTATAGATTAAAGTAGGCACCCAGAGCATGGTATGAACGACTTTATACTCATTTGATGAAGATAGGTTTTGCTAGAACTAGTGATGATAGCAACATTTATCTCAAGTCTGAAGGAGATGAAATACTAGTCAGTGAAGTATCTGTAGATGACATTATATTTGGAGGTAATAATGACATGAGTAATTATTTTGTAGATGAAATGAAGAATGAATTTGAGATGTCATTAGTAGGAGAAATAAAAAATTTCATAGGCTTACAGATACAACAAATGAAGAATGGTATTTTCATTACTCAATCCAAGTATGTGAAAGAGGTTTTGAAGACTTTTGCTATGAGTGATTGTAAACCAATTGGAACCCCAATGGTTATAGGTTGTAAATTGTGCAAGGAAGATGCATCTAAGTCTATAGATGAAAAGTAATACAGGTCAACGATTGGCAAATCACACTATGTTGTTCAAAGTTGACCAGATATTTCCGATGCAGTTGGTATTATTGCTAGATTTTAGAAGAATACAAAGGAGGCACATCTGATGGCAACCAAGAGAATTTTTAGATATCTGAAAGGTACTATTGACTATGGGTTATGGTATCCATATGGTAGAACTTTTGATTTGAAAGCATACACAAATGCTGATTGGGCAGGAAATACTAATGACCAGAAGAGTGCTACCGGTGGAGCATTCTTTCTAGGAGGAAGGCTTGTCTCATGGAGTAGTAAAAAGCAGAGTTGCAGTTCACAATCTACTACTGAAGATGAGTATGTAGTAGCTTATATGAATTGCACACAAGCTATGTGGATGAGGCACATTTTGGAAGGTTTGAAGATGGAAATCTTAGAACTAATAAATATTTTGTGTGATAATACAAGTGCAATAAACATTTCTAAAAATATTGTTTTGCATGCAAGGACTAAGCACATTGAATTGAAATATCACTTCTTGAGGGAAAATGTTCAAAGTAAAGATGTTATCTTGGAGCATGTTTCTACCAAGGAGCAGCTTGCAGATATCTTTACCAAACCTCTGCCTAGGACCACTTTCTAGTATCTTAGAAGTCAATTAGGGGTTCTCTCTCTTCATGAAGTTAGTTGAGCATGATTTTTTATTGCATTAGTCCCTGAACCACTTGCATAATTTTAAATGGATTGATGAAGAAGTGGATGTATTCCACAAGGGGAGCATCAAGTTGAAGAATGATGTTGATGCATAGTGAGAGAAGAATTACATGTTTTACTTTCACTTTGGCATTGTTGTCAAAGGGGAAGAATAATTATGTGATTGAGGAGAAGAATTATGTGTCTGATTAGGTGAACCAGTGATAGGCTGAAGATAGACAAAGCAAGGTGAATACTTGGTAATGTAAACCAGGATTCCTATTCACCAATCTTAGCAGCAATCAGATGCGTTGATATTTGTATTGCCATCAATGCCAAAGGGGGAGATTGTTGGTATTTTGAGTTTGATATTATTTTGCATAGAGATTGCATTAATGATATGTTGTCATTGATGTCAATTGAACTGATAATGGTATTTATGTTATTGTTGATATTGTTGTTTTTGATATTGGCTAGTAACCAGTAATAAGAGCTTTGTGGAAGATGTTATAAAATGGTATGTAAATTTTGTGATTTGAACTCGTGAACTGGTGTAAATGGATAAACCTTTATATGTAATGTAACCGGTAAACCCTATCAGCTATTAAACCCTAACCGGTCAAGTTTGATGGTTTATTATCTGATAAACGGTAATGATGGAGACACATGTGATCATTGAATGAGGATATGTTCAAATTGTTTTGGCTCATTTTTTTTTTTGTCTAGGGAAGGAGCAAAGTGGATTGCATCTAATGCACAGCGCCTAATGAGTTACAAAGTCCAATGAAGTGGTGATCATGGAGCGGTTGGAATTTTCTTGAAGAATGTGAAGAGATTGTCATGATTTCTAACGGTCAAGATTGTACCGACTTGTTTGTAATCTCGATGATGAGAATTAGGTTTTTTCTGTGTTACCGTCCTAACTGATTTCTATTTAAGGTCGATGAAGTTGTTTGTAAAGGTTGTTGGCAAGATTGATAGAAACCTATTGAGTGTGTAGTTGCCTAACCTATGAATGGATCTACACTTTTAGTGAAGGGAGATTGAAGCTTAGAAGGATCTGATCAAGCAAATGTAGTGCTACTCAAAAAGATCAAGAAAACCTATTGTTTTCTAACAATTACAACAGAAGTAAATTCCCTTAACCGAGTAAGCTCTAACAAGATTGGTTACTCATTAAATCCTATAACAAGGTGGTCCATTAGCTTGGATTCTTAAATCCTCCAGCGAGGTTACTCCTAATAGGGTATTATGCTTTTCATCAAGGCATATTTGTAAATCCCTTAACTGGGTGATTCCTAACCGGAATTAGTTCTTAACAAGACTTATTGTAAAGCTTTAACAGGCTTGGCTCCTAATAGGGCAAACTTTAAAAGAGTTCAGATAGCTATCCATGTTTTTTACCTATTTGGGTTTTCCACGTATAAACATTTTTGTGAAGTGGTGAATGCTTTTGTGGTTGTGATCTTATTTGTTGATTTGGTTAACTTCTGATAAGGCATGTTAAGTAGAATCATTGAGAGTTGAATATGATGAGTTATGATTAAGCATTGTTGATGTTTACAAGATTGAAGTTGTTTACTGTTAAAGTTGTCATAACAGTTAAACCGGTTGATGTCAAGTATTCTTATGAATATTGATCTTGACTGAGATATGTTTACTTTGTTTGACTGAGTTTGAGTTTGGGAACTTTGTATCAGTTTTTCAATATACTGATTCACCCCCCCCCCTCCTCAGTCTTCTCCAGATACTTACTCTTTCATCATACCATCTAGGACAACTTTGATCAAATCAAATAGGTCATTGCTCAAGCTCCTACCCTAATAAATCCAAACTATGAGAAGGATTTGATCCATTATATATTAGGAGGAGATGTAAGTATATCTGCTATTCTAACATAGTTAAATCAGGAGGGATTGGATCAACCCATAGATTTTTTTGGTGAAGGCCTAAAAGATTATGAACTCAGGTATAGCTATGTGGAAAGAAAGTCATCATAGTGGTAAGAGCATTGAAAAATGTTCAGACACACTCTCTCAAACAATGGGATTCAACTCCTAGTCCCACATGTCAGCATTAAAGATTTCCTTCTCAACAAGGACATAGGTGAGAAGAGAGATGGATGGATCACTAAGGTCATCAAGTATGACCTTGACATCAAAATTACTAGGTTAGTTAGGGGAAGGGGACTTTATGACAAGCTTAACTTATCTTTTTGAAAAGATTCAAAGGTCTCCCTCTTGTTGCAGGAAGAAGAATAGGTTGAAAACTAGGAAAATGTGCAATTTGTTTGGTTCCAGAATATGATTGTCTTCCTAAGGGATGGTAGCTATCCTCCTAACTTTGATAGAACCAAGAGGAGACATCTTAGGTTTCAGTCCATCCCCTATGCTTTGGTGGATGGGTTCTTTTCAAGAGGGACCCAAATGGTGTTCTTCTAAGGTGCATCTAAGGAGATCGGACAAATAGGCTGCTATAAGAGTTTCATAATGGACCCTCAAGTGGCCACTTATCAATAAGGACCACAACCATAAAGATCATAAGAGGGGGCTATTATTGGCCTTCCCTATTTGGTGATGTATACACATAAAAATAGCTATGAGCAATTAAATAAATATTTTATATTTATTTAATAATTATTCTTCTATTAAATAGTTAATTTGAAAAGATTAATTTATTTAATTCATTTCGTGTCTTTCTATTAATTAATTTAATTGAAATAATTTATTAATTAATTCATCTATCCTATTCTTCTAGTCAATTAATTAAATATCTAATATTTAATTATCTCCTCCATGTTAATTAAATATATAATATTTAATTATCTTCTCCAAACAATTAAATATCTAATATTTAATAGTTATTCTCCTATTCTATAGTCTCAGATATTAAATAATTTCCTAAATTATTTAAATCCCTTATCCAACTCACCCTCCATCTCCACTTCATCTTCCCTTTACCAACTCATCAATTATGTGGCTAAGGAAATTAATATTTCTTAAATATTAATTCATCATTTATCTCCAACCTCCAAATTCAATGAATATTGTGTACGTACACATATTTCATAATCATTTCCTATATTCTCTCCAACACCCCTACATCTTAGGAAGGACTTGAGTCCACTTGTCCTATCATGCCTAAATCTTCTCCAACCATCCCTAGATTCCCTCAATCAGCAACCTAGTCAAGGTGAGATGAGTGACACTTGTCTTCTCCTCCCCCCTTTCTCTCAACCTTCACCTTTTCTTATAGCCATCCAAATCTGCAGATCTGATCATGACCGTCGATCTAAGCCACATCATCTCATCCTCTCAGGGTCTATAAAATCAAGAGCTTCAGTTGAGAGAGAGTTAGACTTCAAGAGACTTTAAGTGCATTTTCAAGCAAATCATTTGTAAAACTTATGCATCCATGAGTTTTAATCTTGAAGAAAATAGTAATTATCATTTAGCATAATCTTTTTAACATAATCATGTAGTATTGCATATCATAGCATTAGTTAACTACCAGTTATTAGCCCATTCTTCATATGCCATCTTGGAAGGCATCAGTGCATTGTCTGAGAGCACACCATCTGCAACTAGGAACAATGGAGTTAGGGCACAATGAGACATAAACCATGAAGGTAATATTTAGTATTTTTATTTCATATGTATTTCATGTAGTTTCATTTCTTTGAGTTTGGATTTTCTGTAGCATTTCCATTTGTATTTTGTGAAACTAACCTGTTGCAGGTAACATTCTGAGGATTAAATTCAAGTCGGCACAGGTGATACTCACAAGTGGATCAAAAGGTGCAAGGAGTGTGCAATCTTTATAGAAAAATAAAGGTTAGTAGCTCTACCCCTTCATCTTATCTATATTGATCAACCTTTTACATAGTGGGGGCTTTATTTTATAGGCCCTATCAATCCAGTATCAAGTGCAGGACACAAGTGGATTTTTCTTGCCATGGATAATTTCACAAGGTGGATAGAGGTAGTTGCATTGAAGAATGCAACTGAAAATTTAGTGGTTCAATTCCTTGAGGGGATTGCAACCAGATTTGGAGCCCCTTCCACAATAATATCAGGCAATGCTAAGGTCTTTGTGGGATTTCAGATCAGTCTATGGGTAGTCCAACATGATGTACATTTTTTAAAACATCATCAAATTACTATCCCCAAGGTAATAGCTTAGTTGAGTCCTCTAACAAAAATCTCATTAGAATCATCAAGAGGACTCTTGAAGATAACCAGAGGTCATGGCACCTCAAATTGGGAATAGCCCTATGGGCTAATAGAATTACTCCCAAAAGAGCTTTAGGCAACTCACCTTTCATGCTAGTATGTGGAAGGCAAGCAAGGTTTCCCTTATCCCTTGAATTTCCATCTGTAGACCTAGGATGCCAGTCGGAGGTCTTACAAAGCAATGCCTTATCAGTGAGATATGTTGAGCTTATAGAGCTTTAAGAGGTCAAAGAAAGAGCTTTGTAGACCTTAAATGCCAATTAGGGATAGGTAAAGAGATACTTTGACAAGAACACCATTTTGAGGACCTTCTAGGCTGGAGATCTTGTCCTAAAATGGGATGCTGACAGAGAAAAAATGGGGAGATAGTCAAAATTTGATGTCATATGGAGTGGCCCTTATGTGATTACAGGCTGTAGGGAGGCTAATTCTTTCAATCTTGCTAGGTTAAATGGTAAAGGCCTCCCCATCACAATCAATGGAATACATCTCAAAGCATGTGCTTAGGAATTCACAGATCCTATTGTAAATATTGTGAATATTTGTAATTTATGTTTTTCTGCTTTCCATAAGTGCTTATGCACAGGCTATTCTTCAGAATGGCAAATTTTTTATCATTTGATGCAGGGAGGGTTCCCTTTTTTGTCCTCCTTTTAAGGCTCTATGCCCAATGGATACTTTAAAGGACATCTATTCATACTCTAAACAGGCTTAGGCCCCCCTTTGAGTCACCATAAATGTTGACAATTTCTCTGTCAACCTTAGCAGATATTAGATGCAAGAATATAGTATAGATAACATGTCATGTTATCGTACTCTATAGAGTTAGTTGCTTCTTCAATCTTTCCAAAAAAGTGGATAACATAGGCTATGCAAAGCCATATAACCTAAGAGTTATTGATCCATGTCTTACAGTGACACAAACATCGCGTGTGAATAACACAGCATGTTATTCACCATCATCTTATTGACATCACATGTTGTTTAAAAACCAAATTTAGCATAGTCGGCTAAGTGTTTGGCAAGCTCAGGTTCCATAACATGCAAGATGGCAAGAAGATAAGGAATCCAATTCCTTTCTGTTGGCAGTGGGATAGCATCCCTCGTGGAGATTCGCGACATGGTTTAACAGCCTCCTATAGATTATATAATTCTAATGGTTGTATTGGGCATTGACAGGTCGATCTTTTGTGCAACAACAACCCTAGCTTGTAACATGTGGTATCAGAGCTTGGTCATGGGTTTGAATCATGCAGGCCGCGGTGAGTGACGCTGGGAGGGGGATTGTTGGTAGTGGGCCAGCGTCCCTCGTGGAGATTTGCGACATGGTTTAATAGCCTCCTTTGGATTCTATAGGTCTAGTGGTTGTATCGAGCATGGACAGGTCGATCTTTTGGTGCAACGGCAACCCTGGCTTGTAACACTTTCTTCCCTCGACATGACCATACGACAAAACAAATGATGTTGCGAGATATTGTAGCACAAGATATGGGTGTTATTCCCACCATTCCGCAAGGTAAAGTGACATGGCCTTTTCAGCCAAGGGTTCCCATAGAAACAATGGTGTTTTTTCAGTATTGCCAAAAGGCATCATCTCAATGATATGCGGGTGACACATCAACAGGTGTCAGGCCAAGTGGATATTGGTGGGCCCAGTTTACATGATGAATGCCTTTTTGGCCTAACTTTTTAGAGCACTCAATGTGCTCTCCCCTCTTGCTGAAGTCCCTTCTCTTCGCGAAACGTCTTTTTTAGAAAACTTTGGGCAATGTCTTAACAAATTGGCCTTTTTGGTCAGAGCTACCAAAAGAGATGATATTTTTTTTTGTCTGGTCAAAAGGCCATGTGTTAGTGACAACCCAAGAAGGTGCAGTGGTCAAACAACAAGGTGAGACATGGGTCTAGGGTGGCACATCAATCATTGGTGACTGTCTGATTATCATTTAGGAGAAATCTAACAGCTCCTTTTTTAACTCTTTTTGACCTAATGAGGAGCTATGTGGCACCATCTCACGCGTCCATCTTTGCACGTGATGGCATATCCAATGGTCAAGTTTTAAACTTCCTAGGGGCCGTTGAGGATTTGAATGCTCTACAGGTGTATAGGAGTATAACACGAAGGTTAACAATGCCAAGGCCCGATTCTTAACCAGATTTTCATCCCAACTGTTGTTTCGGTCGCGATTACTCTGAGGTAACTTGCAATATGTTTTTTTATTTCCACCCATGCCTCTTCAATGTGGATTGAAGACTTTTGTGCTCCTATAGATGTTATCAGAGTGCTTTCATCGTGGAGATATCTTCCTTATAGGGAGATTTTTTATTTTTCCCATGCTTCAGAGGACATTCTTAGAACCATATTTACATGCAAATCAAATCATTCTGGATCATATCTTCTGCCCCTTTTGGTGCAGTCACCGGTTGAGAGGGACCTCAAAGAGATTAATCTGGACCATTCAGCAAGAGTAAACACAGTGGAAACACAAGGATATGATGGAGGCAATGCAAAACTAAAAAAATTATATCATGAAAATTGTTTACAATCAATTGGTAACAACGGTGTTACAGAAACTGGCTCATTGGCTTGCTAAAACATGCTTAATTTCAAAACAGGTCACAACTGGGACCTTAAATCTTAAGATCTATCTTCTATGTTCAATATCTTAACTTATCTACATTCTAATGTTTAATTACAATGATTTATATGATCCAAGGGGATCCGATCGACCCAAAAAGGGATCAAATGTCGAAGAACAAGACCTAATGTGTAAAACAACAAGGTTGGCCTCCACCAAATAAATTCCTCTGGAAAATCAAAAGGATGAAGTGTAGATCAAAGGTAAGGTTGGCCACACACCAAGGAACATAAAAATCAAGGCTCAGGGCTCCGCAAGCTATGGAAGGGATCGGTAGATCCCGGTAGATTACAAATGCAAATAGGTCCAGACAACCGGCACCAAAAAAATTGTCTTGGAAACCGGTAGTGATAACTTGTCAAAAAATGATCCAAATGCTCCACGGTTTAGGAATAAGTTAAATGATCAAGTCCTCAAGAAAAATCCAACTCCTCAAGATCCAGTGAGCCAATTCCATAAAATGCAGAATGAAATGTTGAAACTGCAAAACAGAAAGGAAATATTTTTGGTTGATGCAAGATTGCCAAGAACCGAGGATGCTCCTGCATTAGACATCCAAAGTTTTTGAAGAAGTGATTCTCTCACTTTGTTGGGGTTAGAGGAAAACCAAGGCGGTCTACCTCTACCTGACAAATCCAAGATGAATCTTCAACTAGTCTGCCTTTCCACTTTACGAGATACTCCTTATATTGACTACTCTGGGTACTACGACCAATCCTACTATCCAAAATGTCTTCAATCTGATCTGGCTCTTTCTAGAACAACTGTTTCTCCAAGTCTGCAATATTGTCCACATTGAATTATGGTTCATGATCTGATGTAGATCTGCAATGTTAAATACAGGTAAAATACTTAGACTATGTGGTAACTCCACTTCATATGCATTTTCAGAACTGAACTTTCTCAAAATCTTACAAGGTCCAAACTTCCTCATCTGCAACTTGTTATAAGTTCCAATAGGGAATCTTTCTTTTCCTAGATATACCGTCACTTCATTTCCAACTTCAAATTCCTTATTTCTCATCTTCTTTCTCCTTATACTTGTTGTTCGTGTCCTCCAAATGTTGCTTAACTTGAGTATGTAAGTCCTTTATGTGATCTACAAATTCTTTTTCTTGTGAACTTCTCTGGTCTTCACTACTAATATCTCTTAATTCTGATATACCTCTGGGGTGTGCTCCGGTAACAATCTCAAAAGTTATCCTTCCGGTGCTCCTATTTACTGAATTATTGTAGGCAAACTCTTCTTGTGCAATAATCAAATCCCAACTTCCGGTTTTGTCTCCAACTAAGCATCTTAACAAATTTCTTAAGCTTCGGTTAACAACTTTTGTCTCTCCATCAGTCTGCGGGTGAAAAGTAGAACTAAACTTCAAATCTGTCTTCATCTTCTTCCAAAGTGTTCTCCAAAAATAACCAACAAACTTAGTATCTATGTCTGAAACTATGCTCTTAGGTAATTCATGCAATCTTACCCTTCCTTGAAAAATAGGTTAGCTATATGTATTGTTGGCAATTGACACTCAATTGGTTGGTTTCACTATGTTGTCATTGATGGCAACATGTTATTTTGTTTCGGCTTCATGTTTTGGTTTAGTTGTGTACCAACAGGCACTTCATAGACACCAGCACTGGTACCGGTGGATAGAAGGATTTCTTTGGTTACTGATAATGCAGGCCGACATGGTTTAGAATATGGTTATCAGTATTGGACGTCGACATCTCTTGGATCCGACATCGGAAATTATTTTTGATATTCATGTATTTATATTATCTAGCTAACATGTAATTTGATATTGTAATAATCTTAGTAAGCCGACATAAGGCATGGTAAGTTGTATAGGGTATATAGGTTAGTTGGATTAGATCATTTTGAAATAGAGATGGTGATGGAAGTGTGGATGTGATATAATGCAAATTATATCAGAAAGATCATGTATGTGAGGATATTTATGTAAGTGTTATTCCAGTAAAGGGTTTATGGTTTCAGACTGGAACAAACAAAGCTTGAACTAGAACTGTATTCTGGCATAGAAGATGTTATCTTAGTAGTTCAACACTTCTCCAAATTGTACTCTAGATTTATATGTAGTCAGTGAGGCTTCTTTAGTGATTGAGCAGTGTGCTCTAGGCTATAAGCCTTCTGGTAGGTGCAGGTCCCTTATATTTTGTAATATCTCTTTGTATGGATAGTGGATTGATATTGTGGGTCACAAATCCCACTGTGGTTTTTCCTCTTTGAGGTTTTCCACATATAATTCTATGTGTTATGGTTCTCATTATGTGATTGGCTTATTGGTTCCTTTACTTCTTTCAATTATGTATGTACCGGCTGGTGTATACATGTTTTAATAAGGTTAAAATTGGACTTCTCGGTATAACACTAATTCACACCCCCCCCCCTCTCAATGTTATTGGATTCCAACAATTGGTATCAAAGCTTTGTACCTCGAAGGAAGTTTAACAACTTGAGGGAGATCTTGAATCCAGAATCCATGGACATGGTCTTGGAGAAACAACTTGAGATGGCACTTGAAGATTATGATGCTGAAAGGTTGAAGAACTTGAAGCTACAAGATGAATTGAACTCTACTAAATAATTCATTCTTGTCCTATAAGAGAGGCTATCATTTGTTCAAGCTTAGAGGAAGAAAATTTTGCAAAGTCAGGATGATGAAGTAAAAGATGCACTTAAGGAACAATGTCAGAAGCTAAGTCAAGAGAATATGGTCATGAGAAATGAAATGCAAGATATAACTATGAGAATGTCTAAAGAGATTGAGGATCGGAAGAAAAAGGAAGAAAATCTTGACATATCCCTGAAGAACAAATTTGAAGAATGTGGTAGGTTGGTTCATGAGAATGATATGTTGAGAACAAGTACAATCCCAAAGTAATGAATAAGAGCTTGAGAGACAAATGATAATTTTGACAAAAGATCTAACTACTGCAAGTGAGTACAAAGAGAAATTCAAGATTAGTTCAGCACAACTAGATGAGTTACTGAAGAGACAAAGGCATATTGGAGATTTTAGTGGACTTGGATTTGAGCAAGGACAGAGTTTCGGTACTACTAATGAAGATCAAAACCATAAGGCACCAGTAAGACAGTTTAAAGCTTATAAATTTAATGGTAGATGTTTTGTTTGCAATAGATTTGGTCACATGGCTAGGCAATGTAGAAATAGAAAAAATTAGAACCTTGATTTTGCTCCAGGTAAATGTTCTAAATGCAATAAGTATGGTCATAAGATAGAAGATTGCAGAATGAATGTTAAATGTTATGCACGTGGAAAGTTTGGACATATGGCTAATCAGTGTAGGTCAAGCAATTTCACCATTTTTAGCAAAGCAATTGAAAGGAACAATGTTACATGTTATGCATGTAATGAGGTTAGACATATTGCTAAATTTTGTAGAAACAGAAACCCACCGGTTGGTAATGAAGGATCAAATGAGAAAGGGAAAGAAAACGTTACTAAAATCCGGCAAAATCATATTCAGACATGGTTCAGGAAGACTGAAGAACAATCATCAAATGGAAATGCACCAGTTACTTATCCGGCAGAAGAGGTTGCTCCTGCACCAACAAGTAGCTCATCCGATAACTAAGGAAAATGCCTTCGGGGTAGGAAAAATTCATGAAGATACTGCATATGCCTTAGGAAGAGGTTTTGGAAAATGTTCCAGATATCGGAGATGCTTATATGACATGGAGGTGTTTTGTTCAAGATCCAGTATCTTTCACCGGAAGTCATTGATGTAAATGGAAGATTAGGGTTTTTCTTGGAGGTTAAAAGGTTGAATTCACTTCATTATTGATCACCTTGCATTCAGAGCGATTTCAGTATGATTAAGAGCAACTAAGAGCGATCAAATGCATTTCAGAGAAATCAGATTTCTTCTTGAGCTATTTTCCCGGTGACTGGAAGAATTTATTAAGGGTTTCATCGGAAGCGATCATCGGGTATTTATCCTTAATAATTGAAGCAGGATCATCATCTATTCCTATGTTTGTTGCAAATATGATTGTTGTAGAGGTCAAGGACCGCCCCAGGCCAATTTTCAAGCAATATCCAAATGTGGCTACCCCAGAAATTTGGTTGGAGCATTTTCCCATGTTCTGGAGGGAGTTGTTTATGTTGAAGATGTTAGGGGATACATACACTTTCACATTGAGGATTTGGGGACATCTAATATAAAGAACATGTACATGAGTGAGCTTATGGGAGATTCTAGAAAGGGAAAACTGACATATTTAGGCACATTGAAGACTTAGGGTTTATCAACATTCTGGAATTCGAAGATGAAATAATTAGGTATGTTTTAAGAAAAGTACAAGGAGAGTTTATCTAGTTAGATAGACCTTACAAGATCACCAAGGAAACCATGAGGCCAATCACTGGTCTGCCACAGATTGGGCAACATCCAGACAAGAAGGTTTTGAATGATTATATCAACCAAATCACTTGCACGACATCTAACAAAAGATCTATGAGAATAAGCACTATTACCAACACAAACATTAGATTCGGTAGCATGATCATCGGTTATAAGGTAAATCAATCAAACTGACTGAATTCTGTTTCCAGTTCCTGCATTTTTGCAGCTTACAAAATGATGAGAGAAAATAAGAAATTGGATCTATGCAGTTGGATGTTAGATGAACTATTAATAAACCTAGGAAAGATTAAAGGTGAAAAGAAAGGAACTTTCCGGTATGGCAACTTAATTGTCTATTTAATGTTATTTTTCATGAATGATACTCCCAGTTTTGGGAAGAGGCAATGGGCATTTGATATCCCGGTAGGGAGACAATGGAAACAATCAATTTCTACTTTAGGTAGTCAAAGAGATGATAAAGTATGGGGTTGTTATAAGGGATTCCAGAAGTCTATGAAATCTAGGGAAATGGTTCCTAAGCATATTGTTGAAAAATACTCAACCGACATATGCTTCATGGTGAAGAAAGATGAAACACTTATGGAAGTGATTAAAACCCCAAAGATTTGGATTGAGGAAATGGGCTATGAAGTCGATGCATAGATCCTTGAGGCTTATGCAAAAATGTTTATTGATGCCCCTGTTGATGAGGCAGAGAAGCCCTGTGGTACTGCAAAATAGAAAACACAAGAGGTTGAAATAGAGCTCAATTGGAAGAAGAGAGAGAAGCAGGAAGGAAAGGCTAGCAAGTTTGTTGAGAATATTTCACAAGATATCAAAGCACTAATTGATGTTGTCCCGAAGAAAGGCAGGAAGAGGAAGGATCTAGAAGTACACATCAAGCCTGTTACAACAGTGTCTGAATCTGAGGATGATACACCTATGGCATTCAAGAGGGTTGTAAGGAAGAAAACAAAGGAGACAAAAGTAGAGGCTAAAAAGAAATTGGTTAGGAAGGTTACATTCAACTTATCGACATAGAAGAAAGCACCCAAAAGTAACCACTTCAGTTCCATCCGGTACTACAAAAAGGAAGAAGAAGAATGGCATTGACATGGTTGTTCAAATCGGTAATGTAACTATCATACCACCAAAAACTTGTGTAGAGTTAGTAGATGATATCACTAAGGATGGCATGTTAAAGAATGTATAGTTTTACTATGATCGTTTAGATAATGTTGAACAGAGAGAGATAGAGGAGACAATTTTGTTATATTTAGATATTTATAAGAAAGCCTTGATAGAAATTGAAAATCAAATACCAACAGAACTGTATGATATGTTAGATGGTAGGAGGATATCAGCAATACAAGAAGACAAACACATAAAAATTCAAGAATTGTTATCTATTTGTGTTTCTATTACTCCAAAGGAAATGGATAAGACACTTGAGGTTGCAGATAGAAAAGTCTTTAACAACAAACATAGAATAACCAGTTTGATGCTAGGAAGGGTAAATGAGATAATAAAGGAGACCCAAAAGGCATGGGTTTAGTTCTTTAAGGAGAACAAAGGTTTCTTTACTTCAACGGAATCAAAGACAAACACTGCAGACACCCCAGTTGAAAGGAAAGGAAAGGGTATTATGGGTACTTCACCCTCAATTTTGAAGAACATTAAGATAGTGGAAATTAAGACCTTGGTAGATACAAGTGTACAGTCAAATATTGAGACACCGGCTAATACAGAGAGTGAAAAGATTGATATTGTATAAGATATTAATGCACATGATACAAATGTACAAGTTGAGGTTACAATTCCTAGAGAGGAACCGAAAGTTATAGAGACTGCACCAAGTGGCAAAGCCACCGGTGCAAGTGAGGAAGCTATTAGGGATAAATCATCAGAGGAGAAGAAAGCAGAATCTGACAGGGAACTAGTAGTAGGTCCATCATTGTTGTCAATTGACACCTCGCAGGTTGTAAAGAAAAACATAACCTAGATGAGTCCCACTGAGCTCATGCTGATGGTTTCACATAAATTAATGAAGGAGGGATCTACAGATAAAGGGGTTATTGATCAGTCTATCACTGTTTTGCATAGACTAGTCCTAGAGTGCAAGTTTGATAATGAAGCAAGCCCATCTAGCAAACTTAAGACAATTACTGAGCACATTTCAAAGGATTTTCAATCCTTGCAGTAGATTTCAAACAAGCAAGCACTGGAGAGGTTCATGCAGGCTAAAAGAGCCGCATTTTATTAGGTGATTGAATCTGAGAAGAAGAAGATTGATGAAAAGATGAAACTGATTGATGCCCTAAATCGGGAGTGATGCACCTTGGGTTGGTTCCCTAAATTTTGTAACTGGTTGTTTCATTGTGAGGTTGGATTGGAGTAGTAGTCTCCAACAGCTCTTCTCATCGATGTTTTTCCTATCTTGGGTTCTCCTTGTATATACTGGTTTCATATGATGTGCCTTTGTGTGATTGCATTGTCATGTCTTGTAGTATCTCATAGATAGGTTTACTTGTGTTTTCTTTGCTAATCGGTACTCACTCGTAAGATCAAAAGGTTAAAGAGTTTTGAAAACCACTAATTCAGCCCCTCTCAATGGTACATTGTGTTCAACACCAAATGGGTCTCCCCTCGCCCACTATCCTGCATGCCCCGTGTTCTCCTCCACTTAGAGCTGTAGAGTAAAGAAAAGAAGACTTTTTTGGAATCCAATAACACTGAGACGGGGGGTGAATCAATGTTATACCATAATGATCAATTTTAGACTTATTAAAACATGCATACACCAACTGGTATACTGGTACATACATAATTGAAAGAAGTAAAGCAACCAGTAAGCCAATCACATAAATGAGAATCATAACACACAAAATTATGTGTGGAAAACCTCAAAGAGGAAAAACCATGGTGGGATTTGTGACCCACAATATCAATCCACTAGCCAAATGAAGAGATATTACAAAATATAAGGGGCCTGCACTTGCAAGAAGGCTTACAGCCTAGAGCACACTGCTCAATCATAAAAGGAGCCTCACTGACTACATATAAATCCATACTACAATCCGGAGAAATGTTGAACTGCTAAGATAGCATCTTCTATGCCAAAATACAGTTTTGGTTTAAGATCTGTCTGTTTCGGTCTGAAACCCTAAACCCTTTACCATAATAACCCTTACATAAATATCCTCACATACACAATCTCTCTGATATATTTTGCATTATATCACATTCACATATTCATCACCATCTATGTTCTTCTTATATTTCAAAATGATCTAATCCAACTGACCTATATACCCTATACAAATTATCATGCCTTATGTCGGCTTACAAAAATAATTACTACATCAAATTACATGTCTACTAGATAACATGAATGCATAAATATTAAAAATAATTGCCGATGTCGGATCTAAGAGATGTCGGCCTCCAATACCAATAACCATATTCTAAACCATGTCGATCTACATTGTCGGTAACCAAAGAAATCCTTTTGTCCTGTTAATGCCAGTGACGGTGTAGTGTCTGTGAAGTGCCTGTCGGTACACAATTGAACCAAAACATGAAGTCAGAATAAGATACCATGTTGCTATCAATGACAACATAGTGAAACCAACCAATTGAGTGTCAATTGCCAACAATATCCCCCTTTGGCATTGATGACAATGCTCATGTGAAAAATGGTCAAGGTTTCATCTGTCGGTTCCATCATGCTTGCTCCCCTGAGCTCAATATTCATTAATGCAAAATATTCCACATCTCCATATCTCCATATCTCCACCTAATGTATACAACTCCTTCTATTCTTTTTCACATCTATATCACTCCCCTTTTGACATCAATGTCATCAAAAATTCTAAAAAATAATGTCAAAGATCTAAAAAAAACTATACAAAGAATATCCAAAAATATCTTATCGAAGCTTAACAAATTTCACAATTTCTGGATAAGCCTTCTCCAATAGCTCAAGATAAGTTTCCCAACCAGTTTTGAAAGTGTTGGAAATGGATACAAGTCCACTTAATATATGTGCAAATGACTCTTTCTCATTTACCTCTACCGATGTTGGCTTTCCCACCATATCCATACATTCTTTCTTATGTACACTAAGTGAATCTAGCCAAGGTCTCACCAAGCCTCTAGACTTCTGGTTCTTCTTATAATTTTGTCTCTTTCCTTCTCAAGAACAAAAATTTGGGCTTCCAAAATCAAAATTTGACCATCAATGGATGTAGTCAATGAAGTCAATCCATCAAAAGAATTAGCTATATTTGCAATTTTCTCCTAAAATTCTTTTATCTTCTTATCCGCATTAACTGTAAGTATACCAGTGTTACAACATACCCTATAAATATTTATACACTACTTCAAAGAATTATCTATCAGTTTTAGATTTTCACCAATCTTCTTCTTCTCAGATTCAATCAACTAATCAAATGCAGCTCTCTTAGCCTGAGTGAACCTCTCCAATGCTTGTCAGTTTGAAATCTATTGAAAGGATTGAAAATCCTTTGAAATATGCTCAGTAATTGTCATAAGATTATCAGATGGCCTCACTTCATTGTCAATCTTACACTCTGGGACTAGTCTATGTAAAATAATGATTGATTGATCAATAATCCCTTTATCTGTAGATCCCTACTTCATTAGTTTTTGTTTTTCCATCATCATGAGTTCAGTAGGACTCATCTCGGTTATGTTTTTGTTTACAACTTGCGAGGTGTCAATTGACAACAATGATGGAGTTCTCTATCAGTTTCCCCTTTCTTCTCCTCTGATGATTTATCCTTTATGGCTTCCTCACTTGCACCGGTGGCTTCACCACTTGGTGCAATCTCTGTAACTGTCGGTTCCTCTATAGGAATTGTAACCACAACCTGTATATTTATATCTGGAGGACTGTTATCCTCAAAATTAGTATCTTGTACATCATTAAATTTTTCACTCTCTGTATTAACCGGTATCTCAACATCTGTCTGTACATTTGTATCTATCGGGGGCTTGATTTTGACTGTCTTATTATTCTTCAAAATTGAGGGTGAAGTACCCATAATCCCCTTCTCTTTTCCTTCAAGTGGGGTGTCTACAGTGTCTGTCTTTGATTTCGGTGAAGTAAAGAAACCTTTGTTCTCTCCAAAGAAGTTAACCCATTCTTTTTTAGTCTCCTTTATTATCTCATTTACCCTTCCTAGCATCAGACTGGTTATTCTATGTTTGCTATTAAATACTTTTCTATCTGCCACCTCAAGTGTCCTTTCCATTTCCTCTAGAGCTATAGTAACACAAACAGATAATAACTCTTGAATTTTGATATGCTTATCTTCATGCATTGCTGACAATCTTCTAGCATCTAACATATTATATGGTTCTGGTGGTATTTGATTTTCAATTTCTATTAAGGCTTCCTTATAAATATCCAAGTATAATGAGACTACTTCCTCTATCTCTCTTTGTTCATCATCCTCTAAATGATCATGGTAAAACTGTACATTCTTTAACATGCCATCCTTAGTTATTTCATCTACTAATTTTTCATAAGTTTTGGGTGCAACATTACCAAATTGAATAGTTGTATCAGTGTCATTCTTCTTCTTCCTCTTTGCAGTATCAGATGCAGCTGAAGTGGTTACTTTTGGTGCTTGCTTTTGTGCTGGTATTTTGAATTTAACCTTCCTAACCGATTGCTTTTTAGATTATACCTTTGTTTCCTCTGTTTTCTTCCTTACAACCCTCTTGAATGCCAAGAATGTTTCATCCTCAGATTCAGACTCTGTTGTAACAGGCTCAATGTGTACTTCTGGATTCTTCCTCTTCCTACCTTTCTCTGGGACATCATCAATTAATGATTTAATGTCCTGTGAGACCTTCTCAACAAATTTGCTAGCCTTTCCATCTTGCTTCTCTCTCTTCTTCTGATTGAACTCTATTTCAACCTCTTGTGATTTTTGTTTTGCAATACCACAGGGCTTCTTTGCCTCATCAATAGGTGCATCAATCAACATTTTTGCATAAGCCTCAAGAATCTGTGTATCCACTTCATATCCCATTTCCTCAATCCAAATATTTCGGGGCTTAACCACTTCCATAAGTGTTTCATCCTTCTTCACCATGAAGCATATGTCAGTTGAATATTTTTCTACAATATGCTTAGGAACCCTTTCCCTAGACTTCATAGATTTTTGAAACCCCTTGAAATATCCCCATATTTTGTCATCTCTCTGACTGCCTAAAGTAACAATTGACTGTTTCAATTGTCTCCCTACCAGGATGTCAAATGCACATTGTCTTTTGCCAAAATTGGGTGTATCATTCATGAAAAATAACATTAAGAAGACTATTAAGTTGCCATATCGGAAGGTTCCCTTCTTTTCTCCCTTAATCTTTCCTAGGTTTATCAATAACTCATCTAACATCCAACCGCATATATCCAATTTCACATTCTCTCTCACCATTTTGTATGCAACGAAAATCCAGGAACTGGAAACAAAATTCAGTCGGTTTGACTGAGTTACCTTATACTTGATGATCATGCTACCGAATATGATGTCAATGTCGGTAAGAGTGCTTATTCTCATATATCTCCTGTCAGATGTTGCGTCGATGATTTTGTTGACATAATCATTCAAAACCTTCTTATCTGGAATTTGCCCAACCGATGGTAAACCAGTGATTGCCCTGATGACTTCCTTGGTGATCTTGTAAGGTCTATCCAACCAGATAAAATCCCCATGTACTCTACTCAAAACATACCTAATTATCTCATCTTCGAATTTTGGGTTGTCCAGAATGCCGGTAAACCCTAAGTCTTCAATGTGTTTGTATGTCGGTTTGATCTCTATAGATTCTCCCATCAGCTCACTCATTTACATACCCTTTATTTTAGATGTTCCCAAGTCCTCAATGTGACAGTGTATGTATGCCCTAACATCTTCAACATAGACAACTCCCTTTGGAACACAGGAAAATGCTCCAACCGAATCTTCCAAGGTAGCCACATGTGGATACTGCTTGAAAATTGTCCTGGGGCAGTCCTTGACCTCTACTACAGATGGATTTGCAACAAAGACAGGAATAGATGATGATCTCGCTTCCATGTTTAAAGATAAATATCTATTCATCGCTTTCGGTGAAAACCCTTAACAAATTCTTCTAGTGGCTGGTGAAATCACTCAAGAAGAAATCTGATTCCTCTTAAATTCCTTTGATCACTCTTAGTCTCTCTTAATCACTCTGAAATCCCTCTGAATGCAAGGTGATCAATAATGAAGTGAATTTGACCTTTCAACCTCCGAGAAAAACCTTAATCTTCCATTGACATAAATGACTGTTGGTGAAAGATACCAGATCTTGAACAGAACATATCCATGTTGGATAAGCATCTCCAATGTCTGGAACATCTTCCAGAACCTATGCCCGGGGCATATGCAACATCTTCATGAATTTTGCCTACCCCTAAGGAATTTGTCTTAGTTATCGGATGAGCTACTTGCCAGTGTAGGAGCAACCTCCTCTACCAGATAAGTAACCGATGCATTTCCATATGATGATTGTTCTTCAGTCTTCCTAACCCATCTCTGAGTATGATCTTGTCAGATTTCACTAACCTTCTCTTTCCCTTTCTCATTTGATCCTCCATTACCAATTGGTGGAGTTCTGCTTCTACAGAATTTAGCAATATGTCCAACCTCATTACATGCATAACATGTGACATTGTTCCTTTGAATTGCTTTGCTAAAAATGGTGAAATTTCTTAACCTGTACTGATTAGCCATATGTCCAAACTTTCCACATGCATAGCATTTAACATTCATTTTGCAATCTTCTATCTTATGACCATACTTATTGCATTTAGAACATTTACTAAGAGCAGAATCAGGGTTATGATTTTCTCTCTTTCTACATTGTCTAGCCATGTGACCAAATCTATTGCAAACAAAAAATCTACCATTAAATATTTTAGCATTAAATTGCCTTACTGGTGCCTTATGGTTTTGATCTTCATTATCAGTATCAGAACTTTGTCCTTGCTCAAATCCAAGTCCACTGGAATCTCTATTCTTCCTTTGTCTCTTCAATAACTCATCTAACTGTGCTAAGCTATTCTTGAAGTTTTCTTTATACTCACCTGCAATAGTTAAATCTTCTCTCAGAATTATTATTTGTCTCTCAAGCTCTTGTTCATTATTCTAGGATTGTACTAAATCAATTCTCAACATATTATTCTCATAAACCAACCTACCACATTCTTCAAAACTTCTTAGTCTTATAACTTTTAGACAATGTTCTCATTACTTTTCCTACAACTTCACTTTCTTCCATTGTTACACCAATACATTTGATCGCATTGACTACCTCATTCACTCATTGCATGTAAATTTCAATGTTCTTGTATTTAGACATCCTCAGTGTCTCAAATATGTGCTTTAGATTATAGATATCCTCAATGTCTCAAATATGTGCTTTAGATTATGCAATTTGACTTTCTTGGTATTCTCATCTCCTTAATAAATGCTACTCAATTGTTCTTGAATTTACTTTGCACTTGTGCATCCATCGATCTTAAAGATCTATTTTTCACTCAAACTACTAACAAGTATATTTATTTCCTTGGCATTATTTTCATGATTCTTGACCTCATCCAGAGTATCAAGACCACCAATTGGAGTAGTATAAATAGTCTTGATAATGCCCATATTCCAAGCCATGGAGAATTCAAATGATCTTCCATCCATGACTTCCAAGCAGAGTAATTTATGTCATCAAACCTCGGTGCCTTCAAATAGACTTCTAGCACCATCCTAGACATTCCTCAAGCAATTAAGATTATCTTAGAGAAAACTCACTCTAATACCAATTGTTGAACACACCATATCACTAATAGGGGGGTGAATCAATTCATACCTTAAAACAACTTAATTATAATCCTTTATACTTCAAACCACAATTATCTTTGAAATTATTAAACATGAAAGTAAAAAGAACAACACAGTCAAGAAGACCAGATTTAAGTGGAAAACCCAAGGAGGGAAAAACCATGATGAGAATCACACTCACAATATGAATAACTAATTACAAAGTTTTAGGCTCAAGGACAAGGTGCT
Source organism: Cryptomeria japonica (assembly GCF_030272615.1). Taxonomy (NCBI): domain Eukaryota; kingdom Viridiplantae; phylum Streptophyta; class Pinopsida; order Cupressales; family Cupressaceae; genus Cryptomeria; species Cryptomeria japonica. The sequence goes on along the minus strand of NC_081410.1, from coordinate 492,295,203 downwards.
CATTGCACCTGATTAGACTTGCAAAACTAAGGTGCACAATCTTAGAGAAAGATATAAGTGACTTCCAATATTGAGATGCACAATCTTAAGGAAAGATACAAAGAACTGCATAGAATACCAAAGGACTCACTATCTTTTGGCAAGTACAATGAAATAATGAATTGTAATTAATAAGATCTCCTAATTATGAAACTATCCTTGAACTAATGTATCAAGCAAATAATATCATGGAAAACATCTCTAACTTCATTACTGTCTCAACATATTGTCCCACTAAAGATACGATCATCAAGCTCATCGCAAAATGAAATTTTCACTTTATTTTCTTGCACATCAATCACATCCAATTCACAATAATTCATACACAAATCACACATACACACTTCCTTTTAATACAATGTTATACATTGAAACCCTCAACTAGGTTGGTTAGAAACAAAATATACATGAATTACGTAAAGTTAGCCACCAGACCCAAAATTCATAATGTGCTCCACTCTAGGAGATAAAGAGGACCCAAATAGATCATAAAACATCTTTCTAAGTTGGTTCCAATGGACTGCACACACTAACACTTCCTCCAAAGTCGACATCAAACGTAACATGCAAAAAAAAAAAGGAAAAGCGTTAACCAATCGGCCCAAAAACATAACCCCGTCAAAATACTCAATGCAAATCTACACACACCACAATGAGACCCATACTAACAGTCTAACTAAACATTCAATTCATATATAGACCAAAAAGTATGATCCAAATAAGATACACCACCCGATTCAACCGAAAACCAACATAGCTAACAAAACTAAACACAAAACAACATAAATTCACTTGTTAATCGAACCAACACTAGAAATTTGAACTAATACACTATGTGAACCATATGAACATGTCCTCCAAGTTGCAACACTTGAATCAACATAATGGATCAATGGAGAGCATTATCCAGACCAGTCCTGATAGACAACCTTATTGATAGCAAATTGCCACAAAAAACTACATCATCTGAGCAATTGACGACCTAAATAAATGATAGTGCAACATCCACAGAACATAGACATTGTATCTAGAACTGTAAGTAAACGTCAATAACTAGAGGAATGCAGAACATTCTTCCATGAAGACATTTAAATATTGTTTCTTGCATATTGTAACTTCCACTATAGTAGCCTTCCTAAACTGCCTCATACTAACTCAATATCACCACTAGACAACATTTGAACACTCATTCCCAAACCATCTACAACATCTACACAACTAAACAATATCAATGACAACACTAATTACATTGGCATCAATGAAAACAAGTTTGATATCAATAACAAAACAACAAGTTTCCAACATACTTCCCTAATTACTAGATGGAAAATACAACAAGAGTGGCAAAGAGATCATATCATTGAATGCATTAAAGGAAAGGGTAAAACCTTAATAGCATTGACAAAGATGGGAGAACAAGATAAGATATCATTGAAGCCTTGATGACCAACCTAATTGAGAATGTAGTTCAAGGAAATGATGATGAGGTGGTGATAGGGTTTGAAAAATATTGGAATGGGAGAATGTCTGATTCTTTGGCAGGGATAAATGTGCAGTTAATGTATGACATGAGATTAATCCAAAGTTTAGCACAATATTATGAATTAAACATAGGGCAAAGACATGAAGAACATTTTGATATAGAGTATCTATATAAGTCCCAAATGGTTGGGTGGTAGCTAGTAGATCACTTTGAAAAACAATATATGATGATAGTTTTGATCGCTTTGGATAAATACATTGCTAAAGTAGAGTTTGAAGAGTGACTTGAGGATTTTAGAGTATTTGCATCGAACCAATAGGGATCCTAATTACAAGTGAACAACACAAGTAACCTCATCGTTAAAGATATTCTAGTGGGGATTTTGACGATTAGTGCACATGTAAGACATTGTTGACTTGGTCAACCTTCCATGTTTCCTCAAGAATATTATCTATTCTAGCTATCATTTCTTATCCTTTTTAAACTCTTAGTGGGTCTTGTGTCTCTAAAAGGCTTAGAGTAATATCATTTCATCATATTAGAAATTATAGAATTTTGTTGACCTCATAAGCTTATTTCTTCTAAGTTCAATTCCCTTGGTTTCTTTTCGCATACAAAACTCAATTTTCATGTTTTTTTGCATGATATAAAAATTGGAAAGTATCATGCCATTGAATGTGATTGAATCGAACATTGTACATCTAGTATCATGTCATTGAATGTGATTGAATCAGACATTGTATATCTATTGATTTTTGAAAATACAAATCACTATGCAAGTTAATGCTAGTGTAATTTGTCAATTTCTCTTCTTAATAGATTTTTTCTTTAGAAAATTGCACAAATTTGTATGCAGTTATGAGTAATTTTTTGGTTAAAACCAACTTTATTCATTTCTAATTTATTATGTCATGAGGATGTGCATGCTTATAATTATGAATTGTAAGCAGTAGATATAATATTCTTTCCCTAAATCATCATTTCTCATTTTTTTGAATAATCCTTAAAATTAGAAGTATTCATTATATGTACATTGAACACATTATCTTTGTAAGTCAGTTTTTTAAAATGACAAGATGAGGACAAGAACATTAGTTCCCTTTGTGAAAAAAGTACAAAACAATGAACCTTGAATGACCTTAGTAGGTCAATACTTGATCATCTTGAGCCTTGAGATTAGAATTTACCTAATTTTACAAGATAGATAAGTTTTGTTGTTAATAATTCTATCTGATTTGAAGTGTGATACATGTGAGAATAATAAGAAATTGGTTTCATATAAACATTAAATTGTTGAGGTGTGACATTTACAATGTCAATTCTCAAACAATATAATATTATGTTAGCTTTCCCTCCAAAACAATAGCAGCTTGAGTAATTTTTCTAGAAACTCTCCAAATCTCATGTTGTACATCTATGTCACCCACTTCATTTGAATTTCTCTCACCTTCCATTGCATCTATTACTCCTGGAAATGAAGCAAAACTATATTCATTGTTTTGAGAAGGAGCATATATCTGGCACCCAAAATTAAAAGACAATCCAAATTTTGATTTAGTTGTTAGAAGAGTAAGAATCAATAATTAAGTAAAAGATTAGAAAGAAAAATAATAGATAACATGTGTCGTGCGCTCATACCAAATGCTTAAACCATGACCTTCCCTTAAGGCCTCGTGAATCCAAAAATGCTCGCTCGGTTAGCATTAAACGATCATTAAAGATCCTTCCCATTAGAATCAAACGAGAATCTCCTTTATATTTTCTTAATACCTATATAAAACATAAATTTGAATTTGTGTAGTCAAACTTTTAATAGATTGAAAATAAATTATTGAATATTTTTTCCTTCAAAAATTGTATGATAAAAGTATCCAATTATTATATATTATAATTTGGGTAAATATAATAAAACATATTAAATTATTGTTTACAACCATAATTAGTTATACATAATAAATGTTGTATATCTAAAAAAATCAATTTATAAATTTGTTTCATTTACTAAAATATTAAAGTAATCCTCACCTTTGCTTCTTGAGTAGTGTTATAAGCAACATCTAGAAATTTCTTTATAGCTTTATGGATGGGTTCAATAGTTATACCCTTGAAAGTGCCTATTTTTTCTTTAAGTGACATTTCATACCTCTGTCCAAAATATACCTCATCAAGTTAGTGATAAATATTAATTTTCTTAATAAAAATTCTAAAATATATTTGTCTAAATAAATTAGGTCTTAATATAATGCTTTATAAAATCAAAAGATTTATTATACCTGCAACTCATTTGCATAGGCACTATAGTCAAAGGGAAGAATATGGTCATCAGCAAGACGAAGGGCAAGAAGACCCCATATAGATGAAACTGCATTCGTGTAAATAAAGAGTGATTTAGTATTTCTATGTTTTATTAACAGTTTTTAAAATGGTACAATTGAGTGTACAAACCTGCAACATGCCTTTGAAAAAGTGGGTCTCCAAACTTTTCCATCCATTCAAAGCGATCATATATGGTATGGTAAACTGGATAAGCTACATTAAGCAAATTTATCCTTTTAGCCACTACTAATATCCTCTTTCATGCACACTAATAAAAATAATGCCTTGGAGAAAGATCAATGCAAACAAAGCTTTAAAATAGGAAGAAAAATAACCTAAGAAAATATTGGATAAAAAACATTTAAGAGCAATATCGTGCAATTATTTACTTGTATATGTGTTTATTTATATATGCAGATGCATACATATGTGCATGTATGTAAAGTTTATATATACATACATATATTTGTGTATATATACATGCATTCACATGGTTGTGTATGTTAGTTATTTCAAATAAATAAATCTAAATCATACATACATTCACCAAAATAAATATCTATTGAAGGCACTCCAACATGTTGTAAAAATGCTGCAAAATCAGACCCACTTCCACCTAACCTGTCAATCTTTAACAAACACAACAATTATAAAAATCAAATCAAATTAAAAAATATATTTATATAATATTTACACTTATAAATCTTAATTTCCATGCATCTAAGTTAAACCTTAAATTGAAATAAATAATTACTTTACTCACCTTCACTTTCGTTCTACTATTTGCTGCAGTCCAAGACTCATACACGGTCTTATATTTCGAATCAGGGTCTTTTACCTGAAAAAAACAATAATTTAAATAAGTATTCATGGAAAGATAATATTTTAGAATATTAAATTATAGTAATCTATTTTAAAGTAGAAAAGACGCACAAATATTAGTCAATAGAGCTACTATTTTCACTGTTTGAAGCATCATAGAAAGAGTTAAGGATTTTTATATGATTTTAATTTAAAATATATTAAACATATTTTATATGTAATGAATGGAAATATAAAGTTTGTTTTGTTTATAAGCTATTTTATTTTTTAATTGAATTTGTTAATACCAGAATTTAATTTTATATAAGAAATTTGATTGAAGGTGGTTAGATTGAATTATTATTTTATATTGGAAAATAGATTGAATTCTTTTTAGATTGAGTCTCTTTGAATAGAACTTTTTCAGAATTAAATGAAACTTTCAAATATGATATTTTCTTTCTTTTTATTAAAGTGTGGGCAAAAAATTAATATCACTTCAACTATATCGAGAGAAGTTATTTGCAAATGTCATTTTACATCATGTCATAATATTAGTTAACCTCGATATTATATTTAATATGTAAATAAAATTTTAAAAATTAAGTCGTAAATATGGATTTCAAGATGTGATCACACATGTTATGAATTACATCTTTCGGCTCAAAGATGTAATTCATAACATGTTATGAATTTTTTTATTTTTTTTCGACACTACTTTCGGCTCAAAGAGGGACAAAGAAGACTAATCATTTAGTATGGGTCATCCTCCTCAAAAAAGAATGCCATTAGACAATCATTTGTAAGTTCTAACATTGAGTATAACATACAATCTTATTATCTATACTTATAATCAACATAAATTAAAAAATATTAAATTAATATAAACACTTCAAAAATAATTGTTTAAAATTTTAAATTATTTTATTTAATCAATAATTATGGTAAAACTATAAAATTCTTAGAATTATATCCACACCTTATTAAAACATACAACAAAATAGTATAGATACCTTATGTTTTAACTTTTTATTAATATTATTTTGTGTAAAATTATTTCACTTGTTATATACATGTGATGTGAAGTTGTAATGTTGTAATAGATCTATATTAATTGAACTATATGATTTATATCTTAAGTGTTTCTGTAGTGTTGAAAATTGCACACCCCTTCGTAATTTGATCTACAGTTTTTGTAGCCACTTTAGTGTCCATTCCCCTAGCATTTGAGTAGGCTCATTTCAACCCTTGCACTCAGGAGACCCTTCTAGCAGCTATCCTTCTACTTCTATTTCCTGTTAGCTGCATGTTTTCTCTTGTCACTTGTCGTTACTGAGTGTGATTTGTTTGGACACTAGCACGTCGTGTGGATGTTCGTGTGTTGCACATTCGTCCCACGACATCTTAATGTTCAAATGTCGGTTTTGCACATTTCGACACTTGTCACCTATCTTGGTCGGTGGAAATGGCTCTAAATCTTCTAAATGGCTCACCGACCTCTTCTTTCCCTCCTCTTCTCTCTTTTAAATCTATCTTTCTCTTCTTTCAATCTCTCTAGATTCTAGACACAATCTTTCTTATTCTTTGAGCTCTCGTAGATTTCTCTTGCTCTTTCTTGCTCTTGCTACAATAGTCTCTAGTTTTCTACAACACTCTCAAGCTCTTACAATAATCTTTTGCAACTGTCTTGGCTTTATTATGGATATATATGTATGCATGTATGTATGTATGTATTTATGGTGCACTAGCAATAATTAGCTCTAGAAGTTACTCTCTTCATAACTAACTTTCATTAGGTAGGTGTGATATACTTTTACATGTTTAACTTGGCTTTACACATTGGGATCTATCTTGTAAAATTATGTCAAACAATGGATGTATTTTTTTCCTAATAGGAAAGAAAATACCCTAGAGAGTATGATTGTAGGACCCACCCAAAATTTTATCTCATGTTGCATAGAGATTTTTTTGGAAGAGAGGTCTCAATAAGTTGTGGCTTGGCTTTGTGATGTAGAAATAAAAATAGTTTTAAGTCAATTAGATTTTTAGGTTTGTACCTACTTCTTCAAAAGAGTTCATAAGTATTTGCAACAACACAAGGATTATTGCCTCAACACTCACAAGATTTATACAATGTAACTAATTTTAAGATGTTGGCTACCAAACATGTAAATCACTTAGAACTTTATGTGTAGAAAATAGAAATTGAGAAGATGATCTAAGAAATGCTTGACATTGAGTAAGTAGGCCACTTTTAAACCCTACTCCCCCTCATAATACTATTTCACAAAAAATCTGGTTCATGGCCATTATATGTGGACTTTCACAATCTTGATAAAATTAATATCAAGGACAAGTTCCCTATCTATGTCATTCGTTGATTATGAGATGAACATTTCATGGGCCCCATTTTTTCTCCATGGTTTTATTTATAACTTGGCTACCTTTAGATTTGGGGTTCACCTTGTGGTGTAGTGGTCTAGTGGTTGCACTGCCCCATTTTTTCTCCATAGATTTATTTATAACTTGGCTACCTTTAGATTAGGGGTTCACCTTGTGGTGTAGTGGTCTACTGGTTGCACTGTTAATGGTGCAACCAAGGTTTGGATCCCCGCTTGGCCCAAATAGTGTTAATGTTGGTTTGGGCCCACCTTGGTGGACATGCAAGAGTAACTAAGTCATACCCTCACTACCACCTCACTTGGTGATTTAACCAAGCTAAAAATCCATGTAATCGATAAAAAATGGCTACCTTTAGATTCATTTGGAGGATGAAGATATCCCTGAGGTAATTTTATAAACTCATGAGGGCTACTATGAGTACTTGGTGATGTCAATTGGCCTCACAAATACACAATCTACATTCTAGAGTCTAATTAATCAAATTTAATGTCTATTCCTTTTGAAACTCATATTGGTCCTTAATGAAATTTTCATCTACAATAAGACACAAGGAGAACATCTCACAAAATTCGACCAAAACCTATAAATTTTATCAACTAATAACTAAAAAATAGTATATTAAATACATCTTTTGAGAAGTGGAGAGAGCTTCACAATGGTAGGAAATGTGTGCTCCATAGTGAACTATGGATTGCATGATTATGTGATATTGGTCTTAGCTCTTTATTTAGTCACACTCTAACTGTTCGAAGTTGTCCTAGAAATAAGTTACAATATTATAGCTATAATTAGAGAAAACATAGTTGAAGATTTCATTGCCTAGAAGTGTTATGATACTAAATGATGGAATAATTATATTTTTTTATTTTTATTATATTATTCTATAGGTTAATTTAATAGCAAGTATATTGATATTTTGTGCATATAGCATAAATATATTTAACCTTTTAATAAAAATATGTAAATTCTTAATTCAAATAAATCTATATAACAATATCACAACCTATTAGTATTCAATATCTAATATATAAAGGGTAGAATTTTCTCATTAACTAAAACAAAATAAATTATTTTACTAATTTAAGTTTTTTTTTTGCAATTAACATCCATCAAGTTGACATAGGAGATAGAGATTGATTTTTCCTTGTACACTTGAGCTTCTGTGAGAACATGAGGGCTTGAACATTGGCGATTAAAAGGACCACTAAAGATATCAAAGGTAACAACTGTAATGATGGGGTTGTTTTTTTCTTGTACAAACCTCTCTAGAAATAGGAGGGGTTCATAGGAATGTCCTTGTTTACAATAATGATTATTTTGATCATTTAAATATTGACACTCTTAACGATAATTAATTATAATAAAAGTAACAATGGTGAAATGATTTATATTGATACACCATCTCATGTAAATAATTGACATGTCATTGTGTCCATTGTTTAAATATTATATGTTGTAATATCTTAAATTGAACTTACAAAACATCAATTGTTTTATGTTTGTGATACTTTCTTAAATTAATATCAATTATAATGATGTACTTGTTCAAGATCTATATAGTTAATACACTTTTTGACACAAAATAATTATTAATTTTTAAAGTCTAATGCACCGTACACTTTAGTTTTATTATATGATTATCTTAATTAAAAAAACTAGGATAACAAAATCTCTAACATTAATAATAGTTTGTAGGAAAAAATACAACTAGACATTGCCTAACCTGACCACTGTTTAAGGTCAACCGTCTCTGACAAGCATGCTCCTGGGCTAATAATAATTAGCTTTTCTATTTCTTCGGTTATTTTTCTGGTTTCGAGCTTCTTCTAACTCCTCTATATGATTGTACAGCCGTCCTTACCTGCTGCTACAGTCTGATCTTCGATCGCGGCCTATTTTTCACAGATCTTCTAGTACTCATTTCTAAACTGACTTTTTTTTTCTCTTTTCTTTTATAAAGTAGTTTAATAAAAACAGCACAAGAATTTGATAGAGCAGTTCTGAATAAAATTGTGTATTTATTCTCTAATAAAACAATTTTATGATAAATGCAAAGAATTTGTAAGCTTTGAGTATTCTTAGATTGTAGTTTTCCCGTAATATTATAAACTTAAACAATCAAATCTAAAAATCCTTCAACTGATATTATGAACACAGAAATTCTGTGTCTGTTAATAAGAAATTCTCTAGAGATCCTCTCGTGGTGTTCTTATTGCAATTGCACTGACAATTTAAGAATTTATGTTTTACAGATAATTTCTCATATAAACTTTTAAAATTATAAATTTACTCCACCCATTCTTTTTAAATGAACCATCGGTAGGGTTTTGTATGCACCTGTTTGGTGACTTGAATGAGAAGATCGTCTAGTTGTGGCGTAGCACCTGCGAAGAATCCTGGCCCTTGAACAGCACAATCAACATTCAGGTAAGCAACCGCTTTTGCATATAGGTTGCCGAAATTTTGCTCAACCCATTCGGTTGATCCTATCTGCGACACAATGATAGCATGATTATGGAAAAAAAATAGAATCTTGCACACACTATTGCATGTAATCTCACAATCCAAAAGATTGCATACACTATTGCATGGAATCTCACAAACCAGAAGCTTTCATACACTATTGCATGTAATCTCACAAACAGCTCACTTATGTTTGAGCTTAATACAGTAGACAGATAAAACACAGAAGACATTACCATTCCATATTCTTCTGCATCCCAACTGCAGAGGACTATACTTCTCCTTGGTTGCCATCCCTTCCCAAGCAGAGCACCGAATTTTCTAGCTATCTGTAAGAATATTCATAGAAAACCCATATGAGAAACACCAGAAATTTAACTGGTAAAACATTACAGAAAGCAAAATACATATGTATAGTTCTGACCTCCAAAAGAGCAGCTGTACCACTATTAGGATCCACTGCCCCATAAGCCCAAGCATCCCGATGGTTTCCAAGAATGACAAACCTGGGTATTCACCACACCATCACCAAAATATATTGTGAAAAGTTTCAGTGACTTCATTTGGTGGTCAGCACAAGGAGATTAATGCATACCTGTCTGGTTCTTCAGAGCCCCTGATTACTGCAAACACATTTCGAATGGTGGACATTGTCTGGTTAGCCTGCAGACAAAAGTGTTCATCCTATGAGAATCCAAGCAAGTGCCTACAAGTATAAATCCTTTTGCAGAATGACTGATATGACTATGGAGGAAAAAGTGGAAACAGGGCATATCATTAGCTGAATGCTGACATGAAGTTGACCTATAAGAATGACATAAAGCAGTCACCACTACATTTTTACTGCTAGAATTCCTCTCTGGCACTAGCTATGGAACCTTAGCAAGCTACTGGAATACACCCATAATCACAAAAGTAACATATTTAGAAGAAATAAAACGAAAGCTTGGCTTACCACATAGCTAAAGTTGAGAACGCCTGGCCCTCTCCCCACACCCTGAATGTTTAATGATCCTCTCCATTTAGAAGGAACAGGAGGGCCTAGAAGTGAGATAAGAATATGTTGTGCTTCCTCTGCAGAGATGGGCATAGAAGGGATGCTTGGAAACTTGTCTGCAATACCTGATACTCTTTCACTATTGTCAGTGCTCGGCCATCCTGGAGTAGAGGGATCACCCTTTCCTTTTATTACAGTTCCAAATTGGGCTCCATCTGGGGGCAACCACTTGGACTTGGGGAAAGAGCCTTGTGTTCCATTTCCACCGAACTGCTGAGGATCACTGTACATAATGACAGCAATTGCACCAAATTTAGCAGCAGTTCTGACAACAGTTCCCCTGTAGACATCACCATATCTGGCAATCACAATGGCTCCACTTACATTCACACCCATCTGTGCAAGCCTTCTGTAATCCTTTTCAAGTCCATAATTGACATATACCACCTCACCAACAACAGTTCCAGAGGGTGATCCAGCATGGAAAGGTTGCATTACTAATTTGTTGTTGTGGCCTTCATCCAAGCATACTTCAATCTTTCTTTCTGTTGTGGGTGAGGACAGGAAGAGAGATCTAGAGACTGGGTAAGATAACAGAACCTTGTAATCTACTGAGTGTACTGAAAGCCCATATTGTTGAAAGTGATTTTCTACATACAAAGCAGTTTCCATGTCTTGGGGTGTGCCTGCTACATGTGAACTTCTAGTGAGCTCCCTGAGATCTGTGGCTATGGTGATGTTGCTTCCTGCATTGACAAACCAGTCATGGAAGAAAGAAGGGTCCTTGCTCTGGATCGACCTAGTACTCTGGGAATTTGTTAGGTGTCTGATCAGAGTTATTAATCCAACAAGGATTACAATTAGAATTATGGTTGCAGTTCCCCTGATTACACTGCGATCACTGTTTTTTTCTTGAGTTTTATGCCCTCTTACTTTATTAAGGGGCAGAGATTCTTCCATATCCACTCTGGTCTCTGTCACTGTTGCCATGGCCAGGTCTGATGTTTTCTCCGAGGAAGCAATACTCATACAGACCATTGTGGTGAATTACTCTGATTCCCAAACATATAAAAAAAGAGACTTGAGTTACAGAGATATAGATATTTTTGTCCTATAAAGTCAGTAACTAAAATTCAAACTTGGGAAGATTACAGCTACATAGTAGGTGATTATCACATGCAGGAAAAACTTAAACCTCTCACCAGTCTCACAGAAATCAAAGCTTGCCTTCAACATATCAAATTTATAAGAAGATTTGTACCTTGTACATTACATGACACACAATATCTTCACCAATCAGGATGCAACACCTTAGATCTTTTATGCCAACTTCAATTCAAATCCAGATGTAAGAGGACTGAAGAAATATGCAGAGCCTGCAATGATGCAATGTAAGAGATCTAAAGTTAGAGAGGATGAATCTGGAAGGAAAGTCACCGAAAAGCTATTTGGTTATTCTAGGCAGACGTTGAAAAAAGCTCGTCAAAGTCAGGAGTTAGTAATACTTACACGTCTAAATGTTTTTGCATGTATAAAATATAAAAATAGTTCACAGTGATGGGACTTAGAGGCCAAATTGACAATGTTCAATATTGCTGACCCTTCAACAACTGAACCTATACGGTGGACATTTTTATTTCCTTAACATTTCAGCCAAAAGGTGGGCTGATGACACGAATAACCATAGTACTAACAACCCAGGAAAATATGTCCCCTTGAATTTTAGCTAATACTTCTAGCATATGAAGAGTGAAATTCGTTAAAAAGACAAGAAAAACTCTGTACAGATTGACTGCAAGACAGACACAGACAAGAAGAAGAAGAGAAAGCAAGGATTAAAGTCAGACCGACAAATTGATTTGCTCCATCGGTGGGACATTCTAATTCTTGTTCAAATAATTTGTTTTCAATAGTTGTGCTCTTTTACATTCTGCTAATGATAATGAATTACTTACAGAATGTGATAAAAGAAATTTATACACGATTGAATCCAGAAATCTTCTTACAATAATTCTCTACCTTCTAAACATTCCATCTTTTATTTGCTATGAACAACCTGTGTATTGGAATGTGGGTTAGGTTTAACTAGGTGACTGTTGTAAGATTTAACGTGACAGTGAGGATTGACAGTCAAATTAATGGTTGAAAGCCTCTGTAAGTGTGCCGAAATTTCACTTGAGAAACCACGGTCAAGAATCTCCGTGGGATATGGGATCTGGTCCCTTACCTAGAATTGTTAGGTCTTTGGGGAAAGTGAATTGACTAATTAGGAGGTATGCCTACTAGCGTACCCATTATTTATGGGATTTTGAACCATCTCTATGGAGAAACATGAGCTGGAAGATGTTCATTCTATGGTGAGATGGGTCGATCAAATTATCATTTTCAAGACTTCACACCACATACAGCTGTATTGAAAAACAGATGCATATATTTAGAAAATTAAGATTTAAGGGTTTGAGTTAAGAACAAATATAAATTATAGAAAATAATAATAAATTATTTAGTTTTAATTTGGTGAAAACAAGGAGTTGGAGTCTGTTTCACCAAGCTTTTTCTCGTAGGCACGAAGTCCAATTTCCCCCAACCCACATGATATCAAGGGCATGTCATGCTAGCACCATCGATCATGATAAAAAGTTTACCAAGCGCATTGTAGTTTATAAGAGGGCTACTTGATTCTTGCAGTATAAAAAAAAAATTTGGTGAACACAATTTCATATGGAAAAGTTAATAAATCCTATGATGTTAGGGTTTGGATGAATAACAATAAAAACATATTTAGTTTTAATTTGATAAAGACAAGATTATTATATATGTTATGAATCAAACTAGTTATGATATTAACAAATTTAATTTACTAAATAATATTTTTTAATCATCAATTATTAGGCTTAAGGCTATATTTATGGAAGTGTTATTTGTTTTTGTGAAAGTAAATTTGCACATCTAAATTTTACCTTAAAAAAAATATGATTAAATTCTATTGATTTGAAATGATTTTCTTGTGTCTTATATAATTGTATTTAAAAAATGGTGTTGAGAGACATTGTTTGGGAGCTTGCTACACAAGGATTTATTCTCATTTGGTCAAGTCCCTATTTAAGACAATTAAGTGATTATGAACAAAGATGAAGGACAACAAACAATAATGCAATATAATGTTTAGGGTGTTAATGCAAAGTTCACGTAACACTAGATTTGATTCTAGAGATGCTCCTAAATTCATCAATAGATCCTATGTTGATGTAAATAATTATTCATCATGGATATTATTACACCTTACTTAAGTTTACTTAGGATAATACATTTCATAATAGTTTGGGTATGAGACACTTTGGTGTTTGTGCCACATTGGGATAGTGTGTGTAGGATAATTTCCACCTTTTATGGTGTTGATATTGTTACTACTCTATCATATCCACTTATTGTGGTGTGATAATTCCACCTTTGATGGGTGATCCACCTCATGTAGAATATTTTATTGTTTCTCCTACCTACCACACCTATTTCCTACCTACCCTTGTTTCTTATTGAGCCACGTGTCATATTTGTGTTCTCACATATCCATATAGCCTTGCCTATATATGCAAGCTCATCTACATTGTATGAACAACCATTTTTATCTATTGATGATAATACAGTTTATTCTTGTCCTATATTTTGTCTCTCTATTTTGTACATTTCATTGAGCTTTTGATCTTGGCAAAATCTCACATGGTATCTGAGCCATTAGAGTGTCATTGATTCATCCTTGAGAGGCATTATTGCGACGTCAAGAGGCAGATATGAGGAGAAGCATATTTTGGAGGCGTCCTAGACAAGATCTGACCTCACCTTTGCGTCTGGGTGGTCGTTTCCATGAATTTTGAGTATAAATTCGGCCTATTTTGGTGAAAATCAAATTTCGGGCTTGGAGGAAAAATTCCGCCCAATTTGGGCAGTACGGTACGGATTTCGGAAAAAAAATAAAATAAATTTATTTTCTGCAAAAAAAAGATTTTGTTTTATTATCCTCAGAGAAAAAAAAAATTTGAAAAGTTTTCGAGAAAAAAAATCAAAAACTTTTTTATAGGGGGTACCCCCCAACACCGTACTCTGCAGGCGTTGTGTTTTTGCAGGTTACGGAAACTTGTCGGTGGCCTCCGTATTGCCCCGTCCTCTGTGTCATGTACTGCTCGCAGACTACATGACCCCTGCCACCAGCTCTGTCTCTCGACCGTCGGCTCTGTCCCACCGCCCATAGAGCATCCTCGGCTCCTCCCGGCTAGCCTCGTCACCGTCTGCCAGCCACCGTTTACTGTGGGCCCCGACCTCTAGCTAGACCGCTCTATATGGCAGACCAGTCAGCACCCATTTAGCGCCCACATCATCTTCCACATCAACAATACCGTACACGCTACCTCAACTACCACGTCATCATTCTGTACTGCCATGTCATCTTTTTCGACCAACCAGATCGCACCACGTTAGTAGTCTGTACAGTACGGACGCCCAGTCAACAGGGAGGTGAAGTTTTTGCGATAGTCATACGATTGTCAAATTTAACCTCGTGTTTTGCTAACATCATCAGTGTTTGAAAATTTGGCAGGCCCCCTCCATCGAGCCTTTTGATTTTGTAGTTCAACTTCAAATGGCCATATCTTGCTCATTTTTGCTCCTTTTTGGGTGCAATTTTTTTTTAAATGGGCTATAATATCATGTACTTTCTCGTGGTGGCATTATTTTCTGATTTTGATGGATATAGTTTTCAAAAATCTCAATTTTTGGTGACTGCACCTGTCCAATCCCCATTTCTGCAACTTCGAGGACTCTGTTTGGGCTCATACAAACTCCTTTTCAGGTGTCATTTTTTTTAAAGTGCATAACTTGTTGTCTACTCTCATAACATGCTATCAGTTTGCATTAATTTTGGGTATAAGTTGTACTTTCAGCATATGGTCTTTTTTGGCCAATTCGACACTTGTATTGCATAGATCTATCTTGCTAGTCTTTTGCATTGTAGTTTTCAGTCTATTGGGCAGTCATAAAAAAAAATTAGAAGTCCACCTTGCCATTGTTTGCAAGTGGCCTATTGTACACGCACTACATATAAAGTGCCAAAATCATCATTTTGGGGAGGGTACTTTGATTGATTGAATTTTGGGGGGGGTGTCTCTTGTGCTTTTGTGCTCTTGTGTTCCTTTCTTTTTGTTGTTATGGGTTCTCCTAAGTTTCCTATCTTAACTCCTCATAATTATGCTACTTGGAAAATTGATGCATGGAGTAAACTTATGGAAAAAGGATTAACTCATTATATTGATGGAACTATTGTTGCTCCCGTTGATCCTAAGGCCGATCCTATTGGTCACTTGGATTGGCTCACTAAAAATATCATGGCAATTGGTACCTTAAGAAAGTATGTATCAAAGGATCTTATTTTTCATATTGAGAAATGTACCTTAATCAAGGATGCTAGGAAAAAGTTTCAAGACTTGTATGGTCAAGTTGAAGAGATTAGGGGATATCAAATCGATAGTGATCTCACCATGCTAGATTCTAAGAACTTTGATACAAGACTATGTCACTAAGGCAAAAGAGTTGAGGGCACAACTCAAGGATTGTGGCATTGATAAGAAGGATACTCAATTGATCTTCAACTTGATGGGCAAACTTCCACAAGAATATGCAACATTTGTTTCTAGTTTCCAAGCCCATAGGATGACAATAGGCTCAAGATACACAATGCCTACATGTGATGCTTTCGCCGAAATGTTGATGATGGAACAAACTAAGTTGATAAGCATGGGAATTCTTAAGACTTCTAAGTCTAAATCATTAGTGGCAAATCAAGGGAACAAAGGAAATCAAGGAAAGGGCAACTCTAACAGGAAGAAATGACAATCAAAGCTTAAGGACAAAGCACCATCTTCTCCACAACAAGGAGATTCATCCTCTTCCAAGAGGGACATTTCACCAAAGAGGGAGAGACCTACTTGTGCCTATTGTAAAAAGTTTGGTCATGAGGAGCATCGTTGCCATTAAGAAGATTGATGAGCTCACACATATCCTCAAAAAGCATAACATTGATTTGCCTAATGTCTACAAGAAGGATGATTCATCAATTTCCACTTCCACACATTCAAAAGGAAAAGGGCAAGCATTCATGGCTTCTACAAGTGGGAAGACTCACTCTTTTGGGACAAGAAAAGGAAAAGCTCTTTGTGCTACTACAAGTCATGATTCAGGGAGATGGCTTCTAGATTTAGGGGCTTCTCATCATATGGCATCTTCGCAGTCTATGTTCTCTTCATTTGAGCCTTGCACCATGCCACAGATTTTGATGGGCAATCATACATACATGGATGTGATTGAGAAAGGATCTATTGCCATTAGGGATAACTCCTTCAATGATGTGTTGTGTGTACCCCATTTGACAAACAATATCCTTTTCATCTATCAAATCACACATGGCGCAACTAAGAGAATTGTGGAGTTCACACCTGAGTCAGTTTTCATTAGAGACTTGGAGACTAGAGCTATCATTGCAACTAGGGTGGTTGATCATGCATCTCAGTTATACTCCTTTTCAGATTTTGTTGATGATGATGATTTCACATTTGATGATTCTACACATGATGGTTACACTTCTTGTAATGGCTTAGATTTTGAGAACTTTGGGTACTTGAACTTGGGGATTCTCACATGTGACCCCGTTCTTGAGCCTTGTGTTTCATCTCCTCCTATTGATATCACATCACCTATTGCACCTAATGATGTGGATAGTGCGACAGTTTTGCCTTCTTGTGATTCAGTGCAGCAGGATATTTCATGTCTTCCAACTTTAGTTTCATGGGATGAATACTTGACAAACATTACAGGTTTTTTTGTGGAATCCTACATTGCATATTTGGGAGACATCATTGATGATATTCATCTTCTCTTTGATGAAGATGATCCTTCTTCGACAGTTGCGAGGGAACACTCTGACCCTCTTGTGAATTCTCTACATGATCATTCTTTCGAGGTTGACATGATTGTGGATACTTATGTACAATAGTTGGAGGAGGTCTCTTTATGCTTAGAGGAGACATGTGAGTCTTTGGGACTTGTTCTACCTTCATCTCCACTAGATCTTAGAGTGCCTTTTTCAGCAGTGTGGAGAAGTTCACCACCTTTGGAGGGGGTATCTTTCAGCATCGACATGGGGAGACTTGAGCAGTTTTCAGAGACTTCATTCATCATGAGTTTTTTTTCATACATCTTCCCTTCATGATTGAGGAGACTTCATGGATACACCTTTGGTTTTGTTTCTTCCTAAGGGGAGGAATGTTGTTTGACATTCTTGATGTAGTCTCTTCATACATCATCGAGCTTCTATCATTGGTGCAGGTTCTACATTGAGGGGGGATACCTAACTTCTCTTCTTCTCTCATATGGGGGGGACTTTTTCCTCACCTGGGGCTTTGTTCCTCACATACTTCTATGAGAGTTCTCTTGTATAGCTTTCATCTCTCTTTTGGGGGAGGGTTTTTTCCCATTGGGTTTTTCTCTCGTTCCCCGCTTTGTGAGAGATTTCATTGCATTGGTTTGCATGCATTTTCATTTGTACATGGATACCTAACATGGCCACGTAGCTAGGACTTATCTTGCATTGCTTAGTTGCACTATAGACTTAAGTGCATTCCCCTAAGTTGCACTTAAGGGGGGGTGTTGGTGTAAATAATTATTCATCATGGATATTATTACACCTTACTTAAGTTTACTTAGGATAATGCATTTCATAGTAGTTTGGGTATGAGACACTTGGGTGTTTGTGCCACATTGCGATAGTGTGTAGGATAATTTCCACCTTTTATGGTGTTGATCTTGTTACTACTCTATCATATCCACTTATTGTGGAGTGATAATTCCATCTTCGGTGGGTGGTCTACCTCATGTGGAATATTTTATTGTTTCTCCTACCTACCACACATATTTCCTGCCTACCCTTCTTTCTTATTGAGCCACATGTCATGTTTGTGTGCTCACATATCCATATATCCTTGCCTATATATGCAGGCTCATCTACATTATATGAACAACCATTCTTATCTATTGATGAGAATACAGTTTATTCTTGTCCTATATTTTGTCTCTCTATTTTGTACATTTCATTGAGCTCTTGATCTTGGCAAAATATCACATCCTAGATATGTGGTTGATTATTTAGATGAAACATGGTTAGTACGTAAATACACTACCCTAGTCTGCTAATGAAAATAATTCATGATTTGGTCAACTTATGTAATGGCTAGTAAGAGACAAAAATATTGGCCCAATTTAATAAGATTCAAATTTAAAAGTTTTGATTTTTTATCTAAGCATGTAGAAGTGACTTGAGTTAATTCTATGCTCATAAATCTAAAGTAGGGTGGTCAACCAATGATTTAGAATGCATCTCTAGAATCTAGGATTGTAAATATGGAATAGGACCAAGATAAGGTTGTCTGCCAACTTACATGTTTAAACATATGCCAACTTCATCATTGTGGTCTATTATTGTTTTAGAAAGTATCTCTAGAATCTAGGAATGTAAATATGGAATAGGACCAAGATAAGGTCATCCACCAGCTTACATGTTTAAACATATGTCAGCTTCATCATTGTCAACCACTGCTTGTTGGTTCAAAACATAAGGGAGAATTAGATGGGTATTTGATTTTCACCATTATAGTTTACCCCCACTATGGCTTGCCTATGAGCTAATATAAGGATATATGTCAAATTAAATCAATTAGTCAACATGTAAATTAAATATTCAAACTCTTATATATGATATAGGTATGGATGTTTTATCACGTGTACTCTCCTTGCTAGAATTGCTCCATCTCATGAAATTGAAAGCATAAAAATAAAATGTTTCAATATGAATAAACTATCAAGCATTTAAAAATGAGAATTATCCAAACTATTGCAACCATCTACAAACAAAAAATAAAAAAAGTAGAGTATGAGATTTTATCTAAGTGAAAATTAGTAAGGCTTTGTGATGCAAAGGCCTACCCAAAACTCCTAATAGCAAGCCCAAATTAGGTTAGACTAGTGACCCTTCAACTACTCACAAGGGCCCTGCAAGGAAGGACTCTAAACCTTGGATGAAACTACACACACATTCCCTAGTCTTAGGCCTACTCAAGATGAGTAACAGGCTTCAACTCTTCAAATAGGATTTACTAGTGATCCCCACTCCTTGGGATTTGGAATTTGGTCAACACACAACATCTAAGACCTCTTTCAAGCACTGGTTTTGATCTTGGGCATCAAATCCTTATACCTCCTTTGTAAACCTACCCCTCCGGCTAGTAGCCCTTCTAGACCGGTGTTTTGGCCTTAACTCAAAAATATTCCACACACCCATACAAACAACTTAGCATTTCAAACACCCTTTTGGAATATATAGTAATCCCCAAAATTCTTTTGTCAGATCTGTAAATATATGGTCTGCTCCTTCAGAGGCTAAGAGACCTAATAGGGGCAATTAGCCCTTTTTTCCAAAGCGGCTACCCTTCCGGCAGACCAAATGAAAAAACCACTTAATGGGCATGTAGTGAGAAACTTCTAATTCTAGGGTTGCATGCCTGGAATCCACCACTAAGACAATTTATGATTATTGTCCTTGTCCTAGGTAGTCACATAGAGATGCCTACCTAAATTTGTTCATTTCTCCACACAAAAATCTTCCTTGCAACAAAACATGAAAACACTAAAATACAAAGGCTTATCCTGCATACCTCCAAAGGAAGAGTCTTCTAATGGACCAGAGTGCAAGATAAAGCCATTTTGGTTCAAAACCCTCTCCAAACCCTAAATTTCTGGGTTACAGTCAGTAGAATGAAGGTTTCTCTCTACTCCCGAACAATTAAGATGTCAAAACACCACCAAAAGAAAACTAGTTCATCCTCCTATCTACTTCATGGATGGTGGGATTCAATTCAATCTGTACAGTCATGTACAACACCTACAAACTCAACATTTCTAGGAAAACTGAATTATTTTAAGTATTATTGCTTCATAAACTCCAACTCCAACATTAGCAACCTTGGGAATCGAGCCCACAGGCTTATACAACTCTCCAATGGTTTCCCACCGAATCTGGAGTAGGTTGGAGGTTTTGAAAGGCTTCCCCAACCGAATTACAAAAAGTTGTACTTTTGCACTCAAAAGTTGCATTTTTACAATTTTGCTTACAAAATCAGGTCATACTTCCTAAGGTTAGGATCCACACACATGGACCAACCAAACACACAAAAAACATGTCTAAAACCTATTAAACATGAATCTAAACCACCTACTACCCCTTTTTACCACATTTTCCCCATTGGCTTCTCAAATTGCCTAATTGGTGACATGGGCTTACATGGTGGGGTTTATTTGCATACATGAAACACAAGACACACTAACACATCCTAATGATCCTAGTCTTCATCCTCAGGGTCATGAATAACTTGTTGATGAGGTGCTTCTACACCACTTTGACTAAGTAGAAATGTGAAATGACTCTAGCCTAGGACAAAACTATTTCTAACTATCCATAATAATATGCCAAATTATTATAGTCATGTGTATTTTTTTTAAATATAAAGAAAAGGTGATAAGGACTCTAGCTATTCAATAAATTGATATAACCTATTTGGAAATAGTAATGAGACTCTATCTTGTACTATAAATGATTATTTGTAATACTATATGTCTCCTTTAATTGTTTACATGTATGATTTGATTGTTACATGATTTTACCATTAACATTTTTTTATATACTTGTTATTTCCCTAATAGTTAGGACAACCTAGTGATGATGACTAGTAGCATTTGTATATGACTAAAAATTGGGGGAAGTCATGATGTAATAGATTATTAGCAACCATAGGCCTAAATATATCACAAATCCAATCACATGACAATAAAAATATGTATATGAATTCAACAATAAAATAAACAAATTGAAAGAATGAATCAAACACTATGTCAAATTCACTTGCCTATAAGACTTCTATTGTTCTTCTCCTCCTTGACACATATGCTAGTAGTGGCTCTTAGAGTTGCACAATACCTGCATAGTATAAGGAAATGAATTTGAATAATATGGTTGTGATGATTGAGAATTGATGTTGGTTTTATAGATTTTCAAAATTCAGATTGACGGTTGAGATCAATTTGAGAATAGATTTGATCAACAATTGAGAATTGATGAGACAAGTTGGTGGGAGACAATCAATCAACCTAATTGCATTTGATTCACTTGATGATTGATTTGATTGACTAGTTAAAATAATTGATTGATTAGTCAGAAATAGGTGATTTTGAAAAGAGTGGGTTGATTAGTCAATTAAAAAAGTGATTGCTGACTCACTAGTGGGAATTAAGAGTTAGTGGCAATTAAGGATTTTCAACATGTGATGTAAGAAATTTGAGCTGAAATTGCATTTGGAAGAAATTTTGGTTTTCAAAAATTTGAAATAAAATTGGAATGAAAGAGAAATAAAATTAATTTGAATTGGGAGGGAAATGAAATTAACTTGAAATGATGAAGAAATGAAATTACATAAATTTAGAAATTCATTTAATTTGAGAGGACATTATTAGCTAATTAAATAGTTTGGGATAATTATTTAATTATGAAAATATAGTTGAAATTGATTTAGTTAAAAAATAAATATCATTTAGTTAAAGTAAATAATTGACATTAATTAAATAATTTATTTATTTTATTTAATATTAGAAGGGAAATGATTAAAAATTAATTGATTAGAGAGAAATTTGAATTATGGATTTGAAATGAATGAATAATGTTGACTTTAGAAGAACAAGGCAAATTAATTAAATAATTAAAATTATTTAATTAATAAAGGGGAATAATTAGTAAAATTAGCGTTCATAGGTGCGAGACAATTTTAGGTGTCTATAACATTATGTTGGAAGTATGTGTTGTTGTGGTTGTCATTGATATCAAACTTGTTGTTCTAGATTGGTGTTGGTCTGAAAAGTCTGTGGTGCAGAGATATCTTGTTGTGTTGGTGTTGCAGTTGTTCTAGAAGTGTTCAGGTCTGGAAAGTGTTGTTGATGTTATTTTCTATTGTTATCTTCTTTGGATATATAGTTTTGGTATCATGGATATGATAGTTTTGTGGTCCAAAAATATTGTTGTGTTTGTTGGGACTCATAAAATTTGGTGAATTTGAGAGGCCCATTTCAAATTTTTGCATCTGTACTTTCAAATGACCACCTAATGAATCAACCTAATAGGCCTACTTTGAGGGCATGTAAAATGAAGCCAGTTATTTATCAAAGGGTAAGGTTTGGGAAAAGTGTCATACACCTTTCATTTGCCTATGAAGTGTTCTAAAATTTTTTATTTTTATGTTTGGATTAGTTTATCAAGTACCCATTTCAAGGGGTGAGTTGAAAGTGCATGTTAGGTGCAAATGCAGATTTTATTAAGTAGCCTACTTTGAGCTCCTATATCTTTTGACCAGTTGATTGTCATGCTAAAATTCAAATTGCATTGAATTGTATGTATATAAGTGTGCCTCCATGCCAAGTTTCAGGTCTTTATGAATCTGTTTGATCAGTTTTCCAAGATGATCTCTTGAGCCACTTCATTCAGTTTTCTGCATTTCCATTGCTACATCAATTAAAGTGGCTATTTTCATGAGTGCACTATTTGTACCCAGTCAGCTTCCTGATTGAACTGAGCATTCCAAGGTCTTCTTTGTACTTCAAGGTAATTATGCCCCAGATTTGGGGGTCTATGGAGATCGTTTGATATTTTTAAGAAAGACACTTTGAGTTCCCTGCGCATTGGTTTTATCAGGTTCACAGTGTTGACAGAGCCAGTTGATCATCTTTGACCGTTAATATTTCTTCACTCAGGATTCATCTTGAGAAAATGCTTGGCAGAGTTCATTTTTGTATATCAGAGTACAAGTCTATTAGTTTGCAAAGTCCAGAAAGATATTTTGACTAGTTTGAAAAATACGTCTTTGGGATTAAATGCGAAAAATGTGGCGCAAGCGCCTGAAAGTCACGAAACTCAGTTTAATGATTAGAAAATGGTGCCCATCGATTCCAGAGGTATGTTTAAGGTTCATGAGGCATTTTGAAGGTTAGTTACATGAAAACAAAAAAAAATTTAGTCGGACCCACTTTGGGGCCTCACCTGGCTCATGCTCGTGCATTGATTTTATTGGTGACTTGGTTCATTAAGAGAATTTCAGAATATTTAAATGTGGATTGTGATAACGAGACATTTCATAAGAGTTCAAGATGCTAATAGAACTCTAGGCAATTTCAAGTTGGCGAGTTTAATGCCAAATCTTCCTTTAGCGACAGAGAAGAGACATTAAAAAAAATCCACCTAGCAAGTGGAGTTTTTGGAAGAGGGTTTTAAAACTTTCAAAATACAATTGGTAGCCATAATGCCAATTGACTTTACCCAAATCTCCCCCTTGCTTTAGTTTTTGGAAGGACTTAGAAACCTCTAGGCAAATGGAAGGAAAACAATGCTACATATAGAGTGGAGTTGGCAAACTTTTGAAACTCCAGGCAAATTCAATTAGCACATGTAAAACTTAATTCCAATTTCTTTGTCAATTCCCCTACTGTGAGTATGGTGTTGAAGGAGTTGGAAAGGCATGAAACTTTTAATAAATGCAATTGGCATATTGAAATGCCTTTCCTTTGCCTGCTATTTCTTGTTGTGCGTGGTATGGTGAGGGTTTTTAAAAGAGTTTTAACAGCAAATATGCATTGCTAGACAATAAAATTTATGCAAATGAAATGAGCAATTGTAGACCTTGCTTCCTCCCCCTCTACGTGGTATTTGAGCTAAAGAGCCATTAAAAATTTTGGCAGATGCAATCAATAGGTGCAGAACCTCCTTCCTCCCATGTGTGAGCAACACCATAGTAACTTTCAAGCAATTGTAAAATGGCAGGCGCAAAGCATAAATCCATGACTTTATTAATACCCTCCTTCTGTCGTGAATGTTGCTGAGTGAATATGGATGGAGGAGGTGAAAATGTTCAAGCAAATGCAAACCAGGTGCAATGAAAACACTCAGGAAAACTTCAAAAAATGCATTCCCAGGCATGAGCTTTTATCTCACATTGGCTAGGCTAAGACATATTTTTGCATTTAAAAGCAGTGCTCCAATATACTATAGTGTCAAAGCCTTAAAGGCTTTTGACGCAAGGTGTTGGGTGGGTGCCCAGTGGAACCCACACACACATGCTCGAATCTTGAGGCAAGGAGCCTAGCTAGCGACCAGATGGACCCCATGTGTGCATGGTTCCCAAGGCAGGCAAATTTTGCAAAGAACGGATGAGTTAACTGGTGAGCAGGTTCGAGGAGATCGGATGGTGGGCGCTATACTGCAAGGCGAAGATGATGGCCGATTAAGCGTCGCGGATAAACGACCAAGCATGTGCGAAAATAGATGTGGTAAAGATCAAGCAAGTTCATCGAAGATCAACGATGGTCGCCATTCCGCAAGGCGAAGATGCTCGTCGGTTAACCATCGCGGAGTAGCGACTGATGATGTGGCAGGTCCAGATGGCAGGTGAGCTGGTGGATCTCGCTGAGGTGGTCATGACATGGCCAAAAAGTGGTAGATAGGTGGTGATGATGTGGCAGGATGCAGGGCCAAAATTGATGAAAAATTAAAGTTAAATGCATAGTTTCAACTATGTGAAAAACTGAAAAAATTTAAATGATGGCCTGCATTCGAGATTAATTCGCTCAGGGGGTATTTTTTACTCGAAATCGCAAGTATTATATATCATCGGAAATCTTTCAAGACGAGGAATTCAGTTATTTAGTTTGTTTCAACAAACATAAGATATTTTAAGAGAAGTTTCCATGGGAAGAAGAGGAGAGATTTTTGCAGTTAGGGAAAATGGGACACTTGTCACGTTCTGATGCATTCTGGTCTTTTCCCCCCTCCTTCATATTCCCATTTCTTCTCAATTGTAAGGGTTCCATATTTTTTGTGAGCAAGGCTCCATGATCTTGGTTTCCAGTTTTGGCATTGTTTTTCTGTTTTTGCAAATGATAGTGTTTTTCTTTTGGGTTTTCAGTGTTGTCTTTACTATAGGTTTTGTTTCAGTTTGTAGGTTTACACATATGCAAGGCATATGTGATTTTCTACGAAACTGTCTCCATAAAATGTATTAAGATTCATACAGTTTCACATTATCAAGGATAATTTGGATTTGTCTCTTTCAGTCTTCTTTGAGAGTGTAATGTTTATCATTTAGGTATTCTTCAAGGAAGGATTTAAATCTTGAAACCCAACATTAGTGTTTCTGAATGTATTTGTTGGATACATATAAGTATGATTTTATGACAGAAAGGATTGTATTATTGTAAGGAATTAATACATGAAAATTTAATGTGAAAGTAGCTTGCAACTGAGATTTCTCTTCTAGTTTTATGCATGACTCTATGGCCTAGATAAGGCACCAGTCTTGTGTAACATTGAAGGATTGTCAGAACACAATTTTAAAATAAAAAATTAGATTATCTTTCTTTGTTTTCTGTTCTGTGGAAATGTTCCACCTATCTCATGTTCAAGCATGTTGAGTTGTCAATGTAGATTTAGCCTATCTACAGTACCCTCCTTGTTTTTGAACCTTTTATGAGATCTATCTTCTTTTATTGATGCTGTCATATGTGGGTAAATGAGTCTGATTCAATGCATCAAAGGTACACCCACCTAGGTTTTGTAGAGCTTGAAGAGTAGAAGGGTTTAGATCCTTGTTATGTTGTCCAAGTCCTGAGGTTCCTCATAGATTGAATTAGCTATTTCATAGATCAATTGCAGGTGAACTTGGGTTAACCAGTTTTGGTGAACAATAGTGTTCTTTGGATGTTGTGGCATTGTTCATAGCTGGTTCTGATATTCTATGCTAAACCTATCCTTTGGTCTAGATATGATTTGTGGAGGATTGTTTTATGTGTTATCGGTCTCATCATAGCATGTGGAGATCTGAATTTGATTTATTTGCATTGGAGGATATGTTTTGATCGTTAATTTCCTTTATTGATGCGTAGTGTGTTGATATGTTGTTTGTTATGTTCTAGTGATTGTGGATCGGTGGATTGATCTTTAGAAGATGTGTTTTGGTCCCCTCTTTCTCCTGGAGTCAATCAACATGTGTGTTTTTGGTCCAAAACGTATATTTTGTTTCAGGCTTACTTGGTTCAAGCTTTGATGATCTATCTTGTATATAAGGAATGAATGTAATTGAGTTAAGTATGCGATGAGGAGTTGAGTGTGTAGGGTGGCTGCAAGAAGTTGAGTCCCACTTTTGGGCAAAAAGTGTAAATGTTTTCTTTGTTTTTCAATTTTTTTATCAATTGATGTCAAAATTTGAGGCACTTAGATATTGAATCTCAAAAAACTTCAGTAATTGAAAATGTAGTGCTTGGAGTCTACTTTTCAAATATATAATTTATTTCGATACCCACATGATAGAAATTGCATTTTAGTATGCATGTTTAAAAACCACTTTTTCAAAATGCTTATTTTAGGATCACACCACACATGTGTATGACCACCACTTTTTGATGCAAATAAATGAATTTTTGCAAATCCTTCTAGGAAACGATACCTAAGACACCAAATATTGATGAGAATATTTTTTCTTCTTTTTTATTGAATATATTTTTTTTGTTAATTTTTAATTGACAATAAAGTACATTTCAAAACATCGGGTGTACGACCACCATAATTTGATGAAAATTTCATATTTTAATTTTTTTTTAATCTTAAAAAGAATTGTATGTAGATTGATGTAATATAATTTTTTTTCTAAAAACCTAAAAATAAAAATGCTATTTAAGTTTTACCGAACCTTAGTATTTTAGGTTTATGTACCACTCTTGACTAATAAATAATGCAAAAATAGTAAAAATAATCTGATCACTATGAATTTTACATTTTTGAAATCAAGACACTGAGAAATCTAATGGGTTTTTGTTTCATCAAAAAATTCGATCAGGAAGGCCCTCAAAAATTAGGCCAAGGTAGAAATCTGATATTCTTTTGCCTTAGCCATTTTTTTGGAGGTCCAAGCATAGGCTTGGTCCCACCAAGCCTAACTCGAAGCCAAAACCAATGCAGGGCGTTGTTTCCCACTCCAACTTTTATGAAATGGGCACCCGTTATTTAAAATTCAAAAAATGGGCGCCCATTTTGCTTTGTACCGTTGAAAGCAAAACAGGCACCCATTTGTGAGATTCTGCCAAGATCTAGAGGCAATGGAAATCACAAATAAGAGAGAACAAAATAGATATTAGGAATAAATTGTATTTTATCAAGATGCAAAATATGATCAACTGGATCATTACAAGATGGTCAATGAATGTTCGTACAATGTAGATGAGCCTGCTTATATAAGCAAGGCTATATGGATATGTGAGCACACAAACACAACATGTGGCTCAATAAGAAACAAGGGTAGGTAGGAGAAACAATAAAATATTCCACATGAGGTGGATCACCCACCGAACGTGAAATTATCACTCCACAATAAGTGGATATGATAGAGTAGTAACAAGATCAACACCATAAAAGGTGGAAATTCTCCTACACACACTATCCCAATGTGGCACAAACACCCAAGTGTCTCATACCCAAACTACTATGAAATGTATTATCCTAAGTAAACTTAAGTATAGTGTAATAATATCCATGATGAATAATTATTTACACCAACACCATTTTTAGAAATGTGTACCCGATTTGAAAATAGGCACCCATTTCATTCAAATAACGAGCGCCCATTTCTTAAAAGATCCATTGGGCAAAACACTGGCCCACAAGGACAAATTTCAATGATTGAATAATTATTCAATCATTATCCAATAGGTTTGATCTGCAGAGAGAATATTTTGTTAAATAATTCTCTTTTCTTGTCTTGTTATTGATTTGACAAGGAGATCCATTCAAATTCAAATTTTGGTGTAGCCATGGGATCAAATCAACGCAAAAAGAGGTGAAGGAAGGTTCTGACAGCTGAAGACATTGCAACAAATAGAAAAAAGGAGACAAAACGTCAGTGAGAAAGAAGAGAAATAATTAAACAAGTGAACAATATTGGAGCTTCAAGTTCAACAATCGTTTTAGAAGACGAGAACATCGAGGACACCATAAATGTTAAAGAAGGAAACACAGTAGAACCAAATTTAGGCGCATCTTCTAATCCATTATTGGATATAGGTATGTCTTCACAACCCCATGTTTATTCTCATGAACAAATTGGTGAATTAATAGAAGCAGGTTACTCATTAAATCAACCAACATTTAAAATCAAAGTAAAACTCAAATTGAAACTGAAATTGAAACCAAAATTGAAACCCCAATTGAAATTGAAAATCGACCAACATTTGAAATCAATAATGTGGATGTAGACATGGAAACACCAATTGAAAAAGAAAAATGTTTGAATGATAATGAAATGAATGAATATTTTCAAATTAAAAGTGATGTGCTAGACAATCTTCCTAGCTTGGTTTCATGGAGACATATTAGGACACATGCAAATAGATTGTTTAGACAATTTTTTTATGATAAGAAATTTGGGTTTCAATGCCAATTAATGTTACAACTAATTAAGATGACTAAAATAGACAAAAGTGATTAAGAAGTTAGGCTTTTATGTCAAACCCGAGAAGAAGGATGAGTCTTTAAAACAACTTGTATTGACTGTTGCTAGCACCTTTGATACAATCGGAAAGAAAAGTCATTCTAAAGATAGGAATATGACACGACAAGCAATAACAACAACTTTAGTAAGAAAAACAACTTCTGATAAAATAATGATGACTAACATAAGTGGATATCTTAATATTCATCGTAAAAAAATGTCAAGAGTTGTAAAGAGAAGAGTTAACTTTGAAACTGATCCAGCAAACAATTTGTGGACTTTTAGTGGTAGACTACCAAGGTCCAATATGAAACTTACTGGTGAAGTCAAAACTTTGATCAAAAAAATTCTGGCATGATAATACAAGAGTATCACCTAATGCTAGAGATGTTCTTAAATTAAGAGTTGGGTCAAAAAATTCATGATCCAAATCCAAAACACCTTTTGGACATGACTCAAATTGAATTGTACAAAAAAAAATTGGATGATAAGGTGTTAACTATTAGCATTAGTCAAAGGTCTTTTGAAAAGTGTAAACCTTGGTATGTTTGGATTAACAAGGAAAGAGTCACATGTTGCAAAACTCATGTTCAATTTCATTACCATTATGATGTATTTCAATATATACGTGTTACCATGCATAGTAATGGAATGTTGCAAGAATGTGGTATAAATATACCACCTGAAACTATAAAGGAGTTTATATCAAGTTTGTTTTGCAACCCACCTAATGAGCAATATTTTCTTTCTAATGCATATTTTCTGGTGTATATGATATGTGTGGCAATCTTGCATTGTTGGATGAATGTTAGCATGAAAATATTTCAATTGATTTTGGACAACAATTACTTGATGTAAAAAGATTTAAAACTGTTGAGTATCCATTGAAGGATGG
The DNA here is from genome assembly GCF_030272615.1 of Cryptomeria japonica. Taxonomy (NCBI): domain Eukaryota; kingdom Viridiplantae; phylum Streptophyta; class Pinopsida; order Cupressales; family Cupressaceae; genus Cryptomeria; species Cryptomeria japonica. The sequence continues at coordinate 492,265,138 of NC_081410.1, read as the reverse complement.
AATGGTGGGAAGACAGTGCGATCTAATTACTGAAAAAGTTATTGTTCGTGCATTTATGAATAAATTTAAGAGTAAGATCGTACATAAATATGTTAAACACTCTCCAAATTCTAGATGGCTTGATGGTCAGTTTCAAATATGTAAGAATACATTTCCTATTGGTAGTATGCTTTCGGTCATTGACTTTGCAGAGAACTACGCACTCGCACCACAAGATGAGGTCCAATCACAATATTACAATTCGGTGCAAGCAGCAATTTTTGTTCATATTATCTATAGGCATGCTCCTGATAGTACATAAGAGTATTGTAAAATTTTGAGAGAGTACCATTTCTATATGAGTGATAATAAATTACACTCATCAGAGTTTGTCTAGTATTGCTTCAAGACCTTTTATGTGAATTTGAGGGAGAGAGAAATTCAGATGACACAACATCTAATATGGTTAGATAATTGCACATGACAATTCAAGAATGCTAGAATGTTTTATTGGTCAAGTAGGATACATAAGAAAACTAATATCAAACACGTGGAGTTTTTTGAGGCTGTACACAGAAAGGAGAACATGATGGTGCCAGTGCATGTGTTAAGAGAGCCCTTTGTAGAGAGCAACTCAAATTCGAGGAAAAAGCTAAATTTTAAAATGCAAGTGCAATTGTGGATTGGTGTAGTGCAACTTTATCCATAGGATCAAGTCAAAACTCTACAATCAAACATTTCTTCTGGCTTGTTGATGAGGAGAATATCCTTCCAAGATATGATTGTGATACAATCAATGGGTCAGCTAGATGGCATTCATTTAAGAGTTCCAATTCTAACACTTCGACTATATGGACTAGGGAGCTTGCATGTTTTTGTCAATTTTGTGTTGCAGGTGAATGGGAAGCATGCGAGGATACGAAATGGGTTGAAGAATGGCAACAAAAATCCTTAACATCTAGTGAGACACAATATCAAGATGTTAGAAAAAATGAAGACCCAGATCATGTATTTGTATTAGAAGATTATGATCGTGTTTCAGATCTCCTACAACCTGGTAATTTAATTCAATTGCTTGTTTATAACTTTAAATTATACTATTTATGTATTGTCATATAATTTATGATTGTATTTGTATTTCTACATGTACTTAATTTTGTTTTCCAGGACATGTGTATGTTGTTGTTGCACCTGAGGATAATGATGCGGAGACTGAGTATTGGCTAGCTAGATGTGTAGAACCTAAGAAAAAGTTGATATGTCATCAAGTAGATGATGATGGTTTTCAGTATCCAGTTGGGTCTATTGTGGTAGTTGGCACATGGCTACGCAAATACCTAACAAGAAGGAATGGCTTACCAGCTTATGAAGACTACCAATCAGAAAAGAAGATTATACACTATTCTCATTTGGTTGTGGCAACAAACATCAAATTATAAAGATTATGTTGTGATTGTCATTGATGGATACACACTTGCTATGAGATCACTTTTTGTATGTATGAGTTAAAGCTCAACTGGTATGATGTATTATAGTCTTTAGACTATCTGTGTTTTGCAGAAAGTGTCTACCGATTTGAAGTGGTATGAAGATCCCAAGCGGTTCGAGGATCTCAAACGGTACAAAGGAATGAAGCGACACAACTCATATTTCTTAGTCAAGTGGTTCGAGGATCTCAAGCGGTACAAAGGAATGAAGCGACACAAATCATATTTCCCAGTCTTCATTTTTGTCAAACTGACAACCGGTATTTTTCTTTAACCAGTATTTTGTTTGAATTGGTAATACTCTGTGATGAGTTACCAACTGACATTTTGCGATGAGTTACCATCCACCGATTGTTTTGTGGTGCCGACACTCTGGCAGTGCTTTTTGTGTCATGTTACCAAATATGTCTAGATGCATTGAACCTAGGAAATTGTATTGTAATCCTATTGGACCGACATGAAATCAGATTCCTTTATAAGGACATCATGTTTAGGGTTTTAGGTTGTTGCTAGGGTTTAAGGTGGTTGATGAGTTTTTGTAAGTGTGATTATAGAAGACAAGTTCAGGTCTGTGAGAGAAGACAGAGTGTGAGTGTGTTGAAGACTCAAGTAATGTTGGAATGCATTAGGAATGAGCTATCAAGGATCTAACCAAGCAATCTATGCTATTTGCTAGATCCCTCACTTGTTGATTACTCACATCTTTGACAAGTTTGAAGCCCTTAACCAGGTAGGCCCAAAAAGCCTTTTGTAAATCCTCTAACAAGGTGGTTCACATCTGTGGATCTAAAATCCTCTAGCAAGGTAGTCTTTAATCGAACTTATCTCCTAACAGAGATTGAGATTCCTAACAGGATCTGTTTTGGTAAAGAACATTGCATGACCTTAACTGGTCTGACCTTAACCGGTCTGGTTCTTATTCTGCAGATAGTTACTTGTGAGTAAATCATCTCACCATGATTTTCCCATTTGAGTTTCCATGTCAAAATCTCTTGTGTTATGGTGATTGTGCTTCTGTGGGTGAATGCATTATTTGCTATTTGGTTTGCATGTGTGCTAACCGGTTTGTTTGCTAAACTGTTTTACCGGTTTACTGCTAGACTAGTAAAGTGTTTAAGTATACAGATTTTTGGCATACTAATTCACCCCCCCTCTTAGTATTCATCAATTGGTATCAGAGCCAACCTTTCTTTAAGTTTAACCACTTGGAAAGAGATATGGGGGAATACACTGTGAGGGAACTTACTCATCGACTCACTCAGTCTAAGCAAGCCTATGATGATCTTATGGTCAAATATAAGGCCTCTCAGGAAAAAATGAGAGAACATGCTGAAAAACTTATGTAGCTAACTGAAAAATAGTGCCTCTAATGAAGCGGACATGTAAGCCCTAATTTAAGAAGTAGAAAAGCTAAATGAATCCAATTCCAACCTAAGAAAGGAGTTGGAAGGACTGACTATCCAGATGTGTCAAGAGCTTGAGAACCGAAGGAAAGTTGAAGATCTTGTAAAAGATAGAGATCATGAGATCTCCAAGTTAAAATGAGAAATCAGTGCCCTAACCACTCAACTCCATACGAGCAAAGTGGAAAAGGAAGACATGCAAGGAGAACTGAACATAGCCATCTCTGAGAATGCAAACTTGATGGAAACAAATGCTGCTATTTCCAAAGAACTCTTTGAGTCAAAGGAAATACATGCTAAGTTCAACAAGAGTACTATTAAGCTAGAGCAAAAGCTTGAATCGGCCAAAACTGTCAAGAATACTGATGGACTTGGTTACTCTGGTCATGAGGAAGGTGAGACCTCTGCTGCAAATGCTGAAGCATCAAAGAAGCAACCAACATTCAAAGGTAAAGGTAAGCAAAAGTTCAAACCCATTTTCTTTAACTGTCTTAAAGAAGGACATACTGCTAATGTGTGTAGGAGAAAAGCCTACAATAATTTTCCTTACTTTATAAACAATGTACCTAGATCCAATAAGTTCAATGGTAATTGTTATGCATGCAACAAGTTTGGGCATAGAGCATCTGAATGCAGGTATGTTATGAACACTGGAAGATATCCTTAGAGGACTCAAGAAGTTGGTTGGAAACCTTTCGTGAACTGGAATCCCAACCGGTTTAATACCTTTAATCATCAGTCAGGAAGCAGTGGCTATCAAGTGGCAACTGGATGGAGAGAAAACTATTTAATTTTCCATTGTCATGGTGACACTGCTACAACATGCAGGAGGAAGAACGGTAACATGAATAATGGACCATGGAGAGAACTTGGAATGGTCTGCTATCATTGCAAAAAACTGGGTAACATTGCCAGATTCTGTAGAACAAGAAAGAACATATCGGATGACATACTGGTCACTGTGGAAGGAAAGATTGATATTGAAACTATTCAAGCAGATATGAACAAAAACTGGAAAAAGAAACCAACGGTGTTGCATGAAGAACTGGTTTCTGCACCTAGTGTGGAAATCACGGAACTGGCAAACTAAGCATCATAAACTCTTAAAGGGAGCAAACGGTGAAATACTTCGAACCCCCAGTTGACACCAGTAAAAGACCTTAACTGGTATGAGATACTTGTCAGTCGGTAGAAGACCGAAAATGGTAAAAGTCAAATTAGGGTTTACGCCCTAATTGTGGAGCATTTATTTGATAGTTCTGATACTTAATATAAGTATAGATCTAATAGAAAACAAGATGAGAGGGGGGGGGTGAATCATACAAACTTAATCACCCATAAAAACATCAGATTCAACCTCGGTAACATATATATCAGAAATATAACCAAAACTGTTAAACATGCAAACTTAAAAGCATATGAACAATATAAACCTCATAACACCAGATTTAACCTGGAAACCCAGATAGAAAAAACCACTGTGGGATTTTGGACTCACTAAGTAATATACTCTTCTAGAGTATGCTCGGTTAAAAGAAAATCTTGTTAAAGATTACAAACACATTGCTAGATGTGACCCGGTTAAGGGATTTCCCTCAGATTTGTTAGGATCTTCACTTTGTTAGAAGTGACCTTGTTAAAGGATTTCAAACACTCAATCAGAATGTTACCTTGCTAGAGGGTTTACATATAAGACTGTTAAGTCCACTCGGTTAAGAGATTTTCTGTCACTTTCACAAAATAACAGTAATAAAAATCTATCTGCAACTTCACATCTAAAATGCTAAAGTAGATTCCTATTTGTTCAATACAATCTAGACATAGAACTAATATTGTCTATCTGCTGGGCTTCTATACTCTGTTATTCTAACAGGTCTTCAAGCTTCTGTGCTCGATAATCACTATGTAGCATCCCTGTGCATACACTTTCCCGCATGCTTTGTTTATCAACAGTTTCCTATTTATAAACAATCAGGTAACTGCTTAATCTCCTTGATCACATTTCCCATGATCAATCATAGCCATCAGATCTTCAATCTTGTCCAGGTTCAATGCATCTTTCGATCTGAAAATGTTTTACCCTGCCTTGGAACTTGCATAATAGTCTTGGAACTTGTGCCAGGGTATTGCGGTTCAGTCGGAGCTGTAGATCTTCATGTTGACTTTCCATTGCCTTAGATTTGTTAACAAACTTCTTCCACGGCTCACCAATCATTTGATCTGCTCCAACTCATCAGCTTCCTTCATTAAATACCGCATTTAAACATTTCATGCATTCTGTTATAGCTCGGTTACAACTTGGTAACAACTTGGTGAATACTAAACTCCACTCGGTAAACATTTTGCCTTTATTAACCGATAGCAATAACCTTAGGGTTTACCAACTAGGTTCCTTAGGGTTTGTACCGACTAGGTTCTTTGCTTGATAACATAGTATAGTATTAACCTTTACAATTTACAACATATGTATGATGTTAGAACAATCTAAAATATCATGATCTCATCATTTTCTGACTCGGTAGTAGTTGCCCATTGAATACCTTATTCATCCCCTTATTCATCATATTCTTTCCTGTGTCTTTTATTGACATCTTTATAATCTTCATATCATACTTCTCAAGATATGGCAACATCATACTAAATTAGAAAATCAATTTTTTGACATCAATGACAAAATAATAATATCAAGATAGTAAAACATCTTTAATCAGTTATATCCATAATCATCAACAACCTTCTCAATATCCTTATTGAAATGCCAACAAGCTTTCATTGTCTGTTATAATGCAATATTGCCAACAATCTCCCCCTTTGGCATTGATGGAAAAACCAATTGATTTGACTTTAAATGATTCAGATTGCTATGATTTAGAAATGCTGAAATGCTCTCCCCCATACATTAGACTTCTCCTCATTTCTGCAGTCTTCTTCCCAATTGTAAGTCTTCTCCCCCTTTGACAACAATGCCAAAAAAAATAAAGAACTAAAACATACTTTCTTTCTGTAAGAAGTGATTTCCTACTGTTGTGTATCAACTGAGTCTTGGTCAGAGCATTTGTCTTCAATTCATGTTCCCTTTATAATTCTTGTACACTTTTAGAAAACATCCTAAAGTGTATAACTCAACATCAACTCCCAAAAGATATTCAATAGAGTCATCGGATTGATGCTTTCACCGAACTCGGTCAAAGAGTAGAAGATAGGGGTAGGACCCCTAACGTACTTCTGAGATATTCAAAAGTGTCCTTTGGTAGTGGCTTGGTGAAGATATCTACTATTTGCTTCTTTGTGCTAACATATTCCAACACCACTTTCTTCTCTTGAGCTTCTTCTCTAAGATAATGATATTTGATAGATATGTGCTTTGTCTTAGAGTGCATAACAAGACTCTTTAAAATATTAATGGCACTAGTACTGTCACAGAATATAGTTATTGGCTCGGTAACTTTCTCATTTATACCTTCCAATAGTTGTTTGATCCATGCAATGTTGGTACAATTCAATGCTGCAGCAACGTATTCAACTTCTGTTGTGAAACACATCCTTGTTGTTTGCTAAGCCAACTCACTAGTCTTTCTCCTAAAAAGAAAGCTCCTCCACTTGTGCTTTTTCTGTCATCAATGTTGCCTGCCCAATCAACATCAGTATAAACTTTTAAATCAAAATCATTTCCTTCTGATATACTAAGCCATAATCCTTTGTGCCTTTCAAGTATCTAAAAATTCTTTTGATTGCTGTCATGTGTGTTTCTTTAGGATCTGCAAAGAATCTTGCAACTATACTGACTGCATGTGCTATGTCCGGTTTGTTGTGAACAACATATTGTAGTTTTCCAATCATGGATCAGTAGAGTGTCTCATTAACAGATGCAGATTCATCATTCTTAGATAATTTACAGTTGGTAGTCATAGGAGTACTTACTGGTTTTGAATCCTCCATTCCAAATTTCTTCAAGATTTCCTTTATGTACTTGGATTGATTAATGAAAATCTCATTTTTCATTTGCAGTATCTATAAACCTATAAAATACTTTATCTCACCGATTGATGACATCTCAAATTCTTTGCTCATTTCATTTCCAAAGTTCTTGCATAAAGAGTCATTTCCACAAAATATAATATCATCAACAAATATGGCTGAGATCAGTATTCCATTTTTATCATTCTTCATGTACATGTTGTTGTTCTCACTTGTCCTTATAAAACCAATCTTAATCAAATAAGAGTGCAATCTTTCATACCATGCTCTTGGTGCTTGTTTCAAACCATATAAAGCTTTGTTCAATTTACATACCTGATCTTTATTATTGTCTTCAACAAATCCTTCAGGTTGTTCAATGAAAACTTCTTCTTCTAATATTCCATTCAGAAATGCAGGTTTGACATCCATTTGATATACCTTGAAGTTCTTGAAAGCAGCATAGGCCAACAATGTTCTTACTCCTTCAAGTCTAGCAACAGGTGCAAAAGTTTCACCATAATCAATTCCTTCTTCTTGAGCATAACCTTTGCAAACTAGTCTTGCTTTGTTTCGAATGACTTCTCCTTTTTCATTTAGCTTGTTTCTAAAAATCCACTTTGTATCGATTACATTTTTGTCCTTCGGTCTTGGGATTAGAGTCCATGTGTCATTCTTCTTGATCTGATCAATCTCTTCTATCATAGCATTTACCCAATCTTCACCATTAAATGCCTCTTTCACTATTCTCGGTTCAAATTCAGATATCAAACATGTGTTCTGTCTCAGTTTGTTCCTTGTCATCAGTGGATCATCCTTATCTCCTATAATCTGACTTGGTGCATGATGTCTTCTAACATACTTGGCTAATACAGGCTCAATAGGCTCTGTATGATCTTCTTCATCACTCGGTAACTGGATATTCTCTTCATTTTCTTCAATAGTCTTCTCGGTAGGACTTCTTGGTTGAACATAGACAAATTCATCAGTCTTCTGGTTCCTTGGAATTTCCTTCATCATTTCTTTCTACAAATTCATCAATTTTCACATTTGCACTTTCTACTATTTTGTAGATGATTTGATCAGACATTTAAATGCTTTGCTTCTGGAAGAATAACCTAGAAATGTTCCTTCTTCACTTTTCTGATCAAACTTGCCATTTCTATCATCTTTATGAACATAGCATCTACTTCCAAAGATTTTAAAATAGCTAACATTAGGTTTCTTATCATACCAGATTTCATATGGTGTCTTCAAAGTACCTTTCTTCAATTGAACTCGGTTGAAGGTGTAAACAACTGTGCTTATTGCTTCTCTCCAAAATGTTTGTGGCACCTTCTTTTCAATCATAAGTGTTCTAGCACAATCCATAATAGATCTGTTTCTTCTCTCAGCTATTCCATTCTGTTGTGGAGTTCTCGGTGCAGAGACTTGTCTTTTAATACCATGATCATTGCAGAATAAGTTGAATTCATCATATGTGAACTCTTCTCCTCTGTTTGATCTAAGACATTTCAATTGTCTTCATGTTTCATTTTCAACTCTTGCCTTGTACCATTTAAACATTTGAAAAGCTTCTGATTTTTCCTTTAAAAACATAACTGACATCATCCTTCAATAGTCATCCACAAATAATATGAAATGCTTATCACCATAATAACTTTGAACTTTCATAGGACCACAAAGATCAGTGTGATAGGTTACTAGACGTTCTCTGTTAGCATAATTAATTCTGTCTCTGCTGTAGTGGCAAATGTCACTTACAAGATGATCAAGGAAGATGCATCGTTTGATCTGTGCACTTGTATGCAAAGACAACTTATGTTGAATCTTAAGTCGATCAAACAAGACAATGCACTAAGATATAAGTTCGGACAACTACTAGTTGGTTTGTTTTGTTACTTCCAAGGCTACTTTCTAGGAGTAGGTGACATTCAGTGGTCTACCGACCAACCGGTGACAAAACAAATCAAGGAAAGTCTACAAGCAGTTGGAACTGGCTATCTGGAAGCACTGAACAAATAATTTGATGAGTTTAGATGCAAGATGAGCCAAAGGATAAGAATATCCAGTGATATAGTCAAAAAGTATGAGGAAGACATATGCTTCACCATCAAAGTGGATGAATGCATAATGGAGGCCGTTGAGCCTAGGTAGGAAGAAGTGGAGCCTATGGGCTATGAGGTAATGTATGATATGCTGGATGGGTATGCTTCTACCCTAATCACCTCACCCCTTGATCCTAAGGCAAAGAGAACCAACACCTATCTGGAAAGGGTTGTTGTAGAACCCTCTATAAAGGAAGGAAAGGTAGTGCCTTTAGCATCGGCATTGGTTACTGGAACCAGTCCCAAAGTGACCAAGCGGTCACTAGCTAAAAAGAAACCAAAAGCTGCACCTGCCAAAGTCTTTGAAAGGAAGTGGAAGACAAAAAGCAGTACCCCAGACTCAGAAGAAACTGTGTCAGAAGAACCGCCTAAGAAGCAGACTAGGTAAACGAAGAAAAAGACAGAATGAACCGACAACATCTGCACCAGTAAATATTGATATTTCTTCTTACAAACCTTTGACACATTGTCAAAGAACTATAAAGAATATTAGGAGAAAATTGCTGAATGATTTAATTGATTGTTTTGATGACTTCAATGATAATGAAAAGGAAGAAGTTGAATTGGAAATCATTGTATTTATGTGTAAATGATCGGTCGCCTTCAGAAATTAGATATGAGACACCAGATTCTTTGTATAATTCTTTAGATAACAAATGGCACATTGCCATATAAAAGGAACAGGAAATGAGGGAGGAAATATTTGCTCAATATTTTCCTGATGTATCAAATTCAGAACTTTTCGAAGTTATGAATAAATACAAAGCCTCTTCTTCATGAGAAGAAGAAGACTCTTGTTACTAGAAGGAAAGGTTCATGAAGTGATAAAACATACACATACTCATGCTCAAGAAGCTCTAAATATGCATCAAGTGGCTGAAGCCAACAGGAAAGCTGAGCAAGAACCAAAAATTGGCAAACCGGATGAGGTGTATAACAATGAAGGAGAACCGGTCACAGAACAAATGGACCCCCTTGATGTTGATGCCTTAGATGGTGAAAAAGTTACTCAGGGTACACCATCAGAAGGAACAGGATAGGAGAAGCAGGCAGAAGAAGAAAAGAAGCAATAGGAAGAAGAGAAGAAGAAACAAGCAGATGAAGAGGATAAGAGACAAAAGGAGGAAAAGAGGAAAGAGGAAGAGGATAAGAAACAAAAGGAGGAAAAGAAGAAAGATGAAGAGGATAAGAGAAAAGAAGAAGAGAAGAAGAATAAGGAAGAGGAAAAGAAAGAAGAGGAGAAGAAGAGAAGAGAAGAGGAAAATAAGAAATAAGAGGAAGAGAAGAAGAAGAAGGAAGAGGAAAAGAAAGAAGAGGAGAAGCAGAAAGAGGAAGATAAGAAATTGGAAGAGGAGAAGAGAAAGAAGGAAGAGGAAAAGAAGAAGGATGAAGAAGAGAAGAAGCGAAAAGAAGAAGAGAAGAGAAAAGAAAGAAAGAAGAAGAGGAGAAAAGGAAGGCTCAAGAAGATAAGCAAAAAGTCAAGGACAAGGAAGCAATGACAAAGAGCACACAGGGGGAGATCCCAATGGCAACCGGTAGTTAGGCTAAACTGACTAACATTACCAGTTCTATTGACCTCTAGTCTGCAAATGAATCGGAGCTGCTCCATAGCATTAAGCTTACTCAAGAGAGATTGGATGCTCTAAGGAGGAAAAATGAGGAAGATGTTATCCAAGCTGTGGTGGACACTCTTACCGGTTTGATAACTAGTACGAACCTTCCCAATACCGATTCCTCACTTGCACAATTGAAGCTCCTATGTATAGTTGTAGAAGAGCAAGTGTAAGGCCTGGAAGAGGTCGCAAAAGAAAATGCCAAGAAGGTACATTAGAAGGCTCTGGACACTGCCTTGGTGAGAAAATTAACAGATCTCCGGTCTGATCTCCAGAAGGCACAAAAGGACATTAGAGATGCAATGAATGAGGGCAATCTACTTCTCAGTAAGATTTGTCAACCTCATTTATTCTGTGATGATGTGCTCACTCAGAAGGACAAACTGCAAACTGATATGCAGTCATTTATCAACACCTTCAAGATGCCACATGACTCCTTCTCCACATATAGACAAAGTGTTCACCAACTTCAACTTCAGTCTGCAAGACTAGAGGCAGAGATAATCAACCAGACATGAAATTTGCAAGAACTTCAACTAGTCCTACTGCCAAGACTGTAAATTCTCCAGAAATGCTATCTAAATCTTGATGCCCTCACGGTCACTCAAGAAATGAGCACGATAGATGCCATGGAAGAATAGGTCTCCTAGATGTAGATAGAGAAAGAGGTGGCTACATCCCTACTTGAGTCATGGTCCTTATCCATGAAGCAATTTTTGCAGGACTTTAAATCAGTTTTTGACAAATTTTACTCTTTACACTAATGAAACAGGGGTTAGTCTGCAATGTTTTTGTCATTGTTGGCAAAGGGGGAGAAGTATATAAATTTTTATGTTTTGATGTATACTTTCATGTTTATCTATGATAAAGAGTAGTATACTTTGTATTTTCTGCAAAAGGGATAGTATATATGCTTAGGGGGAGTAATTTTGATTATGGTATATTCTTTATTGTAAAACACTTAGATGTCAAAATTTTCCTAAGTGCTGCTATCAATGCCAAAGGGGGAGATTGTTGATATTTTTGATGATTATGTTGTGATTGTCATTGATGGACACACACTTGCTATAAGATCACTTTTTGTATGTATCAGTTAAAGCTCAACCGGTATTTGTTCCAACCGGTATGATGTATTATAGTCTTTAGACTATCAGTGTTTTGCAGAAAGTGTCTATTGATCTGAAGCAGTATGAAGATCCTAAGCGGTTTGAGGATCTCAAGCGGTACAAAGGAACGAAGCGACACAACTCATATTTCCCAGTCTTCATTTTTGTCAAACCGACAACCGGTATTTTTCTTTAACCAGTATTTTGTTTGAATTGGTAATACTCTGTGATGAGTTACCAACTGACATTTTGCGATGAGTTACCATCCACCGATTGTTTTGTGGTGCCGACACTCTGGCAGTGCTTTTTGTGTCGTGTTACCAAATATGTCTAGATGCATTGAACCTAGGAAATTGTATTGTAATCCTATTGGATCGACATGAAATCAGATTCCTTTATAAGGACATCATGTTTAGGGTTTTAGGTTGTTGCTAGGGTTTAAGGTGGTTGATGAGTTTTTGTAAGTGTGATTATAGAAGAGAAGTTCAGGTTTGTGAGAGAAGATAGAGTGTGAATGTGTTGAAGACTCAAGTTATGCTGGGATGCATTAGGAACGAGCTATCAAGGATCTAACCAAGCAATCTATGCTATTTGCTAGATCACTCACTTGTTGATTACTCACATCTTTGACAAGTTTGAATCCCTTAACCGGGTAGGCCCAAAAAGCCTTTTGTAAATCCGCTAACAAGGTGGTTCACATCTATGGATCTAAAATCCTATAGCAAGGTAGTCTTTAATCGGACTTATCTCCTAATAGAGATTGAGATTCCTAACAGGATCTGTTCTGGTAAAGAACATTGTATGACCTTAACTGGTCTGGTTCCTATTCTACAGATAGTTACTTGTGAGTTTCATCTCACTGTGGTTTTTCCCATTTGGGTTTCCACGTCAAAATCTCTTGTGTTATGGTGATTGTGCTTCTGTGGGTGAATGTATTATTTTCTATTTGGTTTGCATGTGTGCTAACCAGTTTGTTTGCTAAATTGTTTTACTGGTTTACTGCTAGACTAGTAAAGTGTTGAAGTACAAAGATTTTTGGCATACTAATTCACCCCCCTCTTAGTATTCATCATTTCAGATCTCATAAAACCTGGTAATTTAATTCAATTTCTTGTTTATAACTTTAAATTATACTATTTATGTATTGTCATATAATTTATGATTGTATTTGTATTTCTACATGTACTTAATTTTGTTTTCCAGGACATGTGTATGTTGTTGTTGCACCTGAGGATAATGATGCGCAGACTGAGTATTGGCTAGCTAGATGTGTAGAACCTAAGAAAAAGTTGATATGTCATCAAGTAGATGATGATGGTTTTTAATATCCAGTTGGGTCTATTGTGGTAGTTGGCACATGGCTATGCAAATACCTAACAAGAAGGAATGTCTTACCAGCTTATGAAGACTACAAATCAGAAAATAAGATTATACACTATTCTCATTTGGTTGTGGCAACAAACATCAAATTAGAAAGATACAAAGGGAGACCTTCTAATAAGGTATTATGGAAACTTTCAATGGAATAGCACAAGGCAATCATTGACGCATTGTAGAAGAGAGAGGATGCATATGGTACATTAGGTTGAATCAAATTTTGCATGTAAATTTTTGTTAATTGTGTGAACTTTTTATATGTAACTTTATATATGTATATATGTCATCTTTATTCTTATACATGCAACTAATTAATTTGGTGTTTAGGTGTCAAGTACAACTTTATGTAACATGGATGACACTGAACTTGTGCATTTTATAACTTTTGGCTAATCAAAGTTGTAATACTAGGCGAGTGCAATTCTCTTATTGTTGTTATATGGTAATACAAGATAAGGTCCTAGAATTCAATTTAATTATGATATTTTTTTGTCTTTGTCCCTTTAACATATATATTGTTGTTATATACATAGGTAAAATGAAATTTTGGTATTGAGATGTCAAGTACAACTTGATGACATGGATGACATAGATACAAATTGGTGAGTACATTAGACTGAATAAAATACATTTAACTTTTTGTAGCGTAAATTGAACTTTACTTTTAAATATATATTTTTAATGACATTTGAGCATTCATTTTTTTTTGTAGGACCCCTAGAAGAACATACATGCATTGATATAATTTTGGTTTTATAAACAACATTTTATTCATCTAATTTTTTTTAAATAAATAAACTATGTACTTTGGCCCTATGTTCACTAATTGATGATGATAGTTTTTGATGTTGATAGTTATTTTTTCATGTCAATTGATGTAACTTAATTCAATATAAATAAGTTGACAATCGTTTATATATATGTATGTATATGTCCTACTCTAATCTAGCTCTCGTAAAATCAATTCATCTTGTCAATTACATGAACAAATATGTACATAATAATGAATGATAACAAGTCTATGCTATAAGTCCACCATAGTACTCATTTTGAATGGGCAACACTATTCAACAACTTCATCCTATCTTTTCATATTCTAATTTTATTTCTCCCAAAAATGTCAATTTTAAAGGCTAATTGTTTCCCATCACTATTTATGCTAAACCAATATATATCTAGCATTTAAGATTTTGTGTTCAATGACAAGTTCAAAAGTTATTGGTAATTATTCAAATTAGATTGAAAATAAGAATGAACCAATTATTTTTTATTACATCCATGTCAATAGATACAATATTATCATAAGCATCTACATATATGTCATGTGTGTCTTTAATTTATATGTATATTAAAAAACAAATTTGGCTTAATGTCAACAATGTGTATGATTTTTCTACACATAATAAATTCTCAATAAATAGTTGAGTATTCCGTATCTATCACATTTTCAATTATCATTCTCATCTCTTTTAATAAGTTTAGAGTTTATATTGCATTATTTGTTCTATTATTTTATTATACAAAATTGATGACCTTTATGTGAACATACAAGATTTAAAACTACCTATCACATTGTTCTAGGTTAAATTTTTTGTCCACTCATAGTTAATTGAATTTTATTTTATTTCTATAAAATTTCATAACTATTAAATTTTTCATCAACCTATGCTTCTAGTTAAGATTACAATGTCTTTTCATAATTAGTAATTTTATCTTTGATCTTTAATAATGTCATATCATGTGCATGTGCGAGCCTCTAGAATGGAATATGATATTGGAGAATATGTGCATGTCATATAATATTTGTCTTTAATAGTTTTAGAATGTCATATCATGTGCATGTGTCAAAATTTTTAGTATGATTATATTCTACCTAGGATGCATGTGTGAGCCTAGAATGACAACACGACACACAAATGTCTTGTACAAGTAAAGTGCAAAAAATTCATACTAGAGGGCACCAAATCACATAACAACTGATGATATATATAATCACATAACAAGTCTTGATATCATAATAACAAGAAAATGACATAATAACATGTCCTGATAACATCATAACAAGTCCTGATAAAATAATAACAAGGAAATGACATAATAACAAGTCCAAATAACATAATAACAAGTCTTGATAACATAACAAGTGTCATCATAAAAATTCCATAATATAATAACATAACATGTTCTAACATATATAATCTAAGAGCTCTCATGCATCTGATCTGTAATCCTCTTCACTCCACACGAAGACGACTGAGATGCATCATCCTGCTGGATGTGCTCCTGAGATGCACCATCCTATGTTTCTACAATATTAGTATCTGCACCCTCCTGGACATTATTAAAACATAACATGAGAAGAATTTATGTGTGTTTAATTCAAATGATTTGCATAATTTACTTATAAAGTAATCAAATAATGAAAATTTAAAATAAATTACCATACGACCATGCTCTGTAATGCCCTCAGTGGTATGAGGAGGTCCACTCTCTTGAACAAAGAAGTGGTTGCAATCAAGTCCTGTACAAAAAAAAATTACATCAATTTTGATAATCCCTATAAAAGACATGTACACAATAGAAAAATTAGAATTAATTTTTTTAATCATGACCTCAAATGACAAATCGATGGTTGCATTTGGCTCAATCTTGTAGCCATACCAAGAGTGATAGTGGTTTCGACCTAAACAACATATATCAAGCACGAATCAAACTTGTATATACATAAATTATAAAGTATATAATGAGAAGAGGTTTATGGAAGAAAAGCATACATATGGTGTCTGATGTGCAGCCAAAGTCACTGATGGGTGAGGAAGTACACGTGATGCATCATCAGATGACCCAAAAGCCTACAATTGCAAAACATAAGCATGAATCAGAGTTGTACATAACTTAGTAAGAATATAAACACTCAAAATTAATGGATAAAAAAACATACTAGGGGTATATGAGGCTGAGCCTCAGTGATCAATGGGCCAGGGTGCGAAGAACTGCCAACCTTAGTGTTACTCGAAACACCCTACAAAATTGAAAAAAAAACATCATATGCATTATTAAATTTAAATTTTAATTGTTTATTTTAAATGTACTTCAATGTATCTAGATGAAAGTGCATACCATAAATGGGGAACCAACATCTCGAGGTATGGAGGTAAGATGGTGGGGCTCCCTCCATGATGTGGTATGAACCCTTTATTCAGAAAAATTGACTCATGTTATAGTTCATATGTGTATATATATTGAATTTAATATTGCAATGTAAATTATATAAATAATTTTGTACCTTTGTAGGATGATCATCGTTTGCGCACATGAGATTAACATATGAAGAGGTGACATCATCATCTACACCCTCACTAGCATCATCATATCCACCATGGGTCGCATCAGCATCGACATGATCACCATCTCCTCCATGAGCAGCATCACTCGGGGACTTGTACATATACACCCGCAACTCATGCAAACATGTGCTATGTTGGGGGTAACCCTCACCTAGTGCAATTGCTCTAACAAATTGCCCGAAAGGGCACTCAGTGAACCAAGAGAAGATTCGATTGCTCGATGATGAACGAGTGTAGGAATAATTGGTGTGGGAAGAGGAACAAGGGGATCATCGTGCACACAATTTATAAATCTATCACTCAATTTGGCCCCTAACATGTCCTATGGCATGCCTCAGCCAATCCTCTGAAATGATCTGATGTCAAAGTAATTGGGTTTTTTACCCAATTCAAATTCCGCCCATAATTTAAAAAAAAAATAGATCGGCACCTCATGATTAGAGTGTGGTGGATGGTCAAATACCATCCACCAATGCTCCCAAAAGTGTGCAGCTATCTCTGGGTGCCTACACTATCTAATTGATATACGTGACTTTTTCGGATCTATCTCCTCACCTGTTTTCGGGTTCACAAAATAACATTTCAAATCATTTTTTGTTATTTTCAACTCATCGACTTGTTTATAAGACAGGTCATCAAAATAATAAGCACACCTAAAATCTCTCAACATGCGATATCTATCCAACTCCCCATCCAATTTATGTACAGAATGGACAATGCCTTGCATACTATCTGCAAGGCATAGTAGCTGCGGAGGAGGATGAGGATCATGTCTAATGGTACTAATATCTCTCAAAAGGGAAGCAATATTCTTCATCATGCTCTCCCTCAACTCCTTGGGAGTAGGTGGAGGTGGAGGGGGAGGGGGTGGAGGTGGCATTTGACCTAACAACTCATCTATGCCAAACTCATCCATTATGTGAATATAATCTGCATATATATACAAACATGCAAATTTACATTTCACCTTAAAAATAAAAACTTATAATTAAATACAACATTTAGAAATATTAATTTAAACATTCAAACTTTATAATTAAATACAATATTTACAAATATAAATTTAAACATTCAAACTTTATAATTAAATACAACATTTATAAATATAAATTTAAACATTCAAACTTTATAATTAAATACAACATTTACAAATATAAATTGAAACTTTCAAACTTTTATGCACGATTAAAATAAAGAGAGTTGGAGAGAGAGGGAGAGTAGGTAATTTGAGAGACAATGAGTGAGAGAGTGAGAGAGAGAGAGAGAGAGAGAGAGAGAGAGAGAGAGAGAGAGAGAGAGAGAGAGAGAGAGAGAGTAGCTAATGAGAGAGGGAGAGAGAGAGAGAGAAAAGAGGAGAGAGTTCATAAAGGGAGAGAGAGATAATGAGGGAGAGAGAGAAAAGAGGATAGAGTTCATAGAGAGAGAGAGTTCATAAAGAGAAAGAGAGAAAGAGAGAGTTGATAATGAGAGAGAGAGTGAGATAATGAGAGAGGGAGAGAGAGAAAATAGGAGAGAGTTCATAGATGGAGAGAGGGAGAGAGTGAGTGAGATAATGATAGAGGGAGAGATAGAAAAGAGGAGAGAGTTCACAGAGGGAGTGAAAAGAGAGAGAGAGAGAGAGAGAGAGAGAGAGAGAGAGAGAGAGAGAGAGAGAAGATAATGAGAGAGAGTGGGTGAGAGAGAGAGAGAGAGAGTAGGTAATGAGAGAGATTGAGTGAGATAGAGAGTGTGTGTGAGTGAGAATATTTATACATAACATTAGAAACATATAGAATGTAACATTTCAACATATCAAAAAGAAATTTAAACATTTAAACATCTAACTATACACATGTATATAAAAACATAAAAATTTACAATTACTATTTAATTTACATTTCACCTTTCAAATTTTTTTTAATAATTAAATACAATATTTACAATATAAATTTAAACATTTAAAATTTTACGCATGATTAAAATAAAGAGAGCTAGAGAGAGAGGGAGAGTAGGTAATTTGAGAGACAATGAGTGAGAGAGAGTGAATGAGGGATAGAGAGAAAAGAGGATAGAGTTCATAAAGGGAGAGAGAGAGAGAGATAGAGAGAGAGAGAGAGAAAAGAGGAGAGAGTAGCTAATGAGAGAGGGAGAGAGAGAAAAGAGGAGAGAGTTCATAGAGGGAGGGGGAGAGAGAATGAGGGAGAGAGATAAAAGAGGATAGAGTTCATAGAGAGAGAGTAGCTAATGAGAGAGAGAGTGAGATAGAGAGAGAGTAGGTAATGAGAGAGAGTGATTGAGATAGAGAGAAAGTGTGAGTGAGAGAGAGAGAGAGATAGAGAGAGTAGGTAATGAGAGAGAGTGAGTGAGATAGAGAGAGTAGCTAATGAGAGAGAGAGTGAGATAGAGAGAGTAGGTAATGAGAGAGAGTGATTGAGATAGAGAGAAAGTGTGAGTGAGAGAGAGTAGGTAATGAGAGAGAGTGAGTGAGATAGAGAGAGAGTAGGTAATGAGAGAGAGTGAGCGAGATGTAGTGTGTGTGTGTGTGTGAGAGAGAGAGAGATAGAGTAGATAATGAGAGAGAGTGAGTGAGATAGATAGAGAGAGATAGTAGGTAATGAGAGAAAGTGAGTGAGATAGAGAGAGAGTTTGTGAGTGAGAGAGATAGAGGGAGAGAGTAGCTAATGAGAGAGAGTGAGTGAGAGAGAGAATGTGAGTGAGAGACAGATAGAGGGAGAGAGAGTAGCTAATGAGAGAGAGAGAGAGTGAGATAGAGAGAGTAGGTAATGAGAGAGAGTGAGCGAGATCTAGAGAGAGTGTATGAGTGAGATATATATAGAGAGAGAAATTTAAACATATAAACATCTAACTATACATGTATAACATTTAAATATATGTAGCATTGGGGTGAAAATGGATCTAAGGAATCTTATGTCATAAAAGGTCCCACTAAGGGGTCCTAGGTATCTTGAGGGGTCCTAGTTATCTTAAAAGGTCCTAGGTTATACTAAGGGGTCCTAGGATATCATTTTAACTTCTAACTATACATGTTTAACATTTATACATAACATTAGAAACATATAGAATGTAATATTTCAACATATCAAAAAGAATTTTAAACATTTAAACATCTAACTATACACATGTATAACATTTAAATATATGTAGCATTTGGGTGAAAATGGGTCTAAGGATGTAGTAGGATGTATTAAAGGGTTCTTGGTTTCTTATAGGGTCAAAAGATGTCCTAGGATGTATTCAGGCATCCTATAATGTCTTAAGAGGTCCTAAGATGTACTAAAAAATTCCTAGAGAGAGAGAGAGAGGGCAATGAGAGAGATTGAGAGAGATAGAGAGTAGGTAATGAGAGAGAGAGAGAGAGGGGGGGTTATTGTTCATTTTCTATCTATATTTTATTGTTTGTTTTTTGTGTAGGGTTTATTGTTTGTTTTTTTTCTAAGGTTTATTGTTCATTTGTTTTCTGTGTAGGGTTTATTGGTCATTTGTTTTTTGTCTAGGGTTTATTGTTCGTTTGTTTTATGTCTAGGGTTTATTGCTCATTTATGTTTTTTTTTTGTTTTCTACCTAGGGTTTTAAGTTTTAGCTATTTTTTATTTTTTAGGTTTTCTACAATATTTGAAAACTAAAAACAACTATTTTAAACATAAAATTAAATAAAAAATTTACACTATTAAACAAAAACATTTTTCAAACTTTAAAATTTTAAACTACTCGCTACAATTAAAAAATGACATAAATTAACATGTTTTAAATAGAAAAATAATAATAAAAAATGAAAAAAAAAAGAAAAAAACAAAGGTACATAGCTGGAATGAGGAAAAAAAAGATCTGGGGGGTCGGCTGGCAAGCTGAAAATGGGCACTCGTGCTTCCTCAAATCGCTTACCCATTTTTTAAACACTGAAAATGATAATAAAATGCCTTAAAAAAAAATTAAATACATTTACAAAACGGGCACCCGTTTTGTAAAAATCGAGCGCCCATTTTGCTTTGAGTGCCCAAACCAAAGAAGGCGCATGTTTATGAAAAAGTGCGCTCATTTTATTCACGTCTTGCGAGCCCGAAGCGAAATGAATGCTCAATTTGTAAAAATCAAGCGCCCGTTTCTAGTCGGTAATTTTTCCAACTTGCAGACTTCCACGGGCTTGGGATCCAACTTTGAACTCCAGCCTTGTAAGGTGAGTAGAAATGTGAGAATGGGAAGAGTAGAGTAGAGTATGCAAAAGAAAGTGTGCAAAATTTAGTGAAGAGTAGAGAAGAAGAGTTATGTTTCAATGATATGCAAGCTGTGTTGAGACTGTGGCAAAGATATGAGACAAAGTGTTGACAATTGAGGTTTGAGTTATGTTTGATGATATTGGTTGCTTGATCTAGAGTTCAAGCACAACTTCATGATCGAGAGATCCTTCTTTTCAATTCATTTTTGTATCTTGCCCCAAGAGCATTTAGCCTTGGTTTGCAAGTCTAAAGTAGTGACCTATTTTCATTTTAATATGATATACATAGTGGATATTTTTGTGAGTGAGTGCTCACCATGGTTTTTCCCTATTTGGGTTTTCCATGTAGAAAAACTTGGTGTTCAATTATTGAATGTGTTGTTGATTAATTGTTTGTGTGTTGAATTAATTTCTATTTGGACTAGTTTAGCCCCTCCTCTTAGTCCTGACTTGGGCTCAACAATTGGCATCAAGGCAAGGTTCCTCTTGAGTAAGCTTAACTACTTGAGGTAGATCCGGTATGGTGCAGGATGTGCATTACAAAGTTTTGACCTTTGATGGTACAAACTTTCCGTACTGGAAGGAGAGACTTGAGTCACATTTGGAGACATTGTCAAATGGAATATGGGAAATCATTTAGACTAGGTATACACCCCCGTCGAGTGGTCCTCAAACTCCATATAAGATAAAGCTAGAGGAGGCTAATGCAATGGCTAGAGCTATAATCTTCAGTTGTATAATTGATTCAGTGTTTTAAAGAGTAAAAGGATTGAAAGAAGCTAAAGCTATATGAAACAAGTTGTGTTTGGCATATAAAGGAGATCCGAAGACAAAGCAGGCTAGGCTGATGAGTCTAAAACACAAGTATGAGAGTCTAAGAATTCTTGAAGATGAAGGTGTTGAGAACTATATTCATAGAGTGATTGATCTTGTTTATGGCATTAGAGCTTCTGATGGACATTTGGATGAATGTGATGTTGTTAATAAGATCTTGTTGACTTTGCCTAAATCCTACAAGGTGTTCCATACAAGAAAGAAATGATTTGAGTAAGTATACCATTGATGAACTTATTGGTACTTTAGCAGCCTTTGAAATTTCAAAAATGGAGGAAGAGAAAAGAGAAAACAATGAAGTAGCATTTAATGTTTCAAGACATGATGATCCAAAATGTAGTGGAGATATGGATGAAGCTGAAGCAAACTTTGTGAGAAGATTGCAACAAGGCACTAGAAAATACAAAGATAAGTTACCTCTAAAATGTTTCTCTTGTTGTAGAATTGGACATCATGCTTCACATTGCACTTATAAGGAAGACTATAAGAGATCGAATGATGATGAGAAGACAAATAAATTTAGAAGATGCAACTTTAACAGAAGAGAGAAGAAGATCTTATTTTTTATTGAGGAACATACATCTGAAGATGAAGTTGATGATGACTCAAATGAAGAATCCTTGTTTCTAGAAATTCAAGAAAAGGATAATTCCTTGGAGAAACCGAAAGAAGAGAGAACAATCAAGACTGCATTGCATGCTAAGATAGAACTGAATACATGGATTATAGACTCCGAATGATCAAAACATATGACCAGTGATAAAGATAGGTTTATTAATCTCAAGAAATATGATTGTGGATCAATGAAAATTTTCAAAGAAGATGGAGAAACTATTAGAGGTATGGGAAGTGTTTCTATTGATGGTAAGCATAAAATTGATGAGGTTTATTATGCTGAAGGATTGAGACATAGTTTGTTAAGTGTTTTCCAGATGTGTAGAAAAGACTATGAAGTTTTGTTTAGTAGCACTAGCTATGTTATAAGAAAAGAGAAGATTGGTAAAAGAGTTGTAGATAGAGTTAAAACTGTTGGCAAATGTACACTCCAATGAGATATTGTGGGTGATTGAAGGTTTTGTCATTGATGGCAACGTTACAATCCTATGACACTGGCAAGGCAATCCACTGGCACTAGCAAGATTAGACTTTACACCGACACACAGACTATCGACACTGGTAGTAAAAGGAAGCATACCGGCATAGAAGCCGACAAGAATTTTGTTTGTAAATTATTTTGTTAATTATTGTAAAATCCTTGTAAGCCAACTTGACAAGTTGTAAAATGACTCATATATATAATAGATCATTGTAGAACATTTTGTAGGAGATAGAAGAAAATATATAGGCAAAATAAGGCAGACCTATTATGCGAATTATAGATTAAGGGTTTATGTATGAAGCAGAGCTATAAACCAGTACTAGATCTGACATAGTAGATGCTATTTTGAAGCAGTACAAGAAATTGGATTTATATAATCCATTTTGTAAGTCAGTGAGACATCCCATTTTGTAATTGAGCAGTGATCTCTAGGCACTTGGCCTTCCTACATGTGCAGGCCCCTCTTGTAGTAGTAATATTCTCTTATTGGCCAGTAAGTGAATATTGTGGGTCACAAATCCCACCAAGATTTTTCCCACACCGGGTTTCCTCGTTAAAATAGTATGTTATGGTATGTTTTTCATGTGGTTGTTGTTATCTTTGTTTATTACATTACTTTCTGTTTACCAGTATACAATATTAATATGTTCTACATGTTTTAAGTTAAGAAAATCATCTAACCGGTTAGATATTGATTCACCCCCCCTCTCAGTATCTGTGGGAATCCTAACAATTGGTATCAGAGCTTGGTCCTTTATTTTCAGAAGCCTAACAACTTGAGGAAGATCTTGACACCGTTAGAGATGGAAAACTTGATGAAGCAATTAGAAGTAGCTCTCTCAGACTATGATGCGGAAAAATTGAAAAATATCAAACTTGAAGATGATTTAAAAGCTGCACAGGATATTATTCAAGCACTTCAAGAAAATCTTACCATTTCAAGAAACAAGAGAAGAGAACTTTGTGAAAAGATGCAAAATGAGAATGATGAAAAGGAAACTCTTAGTGATCTGATGAATAAGCCGAAACAAGAAAACATGACAACAAAGAATGAGATGCAGGATATGACTATGAGATTTTGTAAAGAAATTAAAGATAACTCCAAAGAAGAAGAAGTTAACACCCAAGAAGAAGACTCAACAAAACATTGCTCCAATTGAAAAACTACTAGATGAAATAACAAAGGATGGACAACTAAAAAACATCAATAAATTATATGATTCATTATCAGTTGATGACTAGGAGAAAGTTGAAAACAGTGTAATTCTACACTTGGACATTTACAAGAAATTTCTAATGCAAGTTGTGGATGAATTACCAACAGAACTATTTAAAAGACTTGAAGCTAGAAGGCAAGTTGTTGTAGAGCTTGATAAGAAAATGAAAATTGAAAAACTACTTGCTATTTATCCTGTCAACTCACTATAAGAGATAGATGATTTGATCTCAAAGGCTAACCGGTCAGTATTTTCGACTGCACACCGACATGTAGCACTTATGGTTGGTAGAGTAAATGAGGTAGCAAAGGAAACTACCAATGCATGGGACATATTCCTTGTAGAGAAGGAAAAGCAGGAAGAATATAGAAACCCTAAACCCATCAAAGTATATCAGAAGGATAAGGATAAGGGAAAAGGCAAGGTTGGTGGACCACCTAGCATAAAAATAAAAGATAACTTGTCCCCACCACCTCTGAATACTCCACCGGTAGTGACTACTAATAATCAACTGGATAGTGAGAGCATGGACATATCACAAGAGGACACAAATCCTAACTCTGAGGTATTATAAATAGTGGATATTGATACTCAAAAGGTCAATATTGTGGTAGATAAGGATACAACTGAGAAGATAGATATGGCTAATGAGCAACCGATAACTGATGGTATAGAAGGTAAACTGACAGATGATAACACAAAGAAACAAGCAGAGCAATAGGCTCCATCACCACAATAGGTTCACACAGAGTCAGTGCCACCGACAATAGCTGAGCAAGTCAAACCTTTGCTTAAAGAAATGGAAACACAAACTGACCTACCAAAGGTCATCACAAGCAAGGAAACTGCTCCCACTGGTGGAATACAGATTATTGGCTCATCAAATAATGTAACAAAAGTTCTTTGGGATTCCATTAAAAAGATAATAGATTGTAGCTCACAAGCATACAAGGCAATAGATGACACCATTCCAATTTTGAAGATGATAGCACCAAAATGTAATGTAGATAATAAAGATTCTTTGAGTCAACTTGACACTTTGTCTAAGTATATTATTGAAAACACTGCGACAGCTGAACAAATAAAAGAGGAAGCATTCAAGGAGAGATTAGAGAAGGAAAAACACAAATTCTTTGAGGAAGAAATAAAGAAGTGTACAAGGCAATTTGACATACTTCTATCGGAACTATGTAGCACATTGAAGAAATTCAAAACTTTGTATAGGGATACATGTAAAACTAACTTTTTGACAGTTGATATAGACAAGAAAATTAGCAGGATATAGGAAGAAATAGATCAGCTAGCTGACAATTTCATTAATTCATCTGATTCATTATCAGTTTTTGAGTAGAAGATAACAGGTTTTGAGGAAGAACTACTAAAGTTGGAAAGAGACAAAGAAAGAATAAAAGGAAAGGCTAAAGATCTTAAATGGAGACTTAGTCTAAAATTGGACTATCTCGCCTCTTTAAGGAAAGAAATATCTGATGCCTTGATTCAAGGACAGAAAACACCAGTAGAGCAAATGCAACACCTCACTGGTACAGTTCAGAGGATAGAGTCCGCAATAAAAGATAGCAAAAAGTTCATTGAGAGCTTGAATCTAGTTTTGGTAGATCTTTTTCAGATTGTAACCAACTGGTTACAAGGATGAAGCAGGAAACCACACTCATTGATACTTTGACAACCTTTGTCATTGATGCCAAAAGGGGAGTAGTGGAATGAGAAAAATAATCAGTAAAATGATTCATCAACTTAGGGGGAGTACACATTCTTTTGGTACACATTTTTGGTAAGACAATACTAGCAGATTCTTTTTGGATGACAATTTTTTTTAATTTTTCTCATGAGTGTTGCCATCAATGCCAAAGGGGGAGATTGTTGGCAAATGCACACTCCAATGAGACATTGTAGGTGATTGAAGGTTTTATCATTGATGGAAACCTTACAATCCTATGACACCAGCAAGGCAATCCACCGGCACTAGCAAGATCAGACTTTACACCGGCACACAGACCACCGACACCGGCAGTAAAAGGAAGCATACCGACACAGAAGCCGACAATAATTTTGTTTTTAAATTATTTTGTTAATTATTGTAAAATCATTGTAAGCTGACTTGGCAAGTTGTAAAATGACTCATATATATAAGAGATCATTGTAGAACATTTTGTAGGAGATAGAAGAAAATATATATGCGAAATAAGGCAGACCTATTATGCGAATTATAGATTAAGGGTTTATGTATGAAGCAAAGCTATAAACTAGTACTAGATCTGGCAGAGTAGATGCTATTTTGAAGCAGTACAAGAAATTGGATTTATATAATCCATTTTGTAAGTTAGTGAGACTTCCCATTTTGTAATTGAGCAGTGAGATCTAGGCACTTGGCCTTCCTACATGTGTAGGCCCCTCTTGTAGTAGTAATATTCTCTTATTGGCCAGTAAGTGAATATTGTGGGTCACAAATCCCATCAAGGTTTTTCCCACACCGGTTTTGCTTGTTAAAATATTGTGTTATGGTGTGTTTTTCATGTGGTTGTTGTTATCTCTATTTATTGCATCTTTCTGTTTACTAGTATACAATATTAATATGTTCTACATGTTTTAAGTTAAGAAAATCATCTAACCGGTCAGATACTGATTCACCCCCCCCTCTCAGTATCTGTGGGAATCCTAACAAAAATAGGTGGAAATGTATACTACATCAAGGATAGAAAGGAGAGTAAATGTTTGCTATCACAAAAGGTTAAGATTGTTCCAACAATTACTGAGAAGACAAGTGATCCGAAAGAGAACAAAGAGAAGAAAACAAACAAAGAAGAAGAAGAAGAAGAAGAAGAAGAAGACGAGGAAGATTCAACAAAAGTTCCTAGTAAGTATGTTCAGAAAAATCATTTAGAAAGTCAAATAATTGGAGACAAGACAAAATGTGTTTAGACAAGAAGGAAGATTGTGGAAGCTCAAGAACAAGCCAATTACTATTTTCTATCAATGAATGAGATGAAGACTTATGAGGAATGAAGTAAAGATGAAAGTTGGGTAAAAGAAATGGAAGAAGAACTAAATCAAATCCAAAAGAACAAGACTTGGGAGATAGTATCTAGACCGCTGGACAAGAATGTGATAGGAACCAAATGGGTATTCAAGAATAAGTTGAATGAGAAAGGACAAGTTACAAGGAAAAAAGAAATACTAGTATGTAAAGGATATTCTTATGTGGAAGGCATAGACTTTGAAGAAACCTTTGCTTCAGTAGAAAGGATGAAATCTATTCATATGTTTCTTGCATTTTATGCTTACAAGGACTTTAAAGTTTATTAGATGGATGTCAAATCAACATTTTTGAATGGAGATCTAGAAGAAGTATACATTGAGCAACCAAATGGATTCAAATTGATAGAAGAACCAGATGTGGTATGTAGACTGAAGAAAGCATTGCATGGACTCAAACAGTCACCTAGAGCTTGGTATGCAAGACTAGACAAGTACTTGTTTCAAGAGAATTTCAGGAAAGGTATAGTAGACAATAATCTTTATTTCAAGATTGATGGAGATAAGTTGTTAATTGTTATAGTTTATGTTGATGATATCATATTTGGAGAAAATGATAGTTTATGTAAAGATTTTTCTAAAAAAATACAAAAATAATTTGAGATGTCAACGATTGATGAGTTGTCTTTCTTTCCTGGGTTGCAAGTTATTCAATTTGAAGATGGAATTTTTCCCTCAAAGGAAGTATATGAAATAATATTGAAGAAGTTTGGTTTTGATGACTCCAAATCGGTTACAACTCCTTTAATTATTGGATTTAAGTTGAGCAAAGATGATGAATCTCTAGAGGTTGAATAGAAGAAGTGCATGTTGATGATTGGTGGATTGTTGCATTTTACTGTGTCCAGACTAGATATCATGCAGGCTATTTGTTTAGTGGTTAGATTTTAGGAAAACTCGAAGGTGACACATGAGCAAGTTGGGAATTTTTTTTTAGATTTTCAAAAGGTACTATGGACTTTGGACTTTGGTACAAAAAAGGTGGAGTTTTCATGTTGAAAGCTTATAGTGATGCAGATCGGGCTAGAAGTGTTGATGATCGAAAGAGTACTAGTGGTGGTGCTTTTGTTTTAGGGGATAGATTGGTCTCCTAATTTAGTAAGAAACAAGATTAAGTTTCCCTATCTATTGCTGAAGCAACATATTTTGTAGAAACATCTTTTTGTACTCAAGTGATGTGGATGAGACAGACTCTTAAAGATATCAAGATAACATATGATGAAGCAATTTATATCATGTGTGAAAATACAAGTGCAATAAACATTTTGAAGATTCCAGTTATTCATTCAAGAACTAAACACATTTCAATCAGATATCATTACTTAAGAGAGAAATTTGTTGAGAAGGAAGTTCAATTGGAGTGCATTTCTACAAAAGAACAAGTTGCATTTATTTTCACTAAGGCATTGACAAAAGATACATTTGAGTTTCTTCGAGAGAAGCTTGGGGTTATTGCCCCTCCTTATTTTGTCTAGGTGCATTATGGAGATGCATCTTTCTAGGGGAAGCTTTCATGCCTATTTATTTTCTTGGATTGATGTTGTGGTTGTTATTAGGGGGGAGTAGTGGTGTGTGTAGTGTTGTTGTGGCCTTTATCCTTGATGGAAAAGGGGGAGAGATTGAGTAGTTCTAAGGGATAGAATGAGAAATATTGAGATACTTCTAATAGAGGTAGAGATTGAGAAATGGAGAGATTTAGTTCTGGAGAGATATTGAGCACTATTGTTTTATGGATTGATCATTTTTTTGTTGCAAGGTGAGTTTAGTGTTATCAAGGGTTGCCATCAATGACAAAGGGGGATATTGTTGGAAGTATGCATTGTTGTGGTCATCATTGATGTCAAACTTGTTGTTCTGAATTGGTGTTGGTCTAGAAAGTCTATGGTGCATAGATATCTTGTTGTGCTGGTGTTGTAGTTGTTCTATTGGTTCTTTCATAAGTGTTTGGCTCCAGAAAGTGTTGCTAATGCTATTTGTTATTGTTATCTTCTTTGGATATAGTTTTGGTATCATGGATATGATAGTTTTGTGGTCCAAAAATATTGTTGTGTTCCTTAGATGTTGTGGCATTGTTCATAGTTGAATGTGATATTCTATGATAGAACTATCCTTGGGTTGGGATATGATTTGTGGAGGATTTTTTGATGTGTTATGTCTCTCATAGTAGCGCGTGGAGATCCAGATTTGAGTTATTTGCATCGGATGATATGTTTTAATCATTAATTTCTTTTATTGATGTGTATCATGTTGATATGATGTTTGTTATGTTTTGGTGATTGCAGATTGGTGGACTGATCTTTGGGAGATGTATTTTGGTCCCCTCTTTCTCCTGGAGTGGATCAACATGTGTGTTTTTATTCTGAAAGGTATATTTTATTGACTTGGTTCAAGATTTGGTGATCTATCTTGTATATAAGGAATGAATGTGATTGAGTTAAGTATGCAATGAGGAGTTGAGTGTGGAAGGTGAGTAGAATTATGAGAGTGGGAAGAGGAGAGTAGAGTATGTGAAAGGAAGTGTGTGAAATTTAGTGAAGAGTAGAGAAGAAGAGTTGAGTTTGAATGATATGCAAGCTATATTGAGACTGTGGCAAAGATATGAGATAAAGTGATGATATTTGAGGTTTGAGTTGTGTGTGTTGACATTGTTAGCTTGATGCAGAGTTCAAGGATAGCTTCATGATCAAGAAATCCTTCTTTGCAATTCATTTTTGTATCTTGAACTATTCTAGTTAGCTTCAGGTTTTGCAAGTCATCTTTTGTATCTTTCTTTAAGAGCAGTTAGCCTTGGTTTGCAAGTCCGGAGTAGTGAGATCTTTTAATTGTAATTTGATATATAGTGGATATTTTTGTGGGCAACTGTTCATCGTGGTTTTTCCCTATTTGGGTTTTCCTCCTAGAAAAATTTGGTGTTAAATCATTGGATGTGTTATTGATTAATTATTTATGTGTTGCATTAATTTCCATTTGAACCGATTCACCCCCGTCTCCCAGTCCTACTTTGGGTTCAACACATTATCTCAAAAGTTAAAGTTTCATCAGGCATTGGGTGCATTTATTATAAGGAGATAAGGTAGAAAACATAAAATTCCATCAAAGGTTCTTTGATCATTAGAGATTTTGAATCTATATACAAGGGAAAGAGAAATAAGAATTCTAGATAATCTAAGCCTTAAGAGAGAAAAAGTGTTAGTGCACCGAGTTTTACCTATCTAGTTTACATTACCTACTAGACCTATGAACACACTATAGTTAAGACATTTAAATATTTTTAAAATTTTCTCATTCTTATCTCATGAGTACACCATGTGTATCCTCACACTTGTCTCAAGTGTTCTCACATGTTTCACACCTTGGGATGGTAGTTAAACTTTGTCCTACCTTGTCACCTCCTTATTCTTGAAATATGTAGGGATTTCTTTGTAAATTTCATTTACCTTTTATATGAGTATTGATATTTGTCATGGATAGAAATGGAGTAAGAGCATGTTGGATATTGTTGCTGCTAGGATATGTTTTTGTCATTGATGTCAACATATTCTTGTGTTTGGTGTTTCGGTGATTGCACAAAATTGATTTGGTTTGGTTTGTTGATGAGGATTTTTGGTTCAGTAAAATTAAGTAATGAAGTATCTCTAATATCTCTAGTTCATTATTTATTGATTCCATGATGCTATGTGGTGATTTGGTTGAGTTGTGGATTCTGGTTTAAAGGATGTTCTTCTGCATTCAGTGTTGCAATGCTCTAGTATTTGATCCATTGTGCTCTGATATGATCATATCTTTGGTTGGCGATTTGGGATAATGTTTTGGATGTTCATGTGTATCTTCATTTTAGATCATTCATGATTTGGTGATCCACAAGTTATCTTTCTAGTCTAAATTGCTGCTGATGAGTGTTCTTCAGTGTTAGCATGTTGATCAATGAAGATTTGAATAAGTGGTGTTGGCGTAGCTATTGTGAATGGTTCTAACGTTCTTATTGGTGTTTCCAGATTTTGTCCTATTTGTTTTGGTGGTCCGTATTGATCCTTGTGCGTGGTATTGGTGATTTTGCCGATCTGATGATATTATTAGTGTTATGCAATATTTTTTATGGTGTAACATGTTGCGGTTGTTCTTGGTGAGATTTATGGTGGTGATGCATGTTTAAGGATTTGATTTAGGTCCATGCTATATTTTCTATGGAATTGTATTAGTCTGGTAGTTTATTTGTGTATCATGAGATGTAATTTTGTAACTAAGGGTTGAGGGTTTGGCCAACCTTGTAGTCAAGGCTGATGAATTGTATAAATAGGTGTTAGATTCATGTAATTTGTGTGTCAATGTTGTGTCTGCATTATCAGAGAGTGGTGTATGTATGCATAAGTGAATTTATCCTTCAGTATGGTGTATTGAGCAGAGATTGTTGGAGGGAAGACAAATCTGCTTAACCAAAATTGTCATCAAGCATTAGACGATGTTGTCTATACAATTGATGTAATCTGTATTGTAGTTTGATCATTATTCTAAGTTAGTGAACCTTCCTTGAGGGTTGGAGCTTTCTGGGTCATTGTATCTTGAGCAGTGAGCTCTAGGCAGTGTGCCTGAATGCATGCACATTCCCCATTTTAATATTTACATATACTACTACAAAGTATCATCTTATTGTGGGTAGGTTCCCACCATGGTTTTTCCCTTAACCGGGTTTTCCATGTTGAAAATCTTAGTGTTAAGTGTGTTGCTGCTATTGTCTTTATCTTTATTCTTACTGCAGTTGATTAGATCTGAGATTGTGCTTAATTTTTTTAATCTAGTGAAAATTGATTCACCCCCACTCCTAGTTTTCCTTCATTGTTGTTGTCGAAAATTGGTACCAGAGCTAGATCCTTTGGAAGAAGCTTGACCTCTTGAGGAGATCCGGGATGGAAAGTTATGTGTTCAAGAAGGAGAGTCTATGATTTGATGGAAGTAATTATACTATGTGGAAGGACCAGATGGAAGTTCATTTGAAATGTCTTGGAGAAGAGTATTGGAAGATTACAAAGAATGTCTACAATGTTCCTCAGAATGGACCAATTATTGTTGCTGAAATCAAGGATGCTGAACATAACATAAGAGCTAATAAAAAATTGTTGAGTGCCGTGACTGATTTAGAGATGACAAATGTGATGGGTTTGTAGACTGCACATAAGATCTTGAAGAAGTTAGAGACTTTGTATGAAGGAGATGTGCAAATTAAAGTAGCTAAGTTGAAAAGTCTGAAAGGAAAGTATGAACCATTGAAGATGGGAGAAGATGAAAACATAACATCCTTTATGGATAAGGTGAATGAGTTTTTCATGAACATAAGATGTGCCAAGGGAACTCTTGAAGAAGATGAGATTGTTGCTAAGGTGTTGAGGTCATTGCCTCCTACTTACAAGCATAAAGTAGTTGTTGTTGATGAAATCTAGAGTGTAACTACTGTGACTAGAGACATGTTGGTTGGAAAGCTTGCTGCATTTGAGTTGAGTGAATTAGGAGAATCACACGGTAAATTTGAGACTGCATTCAAAGCCTCTATATTCGGGAAGAAGAAGTATGATATGGGAGAAAGTTCATGTTGGGTATCCAGATATGAAAGAGACAAGAGAGAGATGGAAGAGAAAGAAAGAGAATTGGATGAGCTTGAAGCCCCTATTGCTTGGAGATTTCCTAAGGGAGCCAGTAAGTATGATGGAAACTTACCTTTGAAATGTTTCTCTTGTAATAAGATAGGACATTTTGCTTCTAGGTGCCCTAAAAGAATGTCTAGATATGATAAGCATGAAAGACATGATAGATATGATAGGTATGAGAAGTATGATAAGAACGATAAGCCCTATAATCCCTAGCGGAAGTAATGAAATCAGAAGAGATACTATTATGCTGCTGATGAAGGTGTGACAAATGAAGAATTAGAGAATGGGAATTCAAAAGACGAGTGTATATTTATTGCTATCAAGGAAGATGATCTGGTACCGATGAATCCTACAAGCTATATTGTTGAGGAGCAAGATTTGGATGCTAAGATTGAAGAGAAATATGAATGGGTGATTGACAATGGTTATTCACATCATATGAAAGGTGATAAAAGTAAATTTGTGAGTATGTAAAGGTATGATGGTGGAATAGTGAGATTTGGAGATGATAAAGTTTGTGTGATTCGTGGTAGAGGTTCTATATCTTTTAATGGTAAGAATAACATTGATGATGTCTTGTATGTTGAACGTTTGAAGCATAATATTTTGAGTGTTGGAAAGATGGCTGACAAGGGATATGATATGCAATTCAAGAATGGTAAATGCAAGATCCTAAATACCTTGGGTGTAGAGATTGCATCAGGGACTAAGATAGAAGGTAATATCTTTC
Source organism: Cryptomeria japonica (assembly GCF_030272615.1). Classification (NCBI taxonomy): domain Eukaryota; kingdom Viridiplantae; phylum Streptophyta; class Pinopsida; order Cupressales; family Cupressaceae; genus Cryptomeria; species Cryptomeria japonica. The sequence continues at coordinate 492,231,972 of NC_081410.1, read as the reverse complement.
ACTTGAATGCTGGTGAGAAAAGTTGTCTAATTGCTTATATTGATGAAATTTGGTTATGGAATAGGAGGATGTGTCATGTTAATTTTGAATGCATGATAAGGATAATTTCTACTCAATATATTAGATATTTGCCTAAAATTGTAAAGCTTGCTAATCCGGTATGTAAGGAATGTTAGATGGGAAAGAAAATAAGAACTACATTTAAGAGTAAATTGTATTCATCTAATGGATTGTTAGATCTAGTGCATACTTACTTATGTGGTCCTACAAGAGTGAGAAGCATGTAGGGTGACCAATATTTCATGTTGATTGATTGATGACTGTTATAGGATGATGTGGGTCACCTTTCTAAGGGAGAAATCAGAAGCGATGGAAAAAATTAAGATATTCAAAGCTAGAGTGGAGACTGTGTTAGCATTCTACACTCTAATGAGAAATGATGGTGTTGTCATTGATGGAAACCTTCTGGAAACCACCTAGCATTCATCTGGTAAAGCCACTGGAAGGCACCAACACCAGCTAGACATCTACATACACCGATAGACACTTCATCAACAACAGCTACAATGCATACCGACACTCCAGCCAATAGGGAATAAAGTTTTGTTTATTGCATTTAATGTAATTATCTTTTGTAAAGTTGACATGGCATATTGTAAAAGACTCATATATATGTATGAGATCTTATAGGTCATTTTGTGCAAGCAAGTAAGAAGTATGGTAGAAGGATAGCATGAATGAATGATATTTTCGTATAAGGAGATATAAGTTGACAGCGAAGGTTTTGGTTATAGAATGAGCTTAAACCGGTACTAAACCTAGCATAGTTGATGCTGATCTGAAGCAGTACATTGTATTAGATTTTCATAATCCATTATGTAAGTCGGTGAGACTTCTATCTTGTAAATTGAGTAGTGAGCTCTAGGCAGTTGGCCTTCCTGCATGTGCAGGCCCCTCATTGTAAGTAATATTTATTCATTCATTGGCCAGTGAGTGAATATTGTGGGTCGCAAATCCCACCAAGGTTTTTCCTACACCGGGTTTCCTTGTTAAAAATATTGTGTTATGGTGTGTTTTCTATGTAATCTTTATTGTTCTTGTTTACTGCATTAATTCTTATTTACCGGTACACTATTTTGGAATGCACAATACTTAATAAGGTTAAATATTCTATTAACCGATTAGATACTGATTCACACCCCCTCTCAGTATGTTTGGGACTATCATTAATCCTAACAATGGGTATTAGAGCTTGGTCCTCTATTTTCAAAAGCCTAACAACTTGAGGAATATTCTGACACTAGTACAAATGGAGAACTTAAGAAAGCAATTAGAAGGAGCTCTTGTAGACTATGATTCATATAAGTTGAAGAATATCAAACTTGAAGATGATCTAAGGATTGCATAGGAATTCATTCAAGGACTTCAGGAGAATCTTACCAAAGCTAGAAATAAAAGAAAAGAACTTCATGAGAAGATGCAAAATGATAATGATGAAAAGGAAACTCTTAATGAACTTGTGAACAAGATGAGACAAGAAAACCTTACTATGAGGTATGAAATGCAAGATATGACTATGAGATTTTGTAAAGACATTGAAGACAGGAAGAAGAATGAAGATGACTTGACTAGGAGACTCAATGATGCTACAAATGAAAATCTAAGACTCAGTCATGAAAATGATATGTTAAAAATAGATCTAATTCATATGCAACATGATAAAACTAAACTTATGAGACAAATGAGAATTCTAGAAAATGAGTTGGCTACTACAAATCAACACAAAGAGAAATTCAAGAAAAGTTTGTTTGAACTTGATGATATGATGAAAAGTCAGAAACCTAATGGAGATACAAATGGACTTGGATTTGAAGTTGGAGAAAGTTTTGGTATTGCAAACAATCATGATCATAGAAAATCGGTAAGACAACCTAATGCTTACAAATTTAATGGAAAATGCTTTAACTGTAACAAGTATGGTCATAGAGAAATCACTGTAGATCTAGAAATAATCAGAATATTAATGCACCCACCGGTCAATGTTCCAAATGCAACAAAGTTGGTCATAATTCAGAGAACTGCAAAATGAATGTAAGATGTTATGTTTGTGGAAGATTTGGGTAATTATCTAATCAATGCAGAACACAAACCGACATAGCATATGGAAAGGCTATTCAAAAGAATAATGTGACTTGTTATGCTTGTAACAAAATTGGACATATTGCAAAATTTTGTAGAAGCAAGACTTCACCGACAAATAATAAAGGACCCAGTTTGAAAGGAAAAGAAAAGGTTGATGAGGTAAAGCAAGAATTTTCAAAACAATGGATTAGGAAGACAAATCAAAATGTTGATGAGACTATTTCTTCACCGGTAGAACAGAGTATTACTCCACTAGTAGGAAATTCTTCATCCAACTGAGAAGTAACCCTTTGGGGGTATTGCAGCAAATTGAATATCATGCAGTTTACCCTTGGTCAATGGTGAGAAGATAGATTTCTTCTTTATTGGAAGATGTGTTAAGTTTTCACTTAACCGATGAGCATTTAATGCTGTGGTTGAAAGAAATTTCATTATAAATCATCGGTTTTCCTTTATTTTTTATTCACCGATCATTCAAATTAGCAAAGAGTGCAAAATCTAAGCGAAGACATTCAAGGCGAAGGTGTGAAGCAATTCATTTCAAGCATTCAGACCTTATCAGGTAGCTTAAGGTATTTTTCAAATGGCTTCCTCTTCTGCTCCTGAATTTATTGCAAACACTACTATTGTGGAAAATATAAAATGCCCTAGGCTCATATTTAAAATTATTCCTGAGATAGCTAAGCAAGATGATTCCATAGGCGCATTTTCAAAGATTCCTAAAGGTGTAGCTTATGTTGAAGACCCTAGGATTTATATTCACTATAATATTGAAGAATTAGGTTCTGAGGAAGTGTTAAAGATGTTTAAAACCGTAATTTGTGATGAAAATGGAAATGTCAAACCCAAGCACAAGGCTATTGAGACTTTAGGTTTTGTGGAAATCTTGAACATCCCTAAATTTTTGGAGGAAGTTGTGAGAATTTTCCTAAGTAGGGCACATAGAGAATTTCTTTGGTTAGATTCTGTTTACAAATTCACCCAGCAAGCAATTAGGGTAGTGATAGGTCTACCCTCAATCGACAACAAACCTGACAAAACTAAGAAGGTTCCTAATAATAAAGTGATGACCTTAACTGGAGCAACATCTAATAGCAGATCTTTGAGAGTTAATGACATCAAGGACATTAATGTGAAATTCATAAGTATGATTTTAGGTTATAAGACTACACATGCAAACAGACTTAATTCAGTTTCTAGTCTTTGCATTAATAGTTCTTATGAAATAGTAAACAATAATACAAAAATAGATGTGTGTGAATGGCTGGAGGATGAACTAATTGATAACTTGGAGAAGATAAAAGGTGATAAGAAAGGGACATTTTATTTTGGCAATCTCTTGGTATGCCTTATGTTGCATTTCACAAGGGAAATCCCTGGTATTGGACAAATAGACTTTGGATATGACATATCGATAGGCAAACAATTGCAAGAAGCTTTCACCGGCATGGGTACTGCTAAAGAAAACAATATAACTAAGTATTTCAAAGCTTTCCAAACCAAAATGAAAACAAGAGAGAGACTACCACAGAGTGTAGTAGATAAATATGATAAGGAAATTTGTTTTGTAATTAAGAAAGATGAAACATGGATGGAAGTTGTATTACCTAGAACTGTATGGGTAACAGAAATGGGTTATGAGGTAGATATCAACATTGATGAAACTTATGCAAAAGCCTTATTAGATGCACCTAGAGATCCATTAGAAGAAGTTTTTGGTAGTGTTGATACAATTGAAAGTGGTGTACAAACAATGAAACAAAGGAAGAGAAGAGAAAAGTACATAAGAGACGCTTCTAAGCTGGTAAAGGAAATAAAAGAAAATGTTATGAACCTTAATGGTATAAAGGCAAGTGAACTAGAAGAATTACAACTAGAGGCACACATTTCACTGGTTGGCACATCATTTAATAGTGAGATACCTGCAGAATTCAAGAGAGTTGATAGGAAGAGAAAACCCTTACCGGTACCCTCTCCTCCACCCAAGAAAACAAGAACCTTGAGAAAGAAACAGCAAGCAGTAAGGCAACTGACAAAGAAACTTACACCTAAGAAGAAATAGAAATAGGTTATACCACCTTTGGATAATTTACTGAATGAAATAATTGATGACGATAACTTGGCAAATGTGAGCAAATTGTATAACACATTCACTGATTCAGAAAAGGAAAGTATTGAAAATAGTATAATTCTACATCTGGACATATACAAAAAAGTGTTAATTGAGGTTGTAGATGACTTACCAAATGATCTATATAGAAGGTTAGATGCAAAGAGGATTGCAGTAATGGAGTTAGACAAGAAAATTAAAATTGAAAATCTTCTAGCTGTACATCCAGTTAACTCTAAAGAGGAAATTGATGACCTAATTTGTGAAGCTAACAGATCATTTTTTGCTAGTGGTCACCGACAAGTGAGCTTAATGGCTAGTAGAGTTAATGAAATTGCTGAGGAAATGATGATAAATGGGATATCTTTTTTGTGGAAAAAGAAAAACAAGAGGAATTGAATAGGTTGAAGAAAACATTCAAGGTTTATCAGAAGGATAAGGACAAAGGGAAAGGCAAAGTTGGTGGAATACCAAACATTAAAATAACTGACAACTTACCACCACCCTTGGATACTACATCAATACATTCTATTGATCCATCGGCTACTGACAGTATAGGTACAACACATGATGACACTAACCCTGAATCAGAAATTCTATTCACCATGAATGTGGATACTCAGGAAGTGAACATTATTATGGATAAGGATAATACAAAGGTAAAGAATGATATTGCTGATAGTGGAAACATTTCTAAGAAACCCATAGAGAATGTTGAGGATGAGATACTAACTAAGAAAATAGAGCAACCTTTGGATAGTGGAATGAATACTGGTAGTATAGATGCTGGCACTAAAAAACCTACTAAGACAGAGTTACTAGTAGCTGAGAACAGAGAGAAACCAACAAAGAAACCAACAGAGACACAGGTACATATTGAGATAGTGAAATTGGTAATCACTAAGAAACCCAAACCATTATAGGTTGAAACACAAATTCAGACTAATCCACCGAAGGTTGATACAAGCAAATTGGTAAATAATGATGGAAGCACTGAGGTAATGAAGGCAATTGGTCAGACATCCGGTACTTCTTTAAGTGAATTCAGGCCTACTAATGTGATAGAGGTACTCCTCGACTCTATTAAGAAGATAACTGACTATAATGCATTGGCTTATAAATAAATTGATGATACAATACCTATTCTTAAGATGATTGAACCAAAATGTAATATAGATCATTTAAAGGATTCTTTAGGTTAGTTGGACACATTGTCTAAATTTATTGTTGGAAATGTAATAACAGTTGATAAGGTGAATGAGGATACATTCAAAGAGAAAATGGAAAAAGAAAAGGAAAAATTATTTGAGGACACAATAAAGAAGTACACTGAACATATTAACACATTTTTACTAGCACTGAATACAACAATTTTGGAATATAAGGAACTGTACAGAGAAACATGCAAGCCACATCTGTTGACACAGGACATTGAAAAGGAAGTAAGTAGAGTACAGAAGGAGATAGATGATATAGCTGATAACATTATTTGTTCATCTGAACCTATATCATTTATTGAGCAAGAAATAGCAAGTTTTGAGGAAAAGTTGGAGAAGTTTGAGAAGGAAAAAGCAAGGATCAAAGAAAATGCCAGAGAGCTTAAGAATAAACTTAGTCCTAAGTTGGATAATCTTATCTCTCTGAGAAATGAGATATCTAAGGCATTAATTCAAGGGGAAAGATCACCGGAAGAGAATATGCATCATCTCACTGACACGATCCAACAAACTGAGGCAACCATGAATGAAAACAATAGATTCATGCAGAGTTTAAACTTGGTTTTGGTAGACATATTTTAGATCGTAACCAACCGGTTACAAACCTTAAGGTGAAATTTTGCACTCATTTGACAATTTTTGACAGCCTTTGTCATTAATGTCAAAGGTGGAGTAGTAGATAGAGAAAAATGATCATTTAGAGGAGATCATTTGCTCAGGGGGAGCACATATTTTTGGTAACTTTTTGGACTTCACTTTTTGGAAACAGTTTTTGGATTTTTCTCATGAGTGTAGCCATCAATGCCAAAGGGGGAGATTGTTGGAATTCTACACTCTAATGAGAAATGATGGTGTTGTCATTTATGGTAACCTTTTGGCAACCACCTGGCATTCATTTGGTAAAGACACTAGCAGGCACCGACACCAGCTAGACATCTACATACACTAACAGACACTTCACTGATAGTAGCTACAATGCATACCGACACTCCAGCCGATAGGGAATAAAATTTTGTTTATTGTATTTGTTGTAATTATCTTTTGTAAAGCTGACATGGCATATTGTAAAAGACTCATATATATGTATGAGATCTTATAGGTCATTTTGTGCAAGCAAGTAAGAAGTATGGTAGAAGGATAGCATGAATGATTGATATTTTTTTATAAGGAGATATAAGTTGACAACGAAGGTTTTGGTTATAGAATGAGCTTAAACCGGTACTAAACCTGGCAAAGTTGATGTTGATTTGAAGCAGTACATTGTATTGGATTTTTATAATCCATTTTGTAAGTCAGTGAGACTTCTATCTTGTAAATTGAGCAGTGAGCTCTAGACAGTTGGCCTTCCTGCATGCAGGCCCCTCATTGTAAGTAATATTTATTCATTGGCCAGTGAGTGAATATTGTGGGTCACACATACCACCGAGGTTTTTCCCACACCAGGTTTCCTCGTTAAACATCTTGTGTTATGGTGTGTTTTCTATGTTGTCTTTATTGTTCCTGTTTACTGCATTAATTCTTATTTACTAGTACACTATTTTGGAATACACAATACTTAATAAGGTTAATTATTTTGTTAACCGGCTAGATACTGATTCACCCTCCCCTCTCAGTATGTTTGGGATTATCATTAATCCTAACAGACTGAGATAGGATTGAACCTTAAGTGCCTGAGATCTGACAGAGGAGGAGAATTTGATACATTTTGTGAGAGGAATGGAATTAGAAGACAATTATCTTCTCTTAGAACCCCTCAACAAAATGGAGTTATTGAGAGAAAGAACATAACCATTTTGGATGTTGCCAAGACTATGCTGATTGAAGGAAATGTTGCATAGAATTTTTGGAGAGAAGCTGTTACAATTGTTGTTTACACATTCAATCAAGTGCATATAAAAGGTGATTCTGATAAGACTCCTTATGAGGTTTGGTCATGTTCCTACAATTAGATTTCTTAGAGTTTTTGGAAGTAAATGTTATATCAAGAGAGATGAGGATATAGGGAAGTTTGATGCAAGATGTGATGAAGGAATTTTCTTGGGATATTCTACTAAGAGAAATTCCTACCGATGTTACAACAAGAGAGTGGGAAAGATGGTGGAGAGTGCAAATGTGAAGTTAGATGAATGTCTTGGAAAGGAGATAAGAGCATGCAACTATGATTTTGATGATGAAGATGTTGTTTCAAAGCCTGTGCAAATTGAGATCTTGAAGCAAAATGATCCAGTAAAGATAGGTAATCTAGATATTGTTGCTATCGATGAATAAGTGCAAGAGCCTAACAATCAAAAGACTCTGAGGTATGTAAGATTGAATCATTCAGAAAACTAGATTATTGGTGAAAATAATAAAGGTGTGATGACTAGGAGAAGGATTGTTGCTGAAGAGATATGTTTGTGTAGTGTCATAAAATTGTGACCCCTAAAATTTTAACCACATTTGGGGTCCTCACCTTGGCAACAACATCTCCTTCCCTAACTAGGACCTATTTTTACATTTCCAACCCTTCACTCTCCCCCCTTCATGTCTTGTGTCTACTTTAGACCCTGTCTAGGCCCCAAAATAGGGTAGGACAAGGGTGTATGGTGTAGGAGAACCCTTCAAAGGGATCCAACCATTTGTTTTTTTTGTGTTATTGCTTCTTTATGAAGCCATTGTATATAAATTAAAGAGCCAAGTGCTCATTGGTCCTAGTTAGGGTCCTAGTTGAGGTCTTAGGGTCATAAGTCAAGATTGAGATTTTCTTGAAAATAGAGGGTATGTGTGTCTTGGAGGTGTTTAGGGGTCCTTCATATCATGGTGGTGTCCTTAGGTTGGCCCAATATGGGTCTAGGAGTCAAGATAAGCAACATTGGGAAAGTTGCTCAAAAGTTGCATGACAACTTTTAAAAGTTGTCAAGCAACTTTTCCACCAGGAGGCCAAAATCTTTAGTTTGGCATGGAAAAACCTAATAGGGGCACACAAAATTAGGAGAGGGTAGTATAAGTATTTTCAAACCCTAATTTAATGGGTTGGATGTCAGACATTGTACGGCCCAAGCAAAGTGACCTGACTGAGACTGAAAATTGGTTACTAGTCAGTTTGAATGAAGCTACCAAGCAAGTTAATGGATTGAATTGCATGAAAAACTATGTGGAGTGACTTATATGGTGTAAATAATTCCATTATGAGCAACTAGATTAGGTTTTTATTTACAGGTTGTGTGTGTTTGTAAATACTTTGTAAACTGTCTTTTCTCTATCTAGTTTTGGGCTGGTTTGTGCAAATGAAGTCATAACTCCATTCCCCATTGTGGAATCACCATGACACCATGGGGAATGGAAGTGAAGACCTTGTACCATAATAAAATGCAAGAAAGGCCCTTGAAAATTCAAGGAGGCCAAACAAAGACCCACTCCTAGGCGAGACTGGACAGTGCCTGGCTAGGAGAGGTCAAGTTGCAGAGGTCTTGGAGAGAAAGGTTGGTCAGAGGTGAGTGAAGCATCATTGGTGTGAAGGAGGAGCCTCCACCAATCTAGACAAGGTGGCTAAAACACAAAACATACACTGTGACCCAGGCAGACCCTAAAAACCCTCACAAAACCCTTAAAAACCTCAAAATTCACCCAAGACACTGCATGACCACTTGGAGGCCCAAAACTAGAGAAATCCTTGAGCCCTTGCCAAATGAATGGTATTCCATTTTGGGAGTTTTGGTAGTTTGTGCATCATTTGTGAGAGGGATCCCTAAAGGACTGGGTAGGAGGCCTAATTGGTCCTAATCCTTGTAGCCCTATTTTGTAGGCAAGACACAAAATAGTGAAATCGGTAAGGGGTTGGAAGCTTTTAACCTCTTGGGGCCACATGAATGGGTGGAGAAACCATGAATTTGACCTGACCTAACCTTTCTAAGACCTAGGAAGGTGTGGAGCATGCCAAGCCCTTATTAGCCATAGTAAGGGGTTTTGAGTCTCATGAGTAGGTGAGACCTTAGGAGCAGCATTGCAACTCATTGGTGGGTGGATTGGGCAAGGTCAGGGGATTCCTCAAGCAAGGGAAGTCCTAGAGACCCTAGGGCAAGAAGACAACACTAGGTGATCCAAGGGAAGGATCCAAGAGCATAGACTAGGCTAGTCTATCCCATTCCCCATCCCATCAGTGTGGCACCCCTGTCCCTACCTCTTAGGGTGGTCCTAAGTTTGGGCTTCTTGAGCTCCTATTCATTTCTTGTCTTCAGGGTTTGTTATTCATCTTTGTCAGCCTTTAGTGGTTGAAAATTAATCCTCGAGGCATGTATAAAAGGGAATTCAATACCCTCATTCAAGGATGGATGAAAAATGGAAGGATAGATAGAGAGCATAAGGAGAAGATACAAGATTTCAAGGTCATCATCAAGCATTAAAGTCTTGTTCATTCATCCATTGGAGCAACATTACAATATTTATTTGCAAGCATGTGTGTGTGTGTTAGGGTTTTGTCATGTTACATGCCATTTCATACAACATATGTGGTTACATTTAAGAAGCAAAGAAATCATCATCAACAAGTTGCAGATCTACAAGGTATACATTTCCATTGTTTACATTCAAGCATTTGCAATTACTTTCTTTCAAGGTTGATTCCTCAATCGAGGTTTGATTGAGGCAAACGCCTATCCACAACCCCCCTTTCTTCTCTTTTTTGTGTGTAGGTTGCTAGTGTGCAGCTATAATTGCAGGTTTGGGCTTCATTTGCAGAGATAGAAGAACCCTTTTCATTTCGCAAATTTTGTGGAGGACCATGTACATTCCCACCACGGTCCTGATGACTTTTCTCCAAATTTGCAGGGTAGATCCACGCCAATTTAATTATCTTAGATTTGAAGTTACAACGCGATCCTAAAATGGTAGCTCCTCATTTCACTCATTTCCTCTCTCTTTTCTACATAGTCAACAAGTCAAATTTATCATTTATAAAAGAGGGTAAATCACACTTTAACCGCTTGCAATCAACTCAGAATTCACATTCTTACTTCCCTTAAATTTGGATCTAGTGGATTCAACCCGTCTTTTGAATGTAAAGTTCCTCCCAAGTGAAAATCATCCTAGTGGCTTCCTTTCTCTCTCCTAGGTGGGGACTCACTAGGATCCAATTTTCCACTTTACATTTTGGTGAACCCGACGTCCTACACATCAATTCTAGGTTCTCATTCTTAGATCTGATTAATTGCAATTTGAGTTTAAAATTTTCATTTTTAAGTTTGATCTATTTGCAAATTTTAGAGGTTAATTGCATAAAAACCCTAATTTTTCATTTTGAGAAAATTAAGCTTGTGAGGTGTAAAATTTTAATTTCTTATTTTAGATCTGATTTCTATTTCAAAATTGTAATTCAAATTTGTCTCTTTATTCTGAAAATTCAGTGGTTAAATCATAAAACCTTAATTTTTAAGATATTTTCATTTTCAACCTTTGATTGCGAATTTGACCGATCTAGACATCTCCAAATCGACCATTTTTTTTGGATTCCGCATTAAAATCATAATCTCTATCATGCCTAAATTTTTTGAAAAAAGTTGGTTGGACCGTGTCCGTTCCCGCCATTGTCCTTGGTTTTTTTCCTGAAATTTCAAGATATGGAATTGACTATATTTTTCTTCTTAAATCCATAAAATCAATGCTCTTTATCAATTTTAACACTCTCTAAGGTTGAACACAAATTCAAAATTCATCAACTTCAAATGTTAAAATTAATTTTCATAAAAAGGTCCTAATTTTAGATATGCTTTTCCAGCAAATTCAGATTTCACTTAAGAAACTTTTAATGGAAATTAATAAATTAGATTTACTTGCTCTTTTGCATATGATTACATTTCTTTTTGCATATATTTATCATGTGTCGGATAAGAGTTTCTTTCATTTTTTGTTTCTTATCTTTCTTCATAGCAATTGGTCATATTGTGTTGTTAGGATTTCCAAATTATTTTCTTTTCAATTAGATCTCAAAGCTTTCTTGTATCATTTATGTTGCATTATGCTGATGTTGTTAACAAAATGCATTTCCTATGTTAATCACCTTAAATATTTTGTAGATCCTAAACCAAAAGATCCTAACCTTGGTACCTCTCCTAGCGTATCTTGTGTGAAAGAAATCAGATCTAATGCTTTACCCAATGATCTTTCTATAAGAGAGAAAGCATTGGAAAGTAATATGGATCCATCTTCTTCTTCTACACGTACCCTTGAGAAGGGGGGGTGATATGAAAACATCAACATTCTTACATCTTTAGATCCTCCTTGTTCTCCTAAGACCTATCTTTAATATCAAAGCCTATGCAGGGAGGATGATGTCATGCATTTTATTCATGACCTTTCTCCTCGCATAGAAATCACTAAAAATGAGCTTTTAGATGATGAAGATGTTCTTCCCCAATCTTCCAAAAAGGATAATCTTGATAAAGGCAAAGAGATTCTAATTTCACATGATACTCCTCCTTCATCTACAAATCCTTCTCTACCTCCTTACACATAAGATTTCATTTAAATTCATGATCTTGTTCCTCTATCTAGTCAATTACAACATTCTTATAGTCGCGGCTTTCATATAATTACAAAATAAGGTTTTAAAGGACAAGGAATTGGGAAATTTGATCATGGAATTCATGTCCCTATAAACCCTCCTAAACAAACTACTATAAGAGGTCTAGGAAGTGGTACCCCTCTTTCTATGGATGAATTCCTTAGGCTTCAAAACTTTAAGGATTACCTTCAAAAACAACAAATCAAGAGAGCCTGCAAGAATGCTGATGATTGCCTTGGTTTTCAAAAATATATTCAACATGGCATAATTAGTGGAAAAATTAGAATTGTGGATAATGAAACACCTTCTAACAAACCTTCTTCTTCATGGGAAGATGATATTTACCATCATGATAGATTAGCTGCAAGAATCTATTGGAGGTTGAAATATGAAAAGCACATTTCCTTTCCTCCTCAAAATAAAAACAAAAATCTTAAGCATGTGAAAGGTATTGAATATTGCATTTTTTATGATTTATATTCAAATTCTATTAGAAAATGTTATGCATTTAAGAAATTTGTTCAACGACAATATGATCTTGCACATATTTGTCTCATAGAGGATCTAGCCATATTTCTTGGTAAAAACATCATGCCTTAGCACTTCGTTTCCCTTCATGTTGATCTTCACCCTATGGCATAATTATCCCATTTAACGAGAGCTCTTTATCATTAGTGATGATATTGTTTTACTTTAACATACTTTGGGGCAGAAACATGAAGTCTATTTCTCTTCTTCTTTCTATAGATTTATCTATATCTTGGTGTATTATTCATTATTAGATCTCTTTTCTTGCATAGGGCTATTCCTATGTGAGCATATAATTGTTCTTTGGTTTTCCTCTTTGCTTAGAGAGGGGCATCTTCAATGAGTACCACACTTCTTCTATTTCCTTCATTCTCTTGGAAATCTTACCTCTTCTATGGTTTTGATTATTCACAAGTATGATAAGACCCTTAGCAGGGAATGATCTCTTGAGAAGTATGTCTCCCTTCCTTGAAAGGATTTGTTCTACTAGGATGGAATATCACTTGAAACTAATCACCATCAGAAAATGTGTAATATTTCTCCTTGTTCTTCTCACTTGGGGGGCAAGTATTTTCACTCCTTTCCCTTGTATCATTATTTCCTTTAGGGGCTACATTGTTCATATGTGATTATCATTTCGTACAAGGGTATGATTTTATGATTAATCCCCCTTGGGGAATATATGATTCTTTTTCTCTCTTCCTTTCAAAGATTACCACTTCTTGAGACATGTATTTTACATTTACTAATATTGTCTTTTATTGCATGCATTCATGTAAGTTCATTGTACATTTTCTTATGTTTAATCTCTCTCTAGTAGATTGTGTAAGCTCTTCTCATTGTCCCTTAACTTGGGGGGCAATTATCCTTCTCTCTCTCTCTATAGGGATCCACTTTTTCCTATTAAGTGGATGGTGTGAAATTTATATTACTTGATGTCATCCCTTGTGTAGAATTGTTGGTTATTGACTTAAGGATTCTCTCTTATACAAGACATGTTAATCCTTGACTACGACCTCTTTTACACTTGGTAATGTACATCTATGATAAATCCAACCATCCCTCTTGGGGATAAAAGTGAGTCATCCCTCACCAAGAATCTCCTTTCACCTAGAAATAGGAGGAATGATTGCATTCTTGTTGTTTCCTTTTCTTGTTCTAGAAGATGTTATATTTATCTAAGACAAAACCTCTTGGGGGTAGATGTATTTTTGAACAAAAATATCTTCTCCTCCAAGGATCACCTTTACACTTACAACAAGATATCTATTTTCAACTATCTTATCCTTGCTTGAAGGTAGGTACCCTTGTTCTACTTTTCATAAGATATCAACATTGATCTATATTGACATATTAAGGGGGGGCCACCCACACTTCTCCTTTGTACTATAATTCTCTCATGCATTGAACAGTGGGACATTCTTGTAACCAAAGGGAAACCGCTTAGAGCAAGATGTCATCACTTTTTGTACAATGGGTCATTCATGGAACCAGAGCATGGTCTCTTAGAGCGAGATATCTTCACTTCTTCTTGTATTGTATAGTGTGAAATTCTTGGAACTAGAGGGAAACCTCTTAGAGAAAGATTTTGTCACTTTCCTCTTGTACAATGGGTGATTCTTAGAACTAGAGCACGGTCTCTTAGAGTGAGATAATGCCACTTTTCTCTTATGCAGGGTGATTATTCTTGCAACCAGAGCATGGTCTCTTAGAGCGGGATATCACACCTTTCTTGACACTTGTACTAGACATTCTATATAGGTTGTAGTGTACTCGGTCATAGACTCCTATGAGGCACTTTGAACCTCACTTGCACACACACACATGAGGTTGAGTGGAACTAACAGTGTTCTCACTCTCTCTCTTTACATGGATCACCTAGGCAAGCTGTAGGGGCAAGATTTTCCATGTCCTTCTCTCCATGGATCACCTAGTTTTAGGGGCGAGACATCCATGGTTTCTTTCTTCCTCGCCTTTCTTCTCATGGATCACCAAAGTGTGTATTCATGATTCTCTCTCTTCTTCCTCTCATGAACTCAGTTTTACTATTGATAGTTCATGGATGATGTTAACTTTTCTTTTTTATGTGATCGCTCATGTCTATGTGATGGCATTGGTCTTTGTGTCTTTATTAGTTGTTGAAACATCTAAGCTTGAGATCTCTTCGGCTAGTTAGCTTATTGTCTTGTGTCTTGTTCTTTTCATATGTCTTTTTGTGCTTTGTCTTTGTTTTGTGTGCTCTTGCATATGTTTGCATGAGTTAAGACCCTAAGATTGGGGGCTTTTGTCTCCTCAATATTAGTGGTGTCTTATTCTCCTTATGGTTTTTCTCCACATCTCTCATCTTCATCTCTCTTTCTTATACTTTACCAATAGTAGTGGCATAAGCCATACTCCTGCTAAAGTGGGGGCTAAATGTAGTGTCATAAAACTGTGACCCCTACAATTTTAACCACATTTGGGGTCCTAACCTTGGAAATGACATCTCCTTCCTTAACCAGGACCTATTTCTACATTTCCAACCCTTCACACTTCCCCCTTCAAGTTTTGTGTCTATTTTAGACCCTGTCAGGGACCCAAAATAGGGCAGAACAGGGGCATGGTGCCCCTGTCCCCACCTCTTAGGGTGTTCCTATGTCCGGGCTGCCTGATCTCCTATGCATTTCTTGTCTTTAGGGTTTGTTATTCCTCTTTATCATCCTTTGGTGGTTGAAAATTAATCCTCAAGACATGTATAAAATGGAATTAAATACCCTCATTCAAGGATGGATGAAAAATGAAAGGATATATAGAGAGCATAAGGAGAAGATATAAGATTTTAAGGTCATCATCAAGCATTCAAGTCTTCTTCATTCATCCATTGGAGCAACATTACAATATTCATTTGTAAGCATGTGTGTGTGTTAGGGTTTTGTCATGTTACATGCCATTTCATACAACATTTGTGGTTACATTCAAGAAGAAAAGAAATCATCATCAAGAAGTTGTAAATCTACAAGGCATACATTTCCATCTTTACATTCAAGCATTTGCAATTATTT
This sequence comes from Cryptomeria japonica, assembly GCF_030272615.1. Lineage (NCBI taxonomy): Eukaryota > Viridiplantae > Streptophyta > Pinopsida > Cupressales > Cupressaceae > Cryptomeria > Cryptomeria japonica. The sequence continues at coordinate 492,216,396 of NC_081410.1, read as the reverse complement.
TATTTCAAGGTTGATTCCTCAACTAGGGTTTGGCTGAGGCAAAATCCTATCCACAACCCCCCTTTCTTCTCTTTTATGTGTGTAGGTTTTAGGTGTGCAACTGTAATTGCAAGTTTGGGCTTCATTTGTAGAGACAAAAAACCCTTTTCGTTTCATGAATTTTGTGGAGGACCATGTACATTCTTGCCATGGTCCCGATGACTTTTCTCCAAGTTTTTTAGGGCAGATCCACGCCAGTTTAATTAGCTTAGATTCAAAGTTATAGTGCAATCCCGAATTGATAGCTCCTCATTTCACTCATTTCCTCTCTCTTTTCCACATAGTCAACAAGTCAACTTTCATATTTACAAAAGAGTATAAATCACACTTTAACCACTTGCAATCCACTTAGAATTCACATCCTTTCTTCCCTTGGATTTGGATCTATTGGATTCAACCCCTCTTTTGAATGTAAAGTTCCTCCCAAGTGAAAATCATCCTAGTGGCTTCCGTTCTCTCTCCTAGGTGGGGAGTCACTAGGATCCAATTTTCCACTTTATAGTTTGATTTCCAAAATTGAGCCTAAAGATGTAGGAGAAGCATGTAAAGATGAGAATTGGATAAAAGCAATGGAAAAAGAGCTAAATCAGATTGGGAAGAATAAAACTTGGGAGCTTGTTTCGAGACCTAGAGATAAGAATGTGATTGGCACTAAATGGGTGTTTCAAAATAAATTGAATGAGGCTGGTGAATTTGTTAGAAACAAAGATTGGTGTGTAAAGGATGTTCTCAGATGGAAGGAATTGATTATGAGAAGACTTTTTCTTTGGTAGCTAGAATTGAAGCTATTAGGTTGTTTCTTGCATATGCTTCTTACAATAACTTCAAGGTATATCAAATGGATGTTAAGTCTGCCTTTTTGAATGGTGATTTGGAAGAGGAAGTCTACATTGAGCAACTAGATGGATTTTATTTATCAGATGAAGGAGATATGGTATCCAAATTAAAGAAAGCACTATATGGACTTAAGCAAACCCCTAGAGCCTAGTATGCTAGATTGGATAAGTATCTATTGAAGTTGGGGTTCTCTAAAGGTACTGCTAATAGTAATCTATACTTTAAGACTGATAATGATAACATTTTGATGGTTGAAGTCTTTATTGATGATATAATTTTTTTAGGAGATGATGATTTAAGTATGAAGTTTGTTGATGATATGCAAAAGGAATTTGAGATATCTATGATAGGTGAATTGAAATTCTTCTTAGGATTTCAGATTACTTAGATAGGTAAAGGTATTTTCATTTCTCAATCTAAGTATGTGAAGGAATTGTTGAAGAAGTTTGGGTAGATGAATCCAAACCTATTGGAACTTCTATGGTAATTGGATGCAAGTTGTCTAAAAATGATGAATCTCAGAAATTTACTCAGACTTTGTATAGATCTATGGTTGGTGGAATGATGTACTTACCTCAGACTAGACCTGATATTATGCATGTTGTTTGTCTTTGTGGTAGATTTCAATCTAATCTTAAAGAGACTCATTATTGCTATGAAGAGGATTTTTCAGATACTTGAAGTGGACTGTTGACTATGGTTTATGGTATCCGAAAAATTGATGATTTCCTGCTATGTTCCTATATTGATGCTAATTGGATAGGTGATGTTGATGACTAGAAGAACACTACTAGTGTAGCTTTCTTTCTAGGGCAATAGTTGATTTCATGGTCCAGTAAGAAGCAAGATGTTGTATCTCTATCTACTGTTGAAGCTAAATACATTGTTGCTGCTAGCAATTGCACTCAAGTAGTTTGGATGAAGCAGATGTTGAAGGATATTAGAGTGATTTATGATGAGCCTACTATTATATATTGTGATAATTTAGGTTCCATAAAAATTTCCAAGAATCCAGCACTGCATTCTAAAACAAAACATGTATCAATAAAGTATCATTTCTTGAGGGGGAAAGTTAGTGATGAAGAAGTCCGATTGGAATATGTATCTACAAAAGATTAGATTGCAGATATTTTCACTAAACCTTTGCCTATAGATACATTTGGAGACAATTTAGGGGTCTCTCCCCCTCTTGATGAAAACTAGATGTATGGAGTTGCATCAATTCGGTGGATTTCAGAGCCTTATTTATTTATCTAGGTTGATGAGTCGGTGTTGCTACTCAGTCAAAGTAGTCAGTGTGTAGTTCAAATGATTAGAGTTGTGATTTTATCCTAAGGGGGAGAAATTGTCCTTCTTAGAGGAAGTGATTATTGGGGGAGAGAAGCATAATTTTTATTCTATCTTTGATATTGGTGTCAAAGGGGAAGAGAAGCATGTGAAAAACTACCTTATCTTTGAAGCTTTGTGTGCATGATCTTAGGGGGGGTTTGTTGGAGATTGATGGTGTTGATCTATTCCTTTGCATTGATTGTGTTTTCACATTCATATGTTGCCATCAATGCTAAAGGGGGAGATTGTTGGATATTGCTACTACTAGGACATGTTGTTGTCATTGATGTCAACATATTCCTGTGTTTGGTGTTCCGATGATTGCAGAGAATTGCTTTGGTTTGGTTTGTTGATGAGGATTTGTGGTTCAATAAAATTTAGTAATGAAGTATCTCTAGTATCTCTACTTCATTATTTATTAATTCCATGATGCTATGTGGTGATTTGGTTGAGTTGTGGATTTTGGTTTGAAGACTGTTCTTCTATGTTTAGTATTGCAATGTTTTGGTATTTGATCTGTTGTGCTCCAGTATGATCATATCTTTTGTTGAGGATTTGGGAGAATGTTTGGGATGTTAATGTGTATCTTAATTTCATATGGTTTGTGATTTGGTGCTCCGCAAGTTATCTTTCTAGTATGAATTGTTGGTGATGAGTGTTAGCATGTTGATTGATGAAGATTTGAATAAGTGGTGTTTGAATATCTATTCCGGATGATTCCAATGTACTTGTTGGTGTTTCCTAATTATGTCCTATTTGTTTTGGTGGTATTCATTGATCCTTGTGTGTGATATTGGTGATTTTGTTGATTCGGTGATATTCTTCATGTTATGCGGTATTTCTAATGGTGTAACATGTTGCAGTTGTTCTTGGTGAGATTTTCGGTGGTGATGCATGTTCAAGGATTTAGTTTAGGTCCATTCTATGTTGTCTACGGAATTGTATTGGTTTGATGGTTTATTTATGGATCATGTGATGTAATTTTGTAATTAAGGGTTGAGGGTTTGGCCGACCTTGTAGTCAAGGTTGATGAATTATATAAATAGGTGTTAGATTCATGTAATTTGTGTGTTGATGTTGTGTCTACATTATTAGAGAGTGGTGTAACTGCACATAATAAAAATTATCCTTCGATATGATTTATTGAGTAGAGATTATTGGAAGGTAGACAAATGTGCTTAACCAGAACTATCATCAGGCATTAGAATATGTTGTGTTTTCAATTCATGTAATCTAGATTGTAGTCCGATCATTATTGTAAGGTAGTGAACCTTCCCTGAGGGTTGGAGCTTTCTAGGTCATTGTATCTTGAGTAGTGAGCTCTAGGCAGCGTACTTAAATGCATGTGCATTCCCCATTGTAATATTTACACATACTACTGCAGAGCAACATCTTATTGTGGGTAGGTTCCCACTGTGGTTTTGCCTTAACCAAGTTTTCCATGCCAATAATCTTGGTGTTAAGTGTGTTTCTTATATTTTATTTATCTTTATTCTTACTGCAGTTGATTAGATCTGAGATTGTTCTTAATTTGTTTAATCTGGTGAAAACTGATTCACCCCCTATCTCTGTTTTCCTTCATTGTTGTTGCCAACAGAGCATTCACAAGAAATGTAAACAAGAGAGTCCACTTATTTCCATACAAAACATTAAAAGAAGATTGAATTCAATAGATCTAGCCTCAATCATGTTGAAAAAGAGTGGTGCATGTTTATTGAATTTTGTTCCTTTTGTCTAGTTGAATATGCAATTGAGAGAATGCAAATTGGAAATTATATATAGGGTAAATGATAAAGAATTGACATGAAATAGAAGGAACAACAAGTTACATACATGGAATGTAGACACAAAGATAAGTCCGAGCAAAAGAAATAGAAGAGAACCTATGACAACAAGTTCATCTCGAAAGTGTAGGACCATATCAAAATTAGTGACTTGCTCTTTGATGTTAGATGGAGACAAACATGAATCTCTCAAAACCATGATGCCACTCAAAATTTGTTCCCAAAAGATTATTGGAAATTCATGGGACCATGTGGCAATTAGTGACTTGGTTCTTTGATTTTGACTTTGTAAAAGTCAGGATTGATCATCGTCATCTCCTCTATCAGAATCATCATTCATGGTTCTTGGATCTATCACTTGCATATATAAAAAAGAAAAATGGTGTTGTCGATGGAGTTTTTCCTTAGGTCAAACCTTGATTTTGGAATTAACCCCTGAATTGAATTGAAATCAAACTTCATAATGGAATTGATTGAATTGAAAATCTTGCCTTTTGAGGATAAGTCTAGAGCTAAATTTGAAATGCTTGAATTGGAACTTAGTGGCTTGATGAATCTTGCATTGACGTCTTCATGTCAATATTATAAGATTTATTCATAAATTTTTGAACATGGATTCCATCATGAGTGCTTGAAATATAAACTTTGACCTCTCCTTCACCGTCTTAATGATGCTTGATTGTTTGCTCACTTGAATTACAACTCAAGAGATCCCCAAAATAAGGGGGGCTAGGCTTTCTTTTATACATAACTTCACCAAATATGTTTAAAATTTTGAGACAGGCCAACAAGAAAAACTCATTTCTTTCCCCCAATATGTGACCATTGCAGGATCCAAATTTGGGCCCATGTCGGGAGCACCATGTTGCCTACGGAATCCTAGTCCTAGGATCATGGTTCCCAAGGAATCCTAGTCCTACCATTTAGGACTAACATTTGAACAAGGTCCCACACAAGTACCAAGGATATTGAGCTTAGGTGGGTGTGAGCAGAATCAAAATACAATCAAGTCCCATGTGAGGTTAGAATGAAAAAGTGAAGCTTGGGTGCAAACAAAACAAAATGATGTAGGGATACAATTTACAATGATACATCTAGGCCCCACTTTAGTGAGAGTATGAGCTTATGTTCATATTCTCAGTAAGATACAAAGTAGCATTAAAAAACTTTCATGAAGATATTAAAGAGGCAAGACACACCAATCCCCCAAGGACTTAGGATCTTATCAATATAACATTAAGATAAAAGGAGTTGTTAGAATTATGTTATATGTTGTCATTGTTGTCAAATCCTGTGTTCCACCTTAGGTCCGGATGTGGTATGTTAAGTAGCAATGTATGTATGAGATGGTGTTGTGCATTTGGAGGTTTCTTAGAATTATCGGATGACTTGGCTTTTCAGAAGATGTGTTGCTAATATTATTTAGTGCTAAATTATTGGGTCTAGTTTTACTCTCAAGTCAAGATCTTGGTTCAGAAGTCGAGATTGTGTTATGGCAATTGTGTAGCATATGGATGATAAAGTGTGTAGCATGTTGATATGTTCGATGAGAAATGTTGTGATGAGGTCTACTTCTCATTCCTTTCCACCACCAAAATGATTAGTCAAGACCTATTATGGATCCTTGTCAAGGCCAACATTAAGGATCATGTTTTTTCTAGGGATAGTATATATAGAGGTTTATTTGGATGAGTGGAAGTATGACATTTTTTTTTAAGACATGCGAGATTGTAAGAATCTAGTTGATGTGTTAGAGTTGTGTTGCAGATTGTTACCAAAAGCATGTTCTAATGTGTATATTGTTCTTCAGTGGTGGATTCTCTTTATCTTTCTTTCTTCTTCGATAGTGAGCCCTTTGGCAGTGAGCCTTTCTAGGCAGTGAACCCACCTGTAATGAGAATCCTAGCAGTGAGCCACCCTTTATAAAAATTACCTTAATCCGTGTCACCTTAACCTGTTTCTATATATTGATAATTAGCATTCTTCATGGTTTTTCCCTTCTTGGGTTTCCCACGTAAATTCTGGTGTTTCTTGTATCTAATTTGTTATGTGCATGTGCTTTGTTGTTTATTAGTTTTTTGCTAATCATTCAGGATTCAAGAATTAAGCTTAAAATTAATTTTTATTGTCAACTGATTCATCCCCCTCTCAGTTTCCCAGATATTCAACAATTGGTATCAAATCTTTGGTTCCTTGATATAGAGCTTAACAGCTTGAGGTAGATCCTAATCTGATGGCACACAATTTATCCATTCCTATCTTTTAAGGATATGATTACAATTTCTGGAAGGTGAAGATGAGAGGTTATCTAGTTTCTCTAGGTTACAACACTTGGAAGGATGTGGAGACTAAGTATGTTTTACTAGCGAATGGTCTTACTACTCTGGATGAAGTCCAAGCCTATAAAGAAAATAAAAAGGAAAGGTATGCTATCTTTAGTGCATTATCAAAAATTGAATTGACAAAAGTTATCTCCTTAAATACTGCTTATGAAGTTTGGCAGAAACTGAAAGATATCTATGAAGGAAATGAGAGAATTAAGTTGACAAAGAGGCTAACAGCTAAGCAAAGGTATGAAAACCTAAAGATGGAAGAAGGAAGAGACATTGTAAGCTATTTTGAGAAGATTGACAATGTTGTGAATGAAATTAGAGAACTCAAAGGCACTTTATGTGATGTAGATGTTGTAGACAAAATCTTGATGACTTTACCAATGAGTTATAGTGATAAGATCTTGGCTATTGAAGAAACCTATGATCCGAAGACTTTCACTAGAGAACATCTATTTGGTACCTTGACTGCATTTGAAGTAAAACAATTTAGAAAAGATGAGGACAAATCTAAAACAACATTGAAAGCATCTAAAGATGGTCTAGATGATGATAAGAGCCCTGATGAGATGGAAGCAAATTTTGTAAGGAAATTGAAGTAAGGCACTGGAAAGTACAAAGGTATGTTACCCTTTAAATGTTTCAGATGTGGAAAGATTGGTCATATTGCTACTAGATGTCCAAAAAAGGGAACTAGACAAAAGTTTAGTGAAAACAAGGGAAAGTTCCATAAGAAAGCCTATTATATTAAGGATGATGTTGGTAGCTTAGATGATGAGTCAGACTATGAGGAAGGTGATTTTTTATTTCTAGTTGAAAAGGATGTTCCTAAGTTTGATATTTCTAAAACTATTAAAACTACATTTCATGCTAGAAGAGATAAGAATGAATGGTTAATAGATAATAGATGTTCAAATCATATGACTGGTGATAAGAGTAAGTTCATAAAGCTTGAAAAGTATGATGGAGGTTCTGTTAGGTTCAGAGATGATCAGTCAACACAAATTGTTCGAATTGGTTCAATTACTTTTTATGGAAAGAATAACACTGACAATGTCTATTATGTGAAAGGTTTGCATCATAATCTTTTGAGTGTTGGATAGATGTGCGAAAATGGATATAATATTGTTTTTTAGGACAATGGATGTGAGATCCAAAAGGAGTCTGAAACGGTTATTAGAGTTGGAAGAAGGACAAATGGAAATATGTATCAGTTAGAAGGAGCTACAAGATAATGATTAATATCTCAATTGGATAATGACTAGCTATGGAACCAGAGGATGTGTCACATCAACTTTGACACACTAGTATAGATCAATTCAAGGAGTGCAAATAATATCTGCAGGGAATGCCAAGTAGGAAAATAGACAAAGATCACATTCAAAACAAAAGAGTATTCACCCATCAGATTACTGGATTCGGTTCACATAGATCTATGTGGTTCGACAAGAACAAGGAGCTTGCAAGGTGAGAGGTATTTCATGTTACTAATTGATGATTATTTTGGAATGACTTAGGTTGCATTTTTAAGAGAGAAGTCTGAGGCATTAGAGAAGTTCAAGATATTCAAGGCTAAGGTTGAGAATGAGGTTGATAGAAAAATCAAGTGCTTAAGATATGATAGAGGAGGAAAAATTAATTATGACGAGTTCAATGACTTCAATGAGAAACATGGCATTAAAAGATAGTTATCAACACCCCAAACACCACAATGGAATGGTGTAGTGGGAAGAATGAACTAGACTATAAAAGAGGCAACTAGAACTATGATAAAAAGAGTAGAATTACTAGAAATTTACTGGAGATAAGTAGTTCACATAGTAGCATACACTCTTGACAAAAAATTTTATTAGAGGAAATATGGGAAGACATCATATGAACTTTGGTACAATAGAACTCCAATAGTGAAATATTTCAAAGTATTTGGAAGAAAAAACTACGTTCGAAGAGATGAGGATAATATTGGAAAGTTTGACAATAGAAAAGATGAAGGCATATTCTTGGGTTACTCAATAAAGAAAAAAGCATAACAATGTTACAATAAAAGGATGAATAATATTGTTGAATGTGCAAATGTGAGAGTTGATGGAAGTACTATTGTCATAAAACTTGAACCTACTTGATGAACAACCTTGATCATAAAACTTGTGCAACATGGAAACAACCTCCCAAGTGTGGGACTTGCAAAAGTAAGGTTGAGTCTCCAAAGAAGGCCGACTTCCTTTCCAATATGAGTGCAAGTGTTGGAACAACCCAACACTGATAAATCCCAATCTACTGATCTGACAAGGAAAAGGGAGAAAGAAGGGATGCTTGAAAGAGGGGAGATAAGGCTTTCAACTAGATTGAAATGATCTTCCTTCCTATAGCTGCACAAGACATCAATGAAAATCAACCAAGAATATGCACAAATTTCCTATCCTAGTTAGCTTCCCAAAGCATTAGTGAAGGTCAAAATTCTTTTGAAAACCAAAAGGAGATGTACTTAGCTGACAAATGAAGTTCAAAGATGAGTTAACACAACCCTATATACTTTGAAAAAAAACAAGAATACATTTAGATAAAAGAGTAAAATATTACACAAGTTATCCAAACTGAAAGTAGGCAAGATAGCTAACTTTATTCATGTAGAGGCAAGGCAAAATTTACAAATGTAGGAGAACATAAGTTTTCTGTAGAAGAAAATGGGAGAAGATCCTGAGAAAGATTATGAAATTTGGCCTTTATAGCTAAGGCATAACTCAAAATGAACCTTGGCTATAAACCCTCACCCTCACCCAGGGTTAGGTTACAAAATATCTTCAAGAAGAAGGATCGGATTGATAGAAAGGATCTGATGGCATGTATTACAATCTACAGAAAGTCCTCCATCCCTATGAAGAAATAAAAGCCTTTTTGAAAATAGAAAAAATCCTCATGTAGATATGTCTAAGTATATTCACAGGCAAAAGAGTCCCATGATCGCATTGAAGAGGGCATGGTGACATCCAAAATCAGGATACAGGGTCACATCTAGAGTTATGGCGAGCAAATCTGGTGGTTACATGAAAATTTGATTAGATATGGGTGCTGAATGAGATGAGAAAGGACCTCAACCATTTGGTCAACAAACACCTCCCTGTAAGGGATTTAAATGCTAATGGTCACCGCAAGATTTTAAATTTGGCCATCGATTTGAGATATTTGTGTGAAGATGGACTCATGAGATCTCTCCATAATAGCTCAATTAGGCCCAACACAAGTTTAAAATGCACTCGTCTGATTAGATTTTGAGTGAAAATGGGCGGCTAAGATTGTGCCACACATCAAGCTGGGTCCACCAAACTCAACACAGGCCTCAAGATGATTGAACGACTGATGTACATTTGTGGGGGAAAAAGATGTTAGAAGAAAGGAGGGCACGAAGCCACGATAGTTGTCAAATGAGAAAGTGGACCCCACAAGCTTTGATAGTTGTCGATGTAGCATCCAAGCTAGCAGACACACTTCCATCAAAAGAGATCAGCATGCAAAAAGCCATGTCAGGCCATCTATCCACTTGGGAGAACTCGACGCTTTTGCAGGCACCAAATGTTACTCCACTGAGGCCCAAATAAAAGACCAAAGACATCCATGTCACCTAGGCCCCATTGCATCCATGTCGACAACAAATAAAGAGAGATCGGGGAGTTTGATGCTCGTCTAGGCCTACAACCTCACCCCATCAAGCCCTGAGCACCTACCATGTCGACATCAACCCGTCAAAAAGGACAATTGAGAGGGGGGGTGAATCAGTTGTCAATAAATTGCAACCCAAAACAAATTATTCCAACTTAAAACTCAGTGCTGGTAAAACAGATTAACAGTTATATTAATACCAGTACAACTTAATGCATGAAACAAAAGGGAAAACAACACCCACAACACATGACATAGATTTTGATGTGGAAACCCTGTAAGGGGAAAAACCATGGTGGGAAACCTTATCCACAATCAGATGCTATAGATAGTAAGTGAATACAATAATGGGGTCTACACATGTAGAAAGGCCAACCGCCTAGAGCTCACTACTCAATCACAAAATAAGAGTCACACTGACTACATAGTTGGATAGTTAAATCCAATAATCAATGTACTACTTCAATATAGCATCTTCAATGCTACATTCAGTACCGGTTTAAGCTCTGAGCATGAGGACCAAACACCTTCATAACCTTTAACAACCTTCCTTCAACCTTTAGATGATATCTGAATGATTCGTACAAGGATCTGCTTATTTTCGCTCTTCACAATGATCTCAACATGTATGCATACTCCTTGCAAATAAGATCTTATAATTATTTATACAAAACCTAAGACATCGTCATTAGATCGGCTCCTAAAAGATATTACATTTAAATCAATTATAAAATAAGTCTTGGTGCAATACAATATGTCGACCTCAATACATTTACACATTATCTAATCAATAAATAATTTCCAAATCGTGTCGTGCTGATCTGGAACATGATATCATATGCCGGTTCATAACCTGGACCTATCTGCCAGTGAAGGCAAATATGTGAACCCAATTAGTCCAATATGCAAAATACCAAATGCAAACATCCAATCCATGTCTTCAACATAACCAAAGGATCTCCAAATGATAACAAGTCATCATCAACTTCCTGAGCTACCGATGAAACATATACTGGTGACTGTGCATAAGACAATATCCATATCGGGACCACAATGTGTCAATTCAACAACAAACCAATATAACTAGAGTGCCAAATCAACAATGTAGACCTCAGAAAGATAAGTGTTGACATCAATGACAAAACCAATGTAGCACATGACCAAATCCATAATACTAACATCCACTGGGACACACACATAAAGGAACTCGACACTTGACATGAGAGGGAAGCTTATCCCATTGAGTCTCGAGTAGTTGACACGTCTCCACCACTCACCAACTAGTAGGAAGAAACATAGAAACTAACTTGCAAATGAGGAGGGACCATCCAACTGATCACCTTAAGTGACTTTGACCAGCTGAAGAGCTCAACTCAAAATTAGAAAAGGGGAGCCTGCCAACTGAATAACATGTAGTACAAACATAAGATGGTGAATAACATGATGTGTTATTCTCTTGAGATCATTGGTGTAACTGTCAGCATGGGTCAATAACCCTCATGTTATTGACCTTTGCATAACCTTTGTGTTATGCATACTGAAAAAAGAAGTAGCTAACTCTGCAAGGGTTGGCATAAAAAATGCCAACATTTCTGGTGACTTAGAGGGGGCCCTAAGAATACTTAGGGTGAGACCAAATGCCTTTGATATCCATTGGGATTGGAGTCATGAAAGGAAAACAAAAAGATAATTTTTGCCCTTGCAACTTGGATTACAAAATTTTATGCTATGTTGAAAAAGAAGAGTGTGCACATGCACTTTTTGGAAAGAAAATAACTCAAAACAAAATACAATGTGCTAAAGCACTTGGAGGAATGAAATCTACACTACCCTACTTTAACAAGTCAATCTTAAAACTGTTACACAAAACCAGTCACAAGTACCTCAGAAGACTCAAAAATAGCAACATGATATGAATCTAATGAGTTTGGAGATAAGAAAAAGGAAGAAGAAAACAAAAGTGTAGAAAAGAATGATCAAGATGCTCCAACATCTACATCCAAAACCCCAAGGATTATTAAGAGGAATCATTTATAAGATCAGATTATTAGAGATAATAGCAAAGGTATCATCATAAGAAGTAAATTAGATCAAGAATCAGAGCCTAAGACAATAGAAGAAGCTTGTAATGATCAGAATTGGATGAAAGCAATGAAAAAGGAATTGGATTAGATTGAGAAAAATTAGACATGGGAATTAGTTAATAGAATGAAAGATAAGAATGTGATTGGAACTAAATGGGTATTCTAGAACAAGTTGGATGAAGATGGAAAGGTTGTAAGAAACAAGGAAAGGTTGGTTTGCAAAGGATATACTAAGATTGAATGCATTGAATTTGATGAGACTTATGCCCCAGTTTCTCAAATGAAGGCAATGAGGGTGTTCGTGGCATTTGCAACTTTCAAGGACTTCAAGGTTTATTGGATGGATGTGAAATCAACATTCTTGAATGGAGAATTGAAAGAAAAAGTTTACATTGAACAATCAAAAAGTTTCAATTTAAGAGATGATCCAAACATTGTTTGCAGATTGAAAAAGGATTTGTATGGACTGAAACAAGCCCCTAGAGTCTATTATGGAAGATTAGATAGGTATCTAACTAATCAAGGATTTCAGAATGGTTCGTTTGACAACAACTTATACTTCAAAACTGATTCAAGTAAAATCTTAATTGTGGTAGTGAATGTTGATGATATAATCTTTGGAGGAAATGATGGTATGTGTAGAAGATTTGCTAATGAGATGCAGAAAGAATTTGAGATGTCCATGAGTGGTGAGTTAAATTTATTCCTCGGTTTGCAAGTTAATCAGAATGACAAAGGATTTTTCATTTCTCAGTCTAAGTATATCAAAGAGTTGTTAAAGAAGTTTGGGTTGGAGAATTCCAAACTGGTGCCTACACCTATGACCACTATATGCAAGTTAATCAAAGATTATAAATCTCCTAAGGAAGATGAGAGTGAGCACAAATCAGTGATAGGGGGATTGCTATATTTGACTACTACTAGACCGAATATCAAGTATGTAGTATGTTTGGTAGCCCTATTTCAACAAGAAGCAAAAGAATCACATGTTGTGGCAGTAAAAAGGATTTTTTAGATATCTTAAAGGCACATAAGAGTTTGATTTGTGGTATTCAAGGAGCTCATATTTTACCTTGATAGTTTATATAGATGCATATTGGGCCATAAGTGTTGATGACAAGAAAGGTACAAGTGGAGGAGCATTCTTCCTTGGTTCCTAGTTGGTTGCTTGGTTGAGTAAGAAGCAAGATTCTATGTCTCTTTCTGTAGTAGAAGTAGAATACATTGTGGCAGCTTCTTGTTGCACTCAGATCCTATGGATGAAGCAGAGTTTGAAGGACATTGGTGTAAAGTTTGATGATCCTATTTCAATCATGTGTGAAAATACTAGTGCAATAAATATTTCAAAGTATCTGGTACAATATTCTAGAAAAAAGCATATATGTTTTAGGTACCACTTCTTGAGGGAAAAAATGTTGGATAATGAAGTCAGACTTGAGTATGTACCTACAAAAGAGAACATTATAGATATATTCACTAAGGCGTTGTGCAAGGATATGTTTGAGTATCTCCGACAGAAGTTAGGGGTATTTCCCCTTTCCAGTTTGAACTAATGTGCCTTGGTCTAGTGAGAAACCTACATATTCTTCTATGGATTGATGCTTGGGTTCTTACTCTCAGGGAGAGTAGGAGTGAGTTTCTTAGGGGCAGTTTTGCCTGCCTTTGTCATTGTTGTCAAAGGGGGAAAGAGAATATAATGTTTGTATAATTTTTTTGTCTTTATGTATGTTGTTAATGAATGTTTCCATCAATGACAAAAGGGGATATTGTTAGGATTATGTTATATGTTGTCATTCATGTCAAATAATGTGGTCTGGATTAGGTCCAGATGTGGTATGTTAAGAAACAACACATGTATGAGATGTTGTTGTGCGTTTGGAGGTTTTCTAGAATTCCTAGATGATTTGGCTTTCTCAAAGATGTGTTAATAAATTATTTAGTTCTATTCTTGGGTTTGGTTTTACCCAAAAGTCAAGATCTTCATCCGAAAGTTGAGATTGTGCTATGGAACTTGTGTAGCGTATGGTTGATATTTTGGGTTTGGCTTTGGTGAAGTGTGTAGCATGTTGATATGTTCAATGAGGAATGTTGTGATGAGTTCTACTTCTCATTCCTTTTCACCACCATAACATTTAATGAAGACCTATTTTGGATCCCTATCTTGGTTGACATTGAGGATCATGTTTTTCCAAAGGCATTATATATAGAGGGTGATTTGGATGAGTGGGAGTCTATCTTTTTTGTGTTGAATACATGCGAGATTGAAATAATCTAGTTGATGTGTTAGAGTTGTGTTGTAGATTGTTATCAAAATAAGTTTTGGATGTGCAGATCATACATCAGTGGTGGATTCTCTTTATCTTTCTTTCTTCTTCAATAGTGAGCCCTCTAGCAGTGAGCCCACCTGTAGTGAGAATCCTGTCAGTGAGCCACCCTTTGTAAAAATCACCTTAATCAGTGTTTATATTTTGAGAATTAGCATTCCTCATGGTTTTTCCCATCTTGGAGTTTTCACATTGATGAATAATGATGAACAACAAATAACCTAACTGGTACTGAGAACGGGGGGGGGGGGGGGGGGTGAAACAGTACATACAAAAAATTCTCATCAGCTTATCAAGTTAAAACAATGCTAATTGGTTGTCTTCATTACTGAACTTAACCATGGCAATATCAGTTAAACACAGTAAAACTTCAGACAACATAAACCTGTAAAACTAAATTCTTAAAATATCATTCAATACTTGATAACTACTTCACCCATAAACATATGCATGTGGTGTATCGGCGATACCATAACCATTAGCTCTCCATGCATAATCACTTAAACAAAGAGTGCTTAATCATAACATGAAAAATGCACAACTCATGACACACAAATTTTTCATGTGGAAACCCAAATAGGAAATAACATGGTGAGGATGAATACCCACAAGGGTTTTTTGAACTCTTTTGAAGCTCGCTCTGTTAGGAGCCTAGTCCGGTTAAAGACTTTACAATAAGGATCTACTAGGAACCGATCTTGTTAAAGATCACCCAGTTAAGGGATGGCTATATACCCTATTAAAGGCTATGTTACTAAAGGATTTAAAGAACTCAATGAACTTGAGTCACCTGGTTAGAGGTTTTACAATAAGCTTGTTAAAGCTACCCGGCAAAGGGATTTTCCTCGTGTTGAAATGGTTAGAAGACAATAGGTAAAACTCTGATCTGATAACAACTTTATATTCTAAGGCAGATCCTTTTTAGTTCGTCTACTTTGCAATCACACTCTGCAGTTTTCAATCACTGGTCTGGCAAGTATCTCATCACTCGGATACACACACAACTTTTGCCAATGACAACAATATCAAAACTCATCGACCTTATAGACAACAATTAGGTTGGTAACATAAACCCTAAACCCTAAGCATTTAGGTTTACTATTACAACTAGTCCAATCCTGACCATCCAAATACATTACATAGAATGAAACAATCTCAAATAGATCACAAGTCATTCTGCATCATCCATTCTTCACCGCACATAGAAATCAATAACCCATCACACTTTCTTCTCATACCGCTAAGAAGAATGTTCATTCCTGAGGTAGACATTTAATGCAGTTGATCTTAACATTAAAGATCCTTAGGGAAATCCTTCACATGCACAAAAATGATGTGGCATCTTGATCTTATCCTTATTTATTAGCTAACTCATCACAAAATATCATTGGTTGCACCACACAAGCTAGATTACCAAACTGAAAACCGTAAAGCTAAGACTATCAACTGGTAGTCACACTTAGTGAAACCCTAACACCGGTTCACTACATCTCTTTGTACTGGTTCTCCAACTTGATCATCAATAACAACTTCTTCCAATCTTCATACTGGTTCACCTATACTTATTGACATCAATGACAACATACATTATCATCATATCATCATATGACAACAATCTCCCCCTTTGGCATTGATGTCAATACTTAGTGTAGCATTTCAATTATAATATCATAGACCAGTGCATCTATAATATTTTCATCATATATCTTCTCCCCCTTTGACAACAATGCCAAAGTGGAGGCACAAGCTCCCACACTCCACTATGTTGCTCCCCCTATGGAGTAGCATCCTTCAACACATGAATCCTAAAAGATTTGTCACTTTAATACCTAACTGATGTGGAGCACACATCTTCAGTTTACTTCATGAAGGGGCAAAACCCCTAATTCACCTCTCAAATAGGTAAATGTAGTCTTCAATAAGGGCTTAGTGAATATGTCTGCTAGCTGCTCCTTATTGGAAACATGTTGTAATACAACCTCTTTGTTTTGAACCTTCCCTCTCAAGAAATGATACTTGAGCTCAATGTGCTTAGTTCTAGCATGCAATACCATATTCTTGGAAATATTGATTGCACTAGAATTGTCACAAAATATACTCACCGGTTCAGATATAGGTACTTTGAAACCATCCAAAACATGTTTCATCTAGATTGCCTGAGTGCAGTTCATAAATGCTGCCACATAATCTGCTTTAGCTGTAGACTGAGAAATACATCTCTGCTTCTTGCTTGTCGAAAATACTACTCTTCCACCAAGAAAGAACGCTCCACCGGTTGTGCTCTTTAGGTCATCCACATTACCTGCCCAATCTGCATCGGTAAATAGCTTGAGATTAAAATCACCATCATATGGATACCACAATCCATAGTCAATAGTCCCTTTCAGGTATCTAAGAATCCTCTTTACTGCTACCAAGTGGGATTCTCTTGGACTTTTCTTAAAATGAGCTACTATGCCCACTACATGAGCAATATCTGGTCTGCTATGCACCACATAGTATAGCTTACTGATCATTGACCGATACTCCTCATTCACCAACGCTGAATCATCTTCCTTAGTCAATTTACAGCCAGTCACCATCGATGTACCAATCGGTTTGCTCTCCTCCATGCCAAAGGTCTTCAATACCTCTTTGACATACTTGCACTTGGTAATAAAGATACCCTCTTTCATTTGATGAATCTATAAACCAATGAAGAACTTTATCTCTCTAATCAGAGACATCTCAAACTCTTTCTTCATTTCATCTACAAATGTATGGCTCATTTCATCATCTCCTCCAAAGATTATGTCATCTACAAATACTTCACATATCAAAATCCTCACTTATTCTCCTCACTTATTCTCTGAAATCCTATTTTCACAAGATGAGAGTGTAACCATTCATACCATAACCTAGGTGCTTGTTTCAATCAATACAGGGCTTTGTGTAATCTACACACCAGGTTATTATCTTCTGATAAGGAAAATCCATCCGGTTGCTCAATATACACTTTCTCTTCTAGGATTCCATTCAAGAATGCAGACTTCACATCCAATCAGTATACCTTAAATCCCTTGAATACTACAAATGCAAGTAGCATTCAGACACCTTCCAGTATAGCCACAAGAGCAAAGGTTTCTCCATAGTCTTCTTCCTCTTCCTGAGCATATCCCTTGTATACAAGTCTTTCCTTGTTCCTCCCAACTGTGCCTTCTTCATTTAACTTATTCCTAAAGACCCATTTGGTACCTATGACATTCTTGTGTTCTGGTTTGGGTACCAAGGACCATGTTGCATTCTTTTCTATTTGGTCTAGCTCCTCTTCCATTGCCTTAATCCAGACTTCATCTGTAAGTGCTTCTCTAGAATTATTGGGCTCTAATTCAGAAATCATGCAAGAGTTTTCTTTCACCTTTCTTCTTGTGAGTATCCCTGCATCTTTATCTCCTATGATCTGCTTTAGATCATGATGTAGTTTCACATATCTAGGAATGACTCTAGCTGGTTCTTCTTGCTTATCCTCTTCTTCTTCACTTCTTCTTCTGCAGCTTCTACCAGTACAAGAACACTGAGGTCTTTACTTGTTTCTTTCTTAATCGGTTCCCAAAAGGCTATACCGGGTTCATCTTCCACTTTCTCGCTATAGGTTTCCTTAGGCTCCTCATGGGATTCATCAAACCTGACATTGATACTCTCAACAAATTTCTGAGTCCTATTATTGTAGCACTTGAGAGCTTTTCTCTTAGTGAAATATCCCAAAAATATTCCTTCATCACATTTAGCATAAAACTTACTCAGATGCTCACCTCTCTTGATGTAACACTTACTACCAAATACTTTAAAATAACTCATAGTGGGAGTCTTCCCAGTCCAATACTCATAAGGGGTTTTAGTTTTACCTTTCTTAATGAGTACCTAGTTCATAGTATAGACTGCAGTGTTCATTGCTTCTCTCCAAAAAGGGTGAGCAACCTTTCCTTGGATCAACATTGTTCTCGCCGCTTCAACTACAATCCTATTATTCCTTTCTGCTATGTCATTCTATTGTGGTGTCCTTGGGGTAGACAATTGCCTTTTGATACCACTATCTTCACAGTACTTGTTGAATTCAATAGAAGTGAATTCACCTCCTTGATCAGTTCTTAGGCATTTTATCTTTTGACCACTTTCCTTCTCTACTAATGCTCTAAAGGCTTTGAACTTTCCAAACACCTTAGACTTGTCTTTCAAGAATGTGACCCACATCATTCTTGAGCAGTCATCAGTAAGAATCATGAAACACCTATCTCCCTGAATACTTCTAGTTTTCATAGGACCACACAAATCAGTATGCACAAGATCAAGTAAGTTCTCTGCTGAAAAAGACTTACCTTTGAAAGTAGAGGAAGACATCTTCCCAAGTTGACATTCTCTGCACAAATAATTCTCTGGTTTGTTTAGCAAAGGCAATCCTCTTACTGCCTTGATCTTACTAGCCTTTACAATATTATCAAAGTTCATGTGACAAAGTCTCCTATGCCATATCCAACTATCATCAAACTTTGCCATTAGAGACCGACTTATCTTGGTATTCAACTGAAACAAGTTACCTTTGGTCTGCTTACCGGTGGCAATAAGTTCACCACTCTTTCTAATTATACTACAGACTCCACCTTTGAACTCTAGAATGATTCCTTTATCATTTATTTGAGAAACACTCAACAAGTTATGCTTAAGACCTTCTACCCAGTAGACGTCATCCGCACTACTCTTTCCATTTAGTGAGATGGATCCTTTTCCTTTTACCAAGCAAGGTGCATCATTGCCAAATCTGATAACATCTCCATCATATTCTTCTAGAGACAAAAACTTTCTCCAATTACCAGTCATGTGGTAAGAAGAACAACTATCAATAATCCACTCATTAGAGTTGTTAATGTGAGAGACAAGTGCTTTCTTGTCAGACACTTCTTCCTTTACAGCTACAAACAATATGTCCTCATTCTCTTCATCCTCAGATTCTTCATCAGTAACACCTTCATCCACTACAACAAGAAAATTTATTCTATTTCCTCCTTTTTACTTTCTAAACATCTCTGATTTATTCTTATTGTCATTGTTAGGACAGTTAATAGCTATATGTCCTATCATATTGCAGGAAAAACATTTTATAGGAAGCTTACCTCTGTATTTTCCAGTGCCTTTTGGAAGTCCCTTGGTAAGAAGAGCTTCAAACTCCATCAAATTCTCTTCATTATCCATACCTCTGCTTTGCATGGATTCATAACTGGTACGTACTTCTTTTCCTTTTCTGGTTGGTGCAACAGATGCTCTAAAAGCTGACTCAGTCTTCTGAACACTACCATCATAACAATTCAACTCATATGCAATCAATTTTGCAATGATAAAGTCTAAGGATACCTTGGTGTTGTCAATAGACCTTAGTTCCTAAATAGCAGCAACTCTGATTGCATAGACTATTGGTATTTTGGTATGGTTTTGTCATTGATGTCAGCACCTACTGAATACACCTACTTTGGAGATCTAGCAACATTCACCGGCAAGCAGTAATCTGTGCAACAATTACTGGTATATGATTCAGCGGCAAGATTTATTATTCACTAGTACTTGGAATGACATGGAAGACACTTGGTAATGTTGAAGACATCACGTGGACACTTTATTTTGAAGAAATAATCATTGGTATATTCATATTTGCATATTTGCTTTCACCGGCAAATAGGTCCAGGTTATCTAGGGTTACACCGACAGGTATATCTTTTCCAGATCAGCATGGCATGCTATGGAGATGATTTATTATTGTTGTAAATGCATTAAGCTGACATGTTTAAATCAGTTATTGCATCAGATATTATATTATTTGTAAAATATTTTTATTGTAATATCTTGTAGAGCCGACCTACTAAAATTGGTCTTAGGGTATGGTATAAATGTAAGATCTTATTTGTAAGATCAAGTGTGGAATGCGAAAAAGAATTGTGTGAAGGTATATGCGAGATCAAGCAGAGGTATACATGAAGACATCATTTGAAGGTGAAATTAGGTTTTTGTAGAAGCATATCAACATTACAGTAGTACTGAATCTAGCATATGAAGATGCTATTTTGTGCAGTACATTCTTATTGGATTTAATCATCCAACTGTAGTCAGTGTGACTCCCATTTGTGATTGAGCAATGAGCTCTAGGCTATTGGCCTTTCTGCATGTGCAGACCCCTCTTGTACACTTACTATTTGCAGTAGTATCATCTGATTGTGGGTAAGGTTTCCCACCATGGTTTTTCCCCTTACAGGGTTTCCACATACAAATATTGGTGTCATGTGTTGTGGATGACTTTATGTTTATATTTCATGCATTAATCCTTACCGGTATAGCAATTTACTGTTAACACTGTCTACCAGCATACTTAACTGGTTTACCGGTATTAAGCATTAAGTTGGTTAATAATTTTTTGGTTTGAATTTATTAGACAACTGATTCACCCCCCCTTCTCAGTTGTCTCCGAACCTAACAATTGGTATCAGAGCTTAGTCCTCTTTTTGTAGAAGTTTAACAACTTGAGGAGATCCAATGTCTGCTAATTATTTTAGGAAGGATAGTCCTAAACTTGATGGAACCAACTATGGGATATGGAAGATTAGAATGCAGACACATCTGAACTGCATCAGTAAAGACATTTGGGAAGTTACTAAGAATGGTTATACTACTGTTGTAGCTGGTCAAATTGCTCCAACCACCTTAGCCAAAGATGAAGAAAATGATTGTATAGCAAGAGAAGCACTTTTGAGTGCATTATCAGATCAACAAATCATGGGATTATCAGATAGGTCTACTGCTAAAGCTATTTGGGATCATTTGGAAACACTGAATGAAGGAGATTCCATAGTCAAAATTGCAAAACTTGAAAGCTTCCGAGTCAGGTATGAACATCTGAAAATGGAAGAAGATGAAAGGATTTCGTCTTTTATGGAAAGAGTAAATGAAATTGTTTTGGGTATCAAATGTTGTGGAGGAACCTTGAGTGAGGATGAAATTGTTTCAAAAATATTAAGAGGTTTGCCATCGGCATATAAAATGAAAGTTACTGCTATAAATGAGTTAAGAACAATGCCTAATACATTAGTAACTAGGGATACATTGATTGGAAAACTTTCAGCTTTTGAAATTGAGGAATTTGGTCCTGTTGCTACTATAAAGATTGATTTGGCCTTTAAAGAATCAACATCATCTGCTCCATCATTTGACAAATTAGATTGGAGAGCCTTTCATGCAAGAGAACTTGAAGAAACCAGAAAGGAGAATGAAGAGCTTGAAGAACTTGAAGCACTATTTGCAAGGAAAATGCCAAAAGGTCCAATTGGAAGTAAGTATGACGGTAAGGCACCCTTTAAATGTTTTAACTACAATAAGATTGGTCATATGGCTTCAAGATGCCCTGATAGACATGCTAGACTAAGAGAAGAAGCTAGAAGAACATACAAGCCTAATCTTGAATATCAGAGATACAGATTTAAGAAGAACAAAGATAAATCTTGTTACATTGCTGATGAAGGTGTGACTGATGATTCTGCTGAGGATCCAATAGACAATGGATGGGTTTTTGTTCCTATAATAGAAGATCAACTGACACCTATTGCTCAACTGGTAGAACAAGACCTAGCAACTAAAGTTGAATCAAAGGATGAATGGATTATTGACTCAGGATGCTCACATCATATGACTGGAGACAAAGGTAAATTCTTAAACTTTCAAGAATACAATGGAGGTTTAGTAAGACTTGGAGATGACAAAGCCTGTTCAATCAAAGGTAAGGGTTCAATATCTCTTGATGATAAACATAACACTGACAATGTCTACTATGTTGAAGGATTAAAGAATAATATTTTAAATGTTGGTCAATTAGTTGAGAAAGGTTTTCAGTTACAATTTAAAAATGCAAAATGTAAAATCATGAATAGAACTGGTTTGGAAATTGCAATTGGTAATCAGACTAGAGGTAATATCTTTCATTTGAATAACAGTGAAAAGGCATGCTTAATTGCACATATAGATGAAAGTTGGTTATGGCACAAGAGACTATGTCATGTAAATTTTGATTGCATGGTAAAAATTAGTACTTCTAAGGCAATTAGAGATCTACCTAAAATTGTGAAACCTCAGAATACAATTTGTAAGGAATGTCAATTTGGAAAACAAGTTAGAGCTAGTTTCAAAAGTATTCCAGAAAAATCCAATATTGCTCTTGATTTAATTCACACTGATTTATGTGGTCTAGCTAGAACCAAAAGCTTACAAGGTGATAGATATTTCATGCTAATTATTGATGATTATTCTAGAATGTGTTGGGTTACTTTTCTCAGAGAAAAATCAGAAGCACTTGGGAAGTTCAAACTACTCAAAGTAATAGTTGAAAATGAAACCGATAAGAAAATCAAATGTTTAAGATCAGATCAAGGAGGAGAATTCACATCTAAGGACTTTAATACATTTTGTGAAGTGAATGGAATCAAAAGACAGTTATCAGCACCTCGGACACCACAGCAGAATGGAGTTGTTGAAAGGAGAAATAGAACTATCTTGGATGCAGCAAGAAGTATGTTATCAGAAGAAAATCTACCACATATGTACTTGAGAGAGGTAGTAAGCACTGCTGTCTATACATTCAACAAAGTTCACATCAAAGGTGAAACCAGTAAGACCCCTCATGAACTATGGTTTGGTAATATTCCTACTCTTAAGTATTTCAGAATTTTTGGAAGTAAATGTTATATTAGAAGAGATGAGTATATTGGCAAATTTGATCCTAGAAGTGATGAAGGAATATTTCTTGGTTATTCATCTAAAAGCAAGGCATATAGATGTTTTAATAAAAGATTGCAGAAAATTGTTGAGAGTACAAATGTAAAGATTGATGAACAATTCAAAGGAACTTCAAGGTATATAGACTTTGAACCAGCAACATAAGTTATGAAAAATGAACCTACATTAAATCCACCGGTATAGAATGAAGATCCAGTTACCCTGGTATCATCAGAGGATTCCACAGTAATTGAAGAACAACAGCAAACTAAGACACCCCAGTATGTAAGACCGAATCATTCTGAAGATCAGATAATTGGAAACAAATTTAAAGGAGTTATGACAAGAGGAAGATTGGAAAATGAAGAGATATGTCTTATTTCTCAAATTGAACCATCATCTATCAATGAGGCATGTGAAGATAAATTTTGGATTAAAGCTATGGAAGAAGAATTAGGACAAATTGAGAAGAATAATACTTGGACATTAGTTCCCCGGCCTAAAGATAAACATGTAATTGGAACCAAATGAGTATTTAGAAACAAACTTAAGGAAGATGGAAAGGTTGTCAGAAATAAAGAAAGACTAGTGTGTAAGGGATATTCTCAGAAAGAAGGAGTTGATTACAATGAAACCTTTGCACCGGTAGCCAGAATTGAGGCAGTTAGATTATTCTTGGCTTTTGCAGCTCACAAGGATTACAAAGTTTATCAAATGGATATTAAATGTGCATTTTTGAATGGAGATATTGAAGAGGAAGTTTATATTGAACAACCTAATGGATTTTCTTTGTCAGATGACAATGATATGGTTTGCAGGTTAAGAAAAGCTCTGTATGGATTGAAACAAGCCCCAAGAGCTTGGCATGTAAGATTGGATAAGTATCTTTTAAAGATTGGTTTTACTAAAGGAAATGCAAATAGCAATTTATATTACAAAGTAACTAATGATGACATCTTGATTATTGAAGTATTTGTTGATGATATAATCTTTTTAGGAGAAGATGGATTATGTAAAGAATTTTCTCTTGAAATGCAACAAGAATTTGAAATGTCTATGATTGGAGAAATAAAATTCTTTTTAGGATTGCAGATTTCACAAACTGATAAAGGTATATTTTTGAGTCAATCTAAGTACTTGAAAGAACTACTTAAGAAATTTGGGATGGAGAACTCTAAACTAGTAAGCACACCTATGACTACAAATGACAAATTATCTCAAAAGGATGAATCTACACTTGTTAATCCAACTAGATACAAATCTATGATAGGAGGTTTACTGTATTTGACACAAACCAGGCCTAAAATTATGAATGCAGTATGTATTGTTTCTAGATTTCAGAGTAATCCTAGGGAAAATCATGAATCAACAGTGACAAGGATTTTCTGGTACTTACAAGGCACATCAAATCTTGGATTATGGTATCCTAAAGATGAAAATTTTGATCTATGTCCATACACAAATGCAAATTGGGTAGGAGATGTGGATGATAGAAAAAGCACCACTGGAGGAGCATTCTTTCTTGGAAAGAGATTAGTTTCTTGGTTGAGTAAGAAATAGAGTTGTACATCTTTATCAATAGCAGAATCAGAACATGTTGCAACAACAACAAACTGTACATAGGTACTTTGGCTTAAGCAAATGTTGAAAGACATAAAGGTAAAATGGAAGGAACCTATTACTATATACTGTGATAACACTGCAGCAATTGATATATCTAAAAATTCGGTATTGCATTCTAAAACAAAACATGTTTCTATCAAACTGA
The DNA here is from genome assembly GCF_030272615.1 of Cryptomeria japonica. Taxonomy (NCBI): domain Eukaryota; kingdom Viridiplantae; phylum Streptophyta; class Pinopsida; order Cupressales; family Cupressaceae; genus Cryptomeria; species Cryptomeria japonica. Next base: position 492,191,460 of record NC_081410.1, on the reverse strand, counting down.
ATTTTCTAAGGGAAAAAGTTGAAGAAAAAGAGATAAAACTGGTTTATGTGAATACTAAAGGATAGCTTGCAGATATTTTCACAAAACCTTTGCCTAAGGAGACTTTTGAGTATCTCAGAAATCAGCTTGGAGTCATACCACCACCAGTAGAGACTTAGACAGTTGATGATTGTCATCAACCGACAAAATTAAATAGACAAATCTTTTATTCTGGTATTTGATGAGGAAGCTACTTCTCAGGGGGAGTAGTTGGTATATTGAATTGGTTGGTATTTTGTGACCTTTTCTTGACTTTGGAATTTGATGTCAAAGGGGGAGAGATATCTATGGAAAAACACATTATCTTTTTGGTGAAAGATTTCAGGGGAGAGATTTTAAAAATCACATTTAAGCAGAAATTGGTATTATTACTCCCATGGTGAGAAATGGAAATTGTTGGTTTTTGTATTTGGCATTTCTGTTTTGGCACTTTGATGGTTTTTCCATCTTGTGTTGCCATCAATTCCAAAGGGGGAGATTGTTGGTATTTTGGTATGGTTTTGTCATTGATATCAACACCTACTGAATACACCTACTTTGGAGATCTAGCAACATTCACCAGCAAGCAGTAATCTGTGCAACAATTACTGGTATATGATTCACTGGTAGGATATATTGCTCACTGGTACTTGGAATGACATGGAAGACACTTGGTAATGTTGAAGACATCATGTGGACACTTTATTTTGAAGAAATAATCATTGGTATTTTCATATTTTCATATTTGCTTTCACCAGCAAATAGGTCCAGGTTATCTAGGGTTACACCGGCAGGTTTATCTTTTCCAGATCAGCATGGCATGCTATGGAGATGATTTATTATTGTTGTAAATGCATTAAGCTGACATGTTTAAATCGGTTATTACATCAGATATTATATTATTTGTAAAATATTTTTATTGTAATATCTTGTAGAGCCGACCTACTAAAATTGGTCTTAGGGTATGGTATAAATGTAAGATCTTATTTGTAAGATCAAGTGTGGAATGCGAAAAATAATTGTGTGAAGGTATATGTGAGATCAAGTAGAGGTATACACGAAGACATCATTTGAAGGTGAAGTTAGGTTTTTGTAGAAGCATATCAACATTACACCGGTACTGAATCAAACATATGAAGATGCTATTTTGTGCAGTACATTCTTATTGGATTTAACCATCCAATTGTAGTCAGAGTGACTCCCATTTGCGATTGAGCAGTGAGCTCTAAGCTGTTGGAATTTCTACATGTGCAGACCCCTCTTGTACACTTACTATCTGTAGTAGTATCATCTGATTGTGGGTAAGGTTTCCCACCATGGTTTTTCCCCTTACAGGGTTTCCATGTACAAATATTGGTGTCATGTGTTGTGGATGACTTTATGTTTATATTTCATGCATTAATCCTTACCGGTATAGAAATTTACTATTAACACTATCTACTAGCATACTTAACTAGTTTACCGGTATTAAGCATTAAGTTGGTTAATAAGTTTCTGGTTTGAATTTATTAGACAATTGATTCACCCCCCCCCCTCTTAGTTGTCTCCGCAGTTGTCTCCGTACCTAACATAGACTGGTAACAATGACCTCAAAACTTTCTAGACAGCGATGGCATCGTCAATTGTTCCACCAGTGATCTTCATATCTCCAACCATAGTCTTGATCCTTATGCCATATTGCTGAATGGTTTCACCTTCAACCATCCTCATGTCTTCAAATTTTCCTCTAAGGCTCTCTTCCTTAGCTTGCTTGACATGCTCATCACCGCCATAAATAGTTTCCAATGTGTCCCATACATTCTTAGGAGTGTCCCTATCTTGTACCTCAATGAACTCAATATCAGATAAACTACTAATAAGGGCTTCCATGACTTGCCCATTTTCTTGAATCTCTCTTTTTTGATCATTAGTTAGAGTACCAGTGGGGATTACATTCTCAACATAGCTCCAGTATTGAGCACCCAAACTCTTGATATAGATCTTCATTATGTCCTTCCATATTTTGAAGTTATCTCTATTGAACTTAGGACCTTCCTTCTTCATCATTAAGGCAGGATCCTATACCTCAAGCGGTTAAGATTATATCGCCGATGACCTAGAGTTGCTCTGATACCAATTGATGAATAATGATGAACAAAAAATAACCTAACTGGTATTGTGAGACGGGGGGGGGGGGGGGTGAATCAGTACATACAAAAACTTCTCATCAACTTATCAAGTTAAAACAATGCTAACCAGTTGTCTTCATTACTGAAATTAACCATGTCAATACTGGTTAAACACAGTAAGACTTCAGACAACATAAACTTCTAAAACTGAATGCTTCAAATATCATTCAATAATTGATAACTACTTCACCCATAAACATATGCATGTGGTGTATTAGCAATACCATAACCATTAGCTCTGCATGCATAATCACTTAAACAAAGAGTGCTTAATAATCACATGAAAAATGCACAACTCATGACACACAAATTTTTCATGTGGAAACCCAAATGGAAAAAACCATGGTGGGGATGAATACCCACAAGCTTGTTTTGAACTCTTTTGAAGCTTGCTCATTAAGAGCCTAGTTCGGTTAAAGGCTTTAAAATAAGGTTATGCTAGGAACCGATCCTGTTAAAGATCACCTGGTTAAGGGATGGCTTTATACCGTGTTAAAGGTTGAAAACCTATTAAAGGCTACCTTTCTAGAGGATTTAAAGAACTCAATGAACTTGAGTCACCTGGTTAGAGGTTTTATAATAAGTCTGTTAAAGCTACCTGGAAAAGGGATTTTCATTCTATTGAAATGGTTAGATGAGAATAGGTAAAACTTTGTTGTGATAACAACACTATATGCTAAGGCAGATCCTTTTTAGTTTCTCTACTCTGCAATCACACTCTATAGTTTTCACTCACCGGTCCGGCAAGTATCTCATCACTTGGATACACACACAACTTTTGCCAACGACAACAATATCATATCTCATCAACCTTATAGACAACAATGAGGCCAGTAACATAAACCCTAAACCCTAAGCATTTAGGTTTACTATACAAGCAGTCCAATCCTGACCATCCAAATACATTACATAGAATGAAACAATCTCAAATAGATCACAAGTCATTCTGCATCATCCATTCTTCACCACACATAGAAATTAGTAACCCATCATGCTTTCTTTTCATACCAGTAAGAATAATGTTGATTCCCGAGGTAGACATTTAATGCAGTTGATCTTCACATAAAAGATCCTCAAGGAAATCCTTCACGTGCACAAAACTGATTTGGCATCTTGATCTCATCCCTATTTCTTAGCTAACTCATCACAAAATATCATTGGTTGCATCGCACAAGCTAGATTGCCAAACTGGAAACCCTAAAGCTGAGACTACCAACCGGTAGTCACACTTAGTGAAACCCTAACACAGGTTCACTACATCTCTTCATACCGGTTCTCCAACTTGATCATCAATATCAACTTCTTCCAATCTTCATACCGGTTCACCTATACTTATTGACATCAATGACAACATACATTATCATCATATCATCATATGCCAACACACATAAATTCTAGTGTCTCTTGTGTTTGATTTGTTATGTGCATGTGCTTTGGTGTTAATCTATTTTTTTGCTAATCATTCTAGATCTGAAAATTAAGCTTAAAAGTAATTTTTGCTGTCAACTGATTCACCCCCCCTTTTAGTTGCTTGGATATTCAATGGGAGTAACACTTGAATAGAAGAGAGAGCATGACTATGCTACCATGGAAAGGCTTATGGTTACTATGAGTCATGTTGAGAAAGAAAAAATGGTGTAAAAGATCACAACGAAAAAGGCTTAGTTTGTAAAGTAATCTAAATAAGTTACTACAAAATGGGTATTTCAACATGTACCAAACATATCATGGTGTGTGAACAAAATTGTACAAACCAAGTCTCATGGTGTGTGCACAAAGTGTAACAATGAGTGGGGTGTATGCCCCACGTTAAAATGGTTGCATATACCTTAATGTGAGTAATTTCTTTAAGGTAGTACAAATTCATTCAAAAGACAAACATGTTGCCACAATGAGATGCCTCCAAGCAAGGACAAATCAAGGGCAATGGTCACAAACATAATGAGAAAAAATGTAAGGGATCCACTAACTAGGATCAGTAAGCATTTTTAATAAATCACGTATATCAAGTATAAATTGAATTAAATTGAACTCATCCTCCAAAGGTAGTGGAACTACAAGCATAATGGAAGAAGAGCACATAAGATTAAAAACATGTCCTTTTGGGTCAACATGGAAGAGACCAAAAAGGGATCTTAACGCTTTGCATTATCCTCAAGTAAACAAGACAAAATAACATTTATGAAAAATAGCACATGTATGACATATAGAAGAATTTAGATACAAGTAGAATAATGTCATGATAGATTCAAATTATTTATTAACTTATTCCTATAGAGAAACAAGGTTCATCCAAAGAACACCTAACATAGCAAAAATACATATCAAGTAGCACATCACAAGGTATGTGTTGAATATTTGGAATATTGAGGGAGGGTCTGAATCAGTCATTCATTTTTAAACTTTAGAAACAACCCAATAATTAATTTGCAAATTCACATAAATAAGCATGTAACATTCAAATAAATGAATTATGAAATAAGTAGAAAAAGTTGAGATACCATCCACAACAACACGCACAAGAAAACACTAGATTTTTGCATGGAAACCTATTAGGGAAAAACCATAGAAAGGGTTTATTCTCAATATAATATAACTAGTTATAGAATATTACAAAATGCTCACTACAAGGATCAGTACTCAAGGCTCATTGCCTAATGGATCACTACCCAAAACATGAAGGCTCACTACCGAATGACTTACTACCCAAAAGAGAATGAAATGTTGTAGTTGCATCTGACTGTAATTAAATGTATATGACTAGTTTAACCAAGGTGCATTTATTAGATTAAGTCGGTTGATATTGAAAAATCTATGAATCTCATTCATTACTAAAACTAGTGCAGTCCAAAATTAACTCCTCTGCTAATTGATCATTTCAACATTGTTTGAATAGACATTGTACAAATAGAATATCTTATATCTAACATTCATTGTGCACCTATTGGCCCGCGATAATGGCAATTCACAGTGTTCCTCTGGAATAACCTTCTTAAGTGCATTGGTAACCAATGTGGGAATGCTCCTATGAATGCGTGAAAATACACCTGGGAATGTGAAGATGTACACCATCCTATGCATTTTCGTCACTTCTACTACAATTTCACTGTTATGTACCTTTTGTCACTGCTAATGCAATTCTACCATTCCGCACATTATCATCACTACTACTACGATTCCACAGGATAGTCCACTATCGGGTATTCTTGCCACATTTTTGGAAATGGCAATGTCAACTAATCTGCACACTTCCGCGATCACTATTACCCATGGTTACACGCCATAGCCCGATATCGGGTTTCCTTGTATAGCTTCACCATGGATATTAACATCTGTCTCCACCAGTAATACAATACGCTATTAGCATTTTCACAAAGGGAGATTGTTGGCATTCCAGTAAGTTTGTTGGTATAAGGATATTGAGAAGGTTGTTGAAGATTGTGGATATAACTGAGAAAGGATGATTACTGTCTGAATAATATTATTTTGTCATTGATGTCAAGAAATTGATTTTCTGATTCAGTATGATGTTTCCATATCTTAATGAGTATGATTTGATAAGTATAAAGATGTCGGTAAGTGACACAGAAAGAATGAAAATGAAGGGGAGTAATAAGTTATTCAATGGGCAACTATTGCCGAGTAAGACAATGATGAGATTTTGTTGTTTTGATTATTTTGATATCCTATATAATGAGTATTCGAAAACTGAACATGAAGGAGAAAAAATTTCATTTAATAGATGAATATAGGTTTGATACTGTTCTATGTTACCGAGCAAAGAAGCTAGTCGGTAAACCCTAAGGTTATCGCTATCGGTTAAAGAAGGTAGAATATCTACCGAGTAAGGTTCAGTATTTACTGAGTAACAACCGAGTAATAACAGAATGCATTGGATGGATAAAAGCATTATTAAATGAATGATGCCGATGAGCTGGAGATGTATAGATGATTGATATGTCGTGCAAGAAAATTGTTGAAGATCTACGACAACAAAAATTCAGGAGTTAGATCTACAACACAAATTGAACGGTCATAACCTAGCACAAGTTCCAAGGTGAGATAAAATGTTTTTAGATCAAAGGATACAATGAACCTAGTCAAGTTTGAAGATCTGATGGCTAAGATTGATCATGGGAAATGTGATCAAGGAGATTAAGCGGTTAGGAATTGTTTATAAATAATGTAATGCCCATACCCTAGTCGGACTTTTAAAACCCGTGTAACCTTGATTGACCTCCTATGTGGCACTCTTGAATGGTAGATTAACTGATATGTAATGTGTAGTTTAGATAATATAAATAAATTGTGCATACTTATTATTGTGCTTTTGCATCGATTCTCGTGTAAATGTAATTGTTTCCTAACCCTTGTGATAAATCTTGAGCTAACGTCTTCATTGAATATGTATTTGTATATGCATGCTTGTATGAATTCATGGGTGCAGGAGAATTGCAGGTACAACATCGCTTAGGGCAAGGTTCATCTCCTTTGGAATTTGCAAGGTTGAGTAGGCTCGTTCATCTTTTGAATTCGGATTTAGTGGTCATATAACTCTCGTCTTGCCTTAGCCATGGTTAGGTGAGCATCGTGTGTGGATTCGTGGGGCTTGCTTTTCATTGGGATGCATGTCGAGTGATTTAGAGGACTCCCTCGATTTGCGTGCCATGCGCGAGGTAAGTGAGGTTTGTGATCCTAAGTATTAAATTTAAATTTATGAGTAGACGAGCACATTAGAAATTTAGAAATTTAAATGGGTAGCTTCTTCTATATGATTAATCATTAATTTAAGAGATTGCTTTAAATTGTTATTGTAACAAGCTTAAGGTGTTTAACTGGGGTTAGCGTGCTCATTTACGCATTTGTAACTTTTACGTATTTGTAGTTGAGAAATTAGAATAAATAAGACTCTAGTACTAGATTAGTCATGTATTTTAAAATGTCGCTTTATTTTGTTGCAACGAGTTAATTTAATAGTTAATTTTAATAACGATGATTTTAATAAATTATGCGTTTTAGAAAGGAAAAAATTTTAAAGTCATTGAGAGATAGAATTAAATTACTCATTTTCGCACTTTGGAAGAAAAAGGGGTAAATTATTATTATTTAAATGAAATTATTTTCTTTTACTTGTAAAGTCGATAAAGTATAAAAGTTTGACTTTTAGAAAATTAAAATTTAATCAAAACGCCTTACCCGGTAAGTAGTCCCAAAATATAAATGTAGGCCTAAATCGATATTAAGAAATTAAAATTTAAAACTCAATAAGAAAAAGAAGCATTTTAATTTTAATAGGGGAAAACATATAAGATTAATAAATAATGGTAATGAATGACTTCCATTTGGGACTTTCAATCATTTTATTTTTAAAAATAAATACCTAATTTCGAAATTGAAATTAGGGCAAAAATTAGGGTTTTCTTTTGAATCTTGTTGGTAAGCATTTTGGGGGTTTCTGGGCTTTGGGTCTTTTTTTTGGAAAAAAAAACATGGTTCTTGGAAGGGAGATTGGGGATTTTGGAGAGGGATGAGGAATGAGAGCAGCTGATTTGGGAGCTCATCTTCATCAAAATCTCTTCCTGGAAAGCGTTTGGAGGTAAGAAATCTTAATCTCCCCTTTTGTTTATTGTTATGCCCTCCATGAAATGCTGGAAAAACAGAGAGGATTGCTACCCATGAATGTTTATTAAGATTTAGTTTTCAGTTGGTTGAAGGCTTGGTTATTCTTCAAAGACTCTTCTATTTTGCCCTCTTTTGAAATCCATAATATTCTGAGAATTCTGGAAAAATGTATTGACTATGAGTTTCTTTCAAAATAGAAGGTTTTTTTTTTTTTGGAATGTGAGTTTCTTAAAAAAAAAAATATATAAAAATGAAAGGGGTTTGCTGGAACTTATTCTCTTTTTTTCCCCTGTCTGTAAGACTGTGTGTTTTGGAGATTTGTTATGGTTTCCTTTTATTTATTTCTGTTTTTGCAAATTTGTGTGTGTTGAAAACAAAAAAAAAATAATAAATAAAATAAAACACAAAAAAATCCCTTACCTGGCCTCTCGCTGCAGGTAGCTTATGCTACCAGTTGGTAGGCAGCGCTACCACTGGTAGCGATCTGCTACCAAATGGTAGCAGTGCTACCTGACGTAGCAGCCTGCTACCATTGGGTAGCAGCGCTACCAATGGTAGGCTGCGCTACCAACAGATGGGAAGGGCTGCCAAGGGGAGACCCACGTGGTTGTCCACGTGGGGTTTCTTTCCCTCTTTTTTTTCGCAGTTCAAAAAAAAAAAAACAGATTTGTTACATTTAAATTTTAATTAATTTCTTTTATTATTTTATATAATCTTTAAAAAAAAAAAAAAGAAAGAAGGAAAGTTATTTGGATGTGATATATATAAAAAAAAAAGGGAAAAAAAATTCTGATTATTAACTGAGTTTAAAATTAGTATTAGAGATTTAAATCTAATCTCCTAGTTATTATGTAACTCTAAATTCAGCTCTTATCTCATTTAATTTCAAAATTAGCGCATAATATGTTTGGATTTTAGAGGATCAACACGTAGAAAATCCATTCTCTAATGCAAGTTTTTAATTTCATATTGGTTACGCCATAATCGAGTTAATATTTATTAATAACATGAACTAATTAGTAGCGGTGGACTAATACGCATTTTAAAATATAGTTAAATTATCAAAACCATAAACTCGACCGACAATTGTGGATAGAGATGATATGGGTAAACAAATGCATCTTCCGGGTGATGTCCTTGCAGTTTAAATTGCTGTAATTAAATTGGTTAGTTTATAGTAAGACTTGATATGCTAGTTTGGGTCATAAGTCGGTCAAAACCCTAGTTAGGGTACTGTCAAACAATAGAATTTAGGTTTGTTTGTCTTCTTTTGTTATGATTTAATTAGACCCGTTTTTAAAAGGGATCACTATGTAATAAACTAACGAGGTAGAGGTGGAATGGTGTATGTGTTCGCCTAAAAGGCAAGATTGTATAGACATGTAATTATGTAACCTTAACTATATTAAATACCAAAAGGGTCTTGCAGTTGAGCAGACCCGGAGATGTAGCCCATCTGGGGTGAACTCCGAGATCATATTCTGTGTCATGCGATGTTTATAGCGTACTTTGTTTTATGTTTTAAATTATCTTGAATGGTTGTATTCTTGCAAGGTGTATGGTGTAAATTAAATGAATTCAAATTTAAATGTATAACATTTTTCATATGGATAAACGTAGTTATTTAAGTTCATAAAATGTTGTGAATTATGAATATGGCATGGTATTTAAATATTGAAATTAAAGTGTGAAAAAAAGGTAAATTGGTAATGTTAATTTAAATTGTAATAGTGGAAGAAATCTAATTAGAATTACTTTATTGGATTAACTTGATATTAAGTATATAAATGGAATGAATGTAAAAAAAAAAAGAAAAAACAAAGATAAAATTATGTCACAATTCTTAAATTGAAATCTAAAAGATGAACATAATAGAAATATCTATCCTTTACCTTAGTAAACGAATCTCGCCATGTCAATTATGTTTCATTGTATTGGGTAAATTTGTTAAGTTATTTCACGATTTAATCTTAACAATAAACCTCACCAAAGTAATTCGATAATCGTGTGGACTCAATTAGGTAACTCATGTTGTATATTGGATGAATATACTTAGTAATTTATGTTGTAATTAAAAAATCAATAATCCTCATCGGATTAACTTTATAATTGGGTGAACTCAATTAGATATCCATATTTTTATCCTTATAAAAGGAATCCCTCATGTTTGCTAAAATTGAACTAGAATGGGAAATAATTGATTAGTTGTTTATACATTAAATCTTAGCAAAAGTGTCTCTTTCCTTTAAATTTCATCTAACAAAAATAAGATATGCAATAAGATAAATGTACTTTAATTCTAATAGAAGAACGACATTATGATCTTAATACTCTAAACATGAAAGGATGAATGTCATCTAGTTAACGATACTTTAATCTAAAGGATGTTTTCCGTTGTTCCAATGCATATCCATCTTAATGAAGTTAGTCCATTTATTGCATTATTAAAACTTCAAATGAATTCCATGACTACCCATATTATACCTTTCATATAAGAACTACAACTCATCAGTTGGCTATGCATGAAAACAAATGAAGAGACCTCCCTCTATTAACTGTAGTTTAACCCTTAAGAAATGAAATTCTTCCTATTAACTATACTTTTTAATATTTAAGAAAGATAACAAATGTGGGTGAATATTTTAAAATCAAATGAAGGAAACCTCGCTTTACTAATCATAGTTTAACCTTAAATGAATGAATCTCAATAAGCATAATTATAAACATTAAAGGATGAAATCAATTGTGAATGGATACCACAAACCCAAGGAATGATCTTCATTATATTAAAACTCATGAACCCTTTTGGGGGGGGGCCTCATAATGTAATTATGAAATTAAGTGCATTGGATAAATAGCTCCTCGACGGCCTCCTAACCTCTAAAGTAAATGAACGCCTCCTAAAATTTTAAGATGTCATATCCTTGAACACATATGTAATTAAGACCTATGCATCATCTCGTAATTAAGATATCCAGATTAATGGATCTGTTGACGCAAGATGAGTTAGGTGTAAGGTTATGTAATCGCGTTAGGAAACCTCTTAGGATTGTTTGTGCCTTTCGCTGTGATATCTAAGTTGTCAGATAACTCCAATGTATTTTAATGTCGTGCCTAATTATGAATTGAGTTAACTTCAACTATCTTAATGTTGTAACTTGGTATTAACGCTCTTAATTATTATTTAAAAAAAAAAAAAAAAAAAATTTACACTCTAATTGAGTGTTTTTAACTTAAACCCTTAGGGGTTTCCTGGCGGGGCATTACAAATAAGAAATTGTTGATGAATAATGGATGCAGGCAAATAGAAGAACAGTGATATTACACTAGTGATCACTGAGCACAAAAGATTGAATATCTGATTATAGAACAGATTGAGAAGCCTAGCAAGGAGCAAGATAATTCTTATGACAAGATTATTTTGAGCACATAGAGTTTGCTTTAGCATTTCAGATGTGTAGTTGCAGATATATCTTATACCATTATTTATTTTGTAAGTGATAGGAAATCTCTTAACCGAGTGGACCTAACAGTCTTATTTGTAAATCCTCTAGCAAGGTAACATTTTGAATGAGTGTTTGAAATCCTTTGACAAGGTCACTTCTAACAAAGTGCAAGACTCTAACAATTATGAGGGAAATCCCTTAACCGGGTCACATCTAGCAATGTGTTTATGTAATCTGTAACACGATTGGCTTTCAACTGAGCATACTCTAGAAGGGTATAATTCTTAATGGGTCTGAAATCCCACAGTGGTTTTTCCCTATTTGGGTTTCCACGTTAAATCTGGTGTTAAATGTGTTAGGATGTTTTATGTGTATCCGATTATGAGTTTGAATGATTTACAGTAATAGTTGCATATCAGTAAAGGCTATTGAGGTTGAATCTGATAAATATATTTCATAGTGAGTTTTTATGATTCACCCCCCCTCTCATCTTATTAACAATTGGTATCAGAGCTTTGGACTCCAGAAGAAAAGTTTAAAGGTACTTGAGGCAAGATCTAAAGATGTATAAAAGGGATGCACCAAAGCTGAACAAGTCTAGTTTCTCCACATGGTAGAAAAGGATGAAGCTGCACTTATCAGGAATTGGAGAATGATTACAATGCACCTAGCACCTACCCGATGACAATGGAAGAGATAAAGGAAAAGCAAGAACATATTCAAGCAATGATTGAAATAACATAAGCATTAACCGACTCAGAGTTTAATGATCTAGAAGGCTACAGTGATGACAAAGCAATGTGGAACAAGCTTATATCTGTGTATGGTGGTGATGAACATGTTCAGAGAGAAAAAGTAGATAGTCTAAGAGGTTAACTTGAATCCATGAGAATGAATGAAGGTGAGAACATAACCCAATACAGGACAAGGTTAAAAGAAACTGTCAATCAAATCAAAGGAGTAGGAGGAACTATTGAAGAAAAGGATGTAACAAGTAAGTTGCGTAGAACACTTCTACCTGCTTATTGCATTTGAGTCTCTACAATCAATGAATTAAGGTATGTACCAAACATGCTAGTATCCTTGGATGCTACTATTGGTAAGCTATATGCATTTGAGTTAAGTAATTTTGATAACAGTGGGTCTTCGGTAAATAAAGTTGAATCTGCATTCAGTTCTTTTTATCTTGGTGAATCTGATGATTACAATGATAGAATGTATAAGTATACTGAAGGAAATCATAGTGGAGCAAGTGAGAGATATCGCAAAAACATGGAAGAGGTACACAAACTATATGAGGAAATCAGAAAGCAAGAAGAGTTTGAAGCATTATTAGCCAGCAGGTTACCAAGAGGCAAAGGTAAGTATAAAAGAAAGTTACCTTTAAAATGTTTTAACTGTGATAGAATAGGACATATGGCTTCTAACTGTCCTGACAAAGAATCTAGTGAAAAGAGAGAATACCGAGATGACAGATAGAAAGACAACCAATACAGAGGACACCGAGACTTCAGAAGGAGAGATAGAAAGACATGCCGAGTAGCCGATGAGGAATCCAACGATGACAAATCTGATGGGACTGAGATAGAGGAAGTTGTATATGTGGCTATCAAAGATGGATCAGATGAAGAAAGGTATGAGGAAAAAGCCTTGATATCTCACATAAATAAAAATGATTCTTTGATCATAGATAGTGGATGCTCACATCACATAACAAGTGATAAACACAAGTTTGTTAAATTAGAAGACTATGTAAGATTTGGTAATGATGCACCATGTCTGGTGAAAGGTAAAGGTTCTATCACACTTCTTGACAATGCTAAATGTGATGATGTATACTGGGTTGAAGGTTTGAAATGCAATTTGTTGAGTGTAGCACAACTAAATACTACACGGTACCAAACAAAATTTCAGAAAGGAAGTGTCAAAGTTCATGACAAACATGGAAAGTTGGATGCTACCACGACACAAAAAAAAGGTAATACATTTCATTTTGACTCAACTTAGAAAAATTGTCTGTATGCTAAAATAGAAGATACCTGGTTATGACACAAAAGGTTTTGTCATGTAAATTTTGATAACCTGATCAAAATAAGTAAGAAACACCGAGTAAGAGGTCTACCAAGCTTGGAAAAACCTGAGAAAGCAACATGCTGAGGATGTCAGATGGGTAAGATGACAAAGTAAAGCTTTACAAATAAGTCCTACACTTCTAATGGAATTTTAGATCTCGTACACATTGATCTCTGTGGTCTTATGAAGGTTCAAAGTTATTATGGTGATAAATACTTTATATTATTTGTGGATGATTACTCAAGGATGATGTCAGTTATGTTTTTAAAAGAGAAATCAAAAGCCTTTCAAATGTTTAAATGGTACAAGGCTAGAGTTGAAAAAGAAACAGGAAGACAATTGAAATGTCTAAGATCTGATAGAGGAGGAGAATTCATCTCAAATGAATTTAATCTATTTTGCAATGATCATGGTATAAAGAGGCAAGTGTCTACATCGAGAACACCTCAGCAAAATGGGATAGCTAAAAGAAGAAATAGATCAATTGTAGATTGTGCCAGAACCCTGATGATAGAAAAGATGGCACCTCAAACATTTTGGAGAGAAGCAATCAACACTGCAGTTTACACCCTGAACCGTGTACAACTAAAGAAAGGAACTTTGAAGACACCGTATGAAATCTGGTATGACAAGAAACCTAATGTAAGTTACTTTAAAATATCTGGAAGTAGATGTTATGTTCACAAAGATGACAGAAATGGAAAGTTTGATCAGAAAAGCGAAGAAGGAACATTTCTTGGTTATTCTTCTAGAAGTAAAGAATTTAAATGTTTGATCAAATCATCTAACAAAATAGTGGAAAGTGCAAATGTGAAAATTGATGAATTTGCAGAAAGAAATGATGAAGGAAATTCCAAAGAACCAGAAGATTATGAAGAGTTTGTATATGTTCAACCGAGAAGTCCTACCGAGAAAATTAAAATGAAGAAAATACTCAGTTACTGAGTGATGAAGAAGATCAAACAGAACCTACCGAGCCTGTATTAGCCAAGTATGTCAGAAGAAATCATGCATCAAGTCAAATTATAGGAGATAAGGATGATCCAGTGATGACAAGGAACAAACTGAGACAAAACACATGTCTGATATCTAAATTTGAACCGAGAATAGTAAAATCGACATTTAGTAATGAAGATTGGGTAAATGCTATGATAGAAGAGATTGAACAAATCAAGAAGAATGAAACATGGACACTGGTCCCAAGACCAAAAGAGGAAAATGTGATTGGTACAAAGTGGATTTTTAGAAACAAGCTAGATGAAAAAGGAGAGGTCATTTGGAATAAAGCAAGACTAGTTTGCAAAGGTTATGCTCAAGAAGAAGGAATAGATTATGGTGAGACTTTTGCCCCTGTGGTAAGACTTGAAGGAGTGAGAACATTGTTGGCATATGTTGCTTACAAAAATTTCAAAGCATATCAAATGGATGTTAAATCTGCATTTTTAAATGGTATACTAGAAGAAGAAGTTTATATTGAACAACCTGACGGATTTATTGAAGACATGAATAAAGATCAGGTATGTAAGTTGAACAAAGCTTTATATGGTCTAAGGCAAGCACCTAGAGCATGGTATGAAAGACTGCACTCTTACTTAATCAAGATTGGATTTATAAGGACAAGTGAAAACAACAACATGTATATGAAGAATGATGAAGACAATGGAATATTGCTTTTAGGCATATTTGTTGATGACATTATATTTTGTGGAAATGACTCTTTATGCAAGAACTTTGGAAATGAAATGTGCAAAAAATTTGAAATGTCATTAATCAGTGAAATAAAGTATTTTATAGGTTTACAGATACTACAAATGAAAAATGAGATTTTCATTACTCAATCCAAGTATATAAAGGAAATCTTGAAGAAATTTGGAATGGAGGATTCTAAACCTGTAAGTACTCCTATGACTACCAATTGTAAACTATCAAAGAATGATGAATCTGCATCTATTGATGAGACACTTTACCGATCTATGATTGGAAAGTTACAATATGTGGTTCATAGCAGGCCAGATATAGCACATGCAGTAGGTATAGTTGCAAGATTTTCTGCAAATCCCAAAGAAACCCATATGACAGCAATCAAGAGAATTTTCAGATACTTGAGAGACATTGAGGATTATGGCTTAGTATATCAAAAGAGGAATGTTTTTGACTTAAAAGTCTATACAGATGCTGATTGGGCAGGAAACATTGATGATAGGAAAAGCACAAGCGGTGGTGCTTTCTTTCTGGGAGACAAACTAGTTAGTTGGCTTAGCAAGAAACAAGCATACATTTCATAGTCAACGAATGAAGCTGAATATGTCACTGCAACATTGAATTGTACCAATATTGTATGGATCAAACAACTGTTGGAAGGAATGAATGAGAAAGTTACCAAACTAGTAACTATATTCTGTGATAGCACTAGTGCCATTAACATTTCAAAAAATCTGGTAATGCATTCTAAGACAAAGCACATCTCTATAAAGTATCATTATCTTAGAGAAGAAGTTCAAGAGAAGAAAGTTGTAATGGAATATATTAGTTCAAAGGAACAAATAGCAGACATTTTCACAAAGCCACTGCCAAGGGACACTTTTGAGTATCTCAGAAGTAAGTTAGGGGTCCTACCCCTATCTAGCACTCACTGACAGAGTTCGGTGAATGCATCAATTCTATGAATCTAAAAGATAACTATTTATGAGTTGATGCTGATTTACACACTTTAGGAAGTTACCTAAAGTTGTGTAGGCAATAATGACTGAAGACAAGTTGCTCTGACCGAGACTGAGATGATACAATTATATTTTCAGCAAGCAAATTACTTCACAGTGGAAGAAATCATGAATTAGTTTTTACTTTTTGGCATTGTTGTCAAAGGGAGAAAAGACTAATTAGTGAAGATTAATAGGTAAAGATGGGAGAAGACTAATTACTGGGGGAGCAATAACAATAGGAGAAGATTAACAGCAATCCAAATCTGAATCAACTGAAATAAAATCAAGTTAGGTATTGCCATTAAAAGGGTTTTGCCATCAATGCCAAAGGGGGAAATTGTTAGCATTTTCACAAAGGGAGATTGTTGGCATTCCAGTAAGTTTGTTGGTATAAGGATATTGAGAAGGTTGTTGAAGATTGTGGATATAACTGAGAAAGGATGATTACTGTCTTAATAATATTATTTTGTCATTGATGTCAAGCAATTGATTTTTTGATTTAGTATGATGTTTCCATATCTTAATGAGTATGATTTGATAAGGATAAAGATGTCGGTAAGTGACACAGAAAGAATGAAAATGAAGGAAAGTAATAAGTTATTCAATGGGAAACTATTACCGAGCAAGACAATGATGAGATTTTGTTGTTTTGATTATTTTGATATCCTATATAATGAGTATTCGAAGACTGAACATGAAGGAGAAAAGATTTCATTCAATAGATGAATATAGGTTTGATATTATTCTATGTTACCGAGAAAAGAAGCTAGTCAGTAAACCCTAAGGTTATCACTATCGGTTAAAGAAGGCAGAATATCTACTGAGTAAGGTTTAGTATTTACCGAGTAACAACTAAGTAATAATAGAATGCATTGGATGGATAAAAGAATTATTAAATGAATGATGCCAATGAGCTGGAGATGTATAGATGATTGATATGTTGTGCAAGAAGTTTGTTGAAGATCTATGACAATGAAAATACAAGAGTTAGATGTACAACGCAGATTGAATGGTCATAACCCAGCACAAGTTCCAAGGAAGGAATACAAGTTCCAAGGTGAGATAAAATGTTTTTAGATCGAAGGATACAATGAACCTAGTCAAGTTTCAAGATCTAATGGCTAGCTAAGATTGATCATGGGAAATGTGATCAAGGAGATTAAGCTATTAGGAATTGTTTATAAATAAGAAATTGTTGATGAACAATGGATGCGGGCAAATAGAAGAACAATGATACTACAACAGTGATCACCGAGCATAGAAGATTGAATATCTAATTATAGAACAGATTGAGAAGCCCATCAAGGAGCAAGATAAGTCTTATGACAAGATTATTTTGAGCACATAGAGTCTGCTTTAACATTTAAGATGTGTAGTTGCAGATATATCTTATACTAATATTTATTTTGTAAGTGACAGGAAATCTCTTAACCGAGTGGACCTAACAATCTTATTTGTAAATCCTCTAGCAAGGTAACATTCTGAATGAGTGTTTGAAATCCTTTGACTAGGTCACTTCTAACAAAGTGCAAGACTCTAACAAGTCTAAGGGAAATCCCTTAACCGGGTCACATCTAGCAATGTGTTTATGTAATTTGTAACAGGATTGGCTTTTAACCGAGCATACTCTAGAAGGGTCTATTTCTTAGTAGGTCTGAAATCCCACAGTGGTTTTTCCCTATTTGGGTTTTCATGTTAAATATGGTGTTAAATGTGTTAGGATGTTTTATGTGTATCTGATTATGAGTTTGAATGATTTACAATCATAGTTGCATATTAGTAAAGGCTACCAAGGTTGAATCTGATAAATATATTGCATAGTGAGTTTTTATGATTCACCCCCCTGCTCTCGTCTTATTAACATATGCTGGTAGTCTATGCCTACTATAACATGGGTAGTGAAGCTTCCGTTGTGCTACTTCTACTACGTTAGCCTTCATGAATGCGGAGAAATCTGTATGTCACCCGTCAAACCTCTGACAGTTTCCTCCAGTTGGTGTATTTGAATGCACATTTCAATAGATTCAACCAGTTCTCATGCTATAAACACTCCTTGATTTATAATTCCAATAGGCCAGTTTGAATGGCAAAAGGAATTCATTAACAAGCATTGATATCTTAAAGATGATCAAACTTCTCTTCAACAATATTTTCATAAAACATTATGTGTGCTCCATCTCGGGGCCCATCCTTTATTAACACTAGTTAGTTAAAATTCTCATAATAGTTAAGGTATTTACGGTGTTTAAACAATATACATGTGATTAAAAGACATGCTTTTTATGTAAATATTACAAGGACATTCTTTATATGTAAATATTAATTATTTATATAAATGAATGGGAAGTTTATATTAAATAATTAATATTTTTATACGTTCGTTAACCATTTATTAGGGGGACATGATAGTCTCCCCTGCCTCGTGTTGCTTGCCCTCAAGAAACTCCAAAACTCTTTCATTTTTCCAGGTGGCATCATCCCGAGGAAGATCTTTCCATTTGATTAGATACTCCCTGATAGTTCTACTCTGTAGTTGCCTATCCCGTGTTTCCAAAATTACTTCTGGTATCATTTCGAGCTTCCCTTCATCATTCAAGGGAGGTAAATCTTCAGACATTGACACCTGTTGCCTCAGAGCTTTCTTGAGACAAGAGACATGAAATACATTGTGTATCTTGCTATCCATTGGTAAAGCAAGCTCATAGGCTACTCTACCAACCTTCTGGACTACCTGATAGGGACCATAAAACCGAGGTTTTAATTTTTCAAACCCACTATGTTTGAGAGAAGATTTTTGATAAGGTTGCAAAATGAGAAATACCAAATCTCCCACTTCAAAATGGCGTTCAACTCACTTTTTATATGCATAGATTTTCTGTTGATTCTGAGCACATTGCAAATTCTCCTTAAGGGCGGACAAAATGTCTTGTCTTTCTTGAAGCCAATTACGAGTTTTAGGTACATTACTCTACTCTAAAGAAAGGTCAAGAAAAGAGAGAACATCATAGCCATATAATGATTTGAAAGGAGACATACCAATTGACATATGAAAGGTAGTATTATAACAATATTCACCCAAATGTAACCAATGAACCCAAGCCTTTTGATGACTGGCTACATAGTTACAAAGATAACCTTCAATCCACTTATTCACTATTTTTGTTTGCCCATCGGTTTGTGGATGATAGATGGTGTTATGATTCAACTTTGTACCTGTCAATCTGAAAAGCTCCCCCCAAAATATGCTAAAAAATCTACTATCTCAATCACTGATTATAGTCTTTGGTAAACCATGTAATCGGAAAACCTCTCTGAAGAATAACTCTGCAATCTAAACTGCTGTAAATTTTGTAGTGATAGAAAATAAGTTTGCAAATTTAGTTAATCTATCAACCACAACAAATATACAATCTTTACCTTAGGATTTTGGTAAACCTGTGATGAAATACATGGATATACTTTCCCATTTCTGATTTGGTATAGGTAGTTGCTGTAATAAACCGATAGGATAAGTTTGTTCTGCTTTATTTTGCTGGTAGGTGGTGCATTCCTTGACATAGCATAGGACATCATTTTTTAATCCTTTCCAAGTGAAACTTTCTCTTACCCGACGATACATTTTGAAGTATCCAGGATGCCCTACTAGAGGAATATCATGCATAGATTGGAGAATATTTTCTTTTAACTTCGATCCTAGAGTCAAATAAATCTTGTCCTTGTAATAAATAACATCATTAAGAAGTTTATATTTATCATCTTGTATATTACCATCTAGAAAATCACATGCAAAAGAATCCTTTGAATAATCGACCAACAATAAAGATTTCCAATCAGCTGTTACGATATATAACATATTGATTTCAGGCCTTCTAGATAAAGCATCTACAACAACATTATTTTTACCTTTTACATATTCAATCTCAAAGTCATAAGCTTGAATCTTAGTGATCCACTTCTGTTGCCTGTCATTTATATCTTTTTGTCCCAAGAAATATCTCAGACTGTTATGTGTTCACTCTAAATTTTGCTTTGGAACAAACAATTTTATGGGAAATTTAGTGCTAGGGAACCAATTTGCATAGGAAACACTGAATGACCTCCAGGATTGAGAAGCTGACTCTTCCTTGGGTTTCGAGGAAAGGGGAAGAAAGAAATAATTTGTAAAAACAACACTAAAATACTTGGGCAATATGCCAGATCATTAAGAGACAATGAACCAACATAAATTAAGAAGCGTATAACTTCTATAAGTCCATTCAACTATCTACCAGTTCGGGTCAAGAACAATAATCAAAAGCCACAACCAGATTTACTTGAAAAACATATGGAAATATTCATCACGCATCCATCAGATCACAAGTATAGAAACATAGTTTAATCAGTGAAGTCTTCGATAGAGATATTCCCAAAGTTATCAGATTTTTCAACACAAGGGCATGGAAAATACCATTAATAGCATACTAAAAGAGGCATCTTAAAGGCTATAGGTACAATTCGAATAATCTTCTTCTAGCAAGACCAAAATAGTTTTTAAAGGTTGAAACAAAATAAAACTCCTACTTCACAAACTGGACTGTTCTTTTTTTTCAAGTTCTGAACCCCCTTACACAAGGGAAAAAACCACATTTAAAGGGATCCTCTCTTCTAAAAACAGTTCCCAAAAATGCCAAACTGGCACAACCCTTTCATAATAGAAAACATGTGTGTCGCTATGGAGGCTGTACCCAACAAAACAAACCCTGAAATTCTACTTTTCACCCGCAATGGTCTATAGGTTACCATGAACTGAAAAGATTCCGCTAACCACAAATGAGATGCAGAAAAAGACATAACCACAAGAAACCGTTCGCATACTGCGTTAATGAGTGGGCCCGCCAAAAATAGTCAGCACACATTGCCATTTGTAACCCCCATGCTGCTTCAAAAACCAGACACCAAAGATGAACCAAGGGAGAAACACCATGCTGCCAAGTGTCCTACACTCTCTACCCTATTGGCTAAAAGGCGATAATAACTGGGCCCACCAAAAACCTAAACGGGGGGAAAAATAAAGTAAACATTTCCTGGAGACTAACAGGAGAAACTTTGCTTGCAGAATAGGAGAACCCAAAATTACTGGCTTCACAGACCAGACTTCAAACTGCAATAGGACGAAAAAGATCAAAAGCCTGCTGCAAAGGCAACCATTCATCTTCAGAGAGCATAGCTTGTGCCTCCAAATCTTGGAAATATTGATCCAAGTAAATTACTTCATCAAAGGGGAGAGGTACAGGCTCCTTCTGGACCTGGTTCAGGAGAGTGGAGAGTTGGGCTAGAGGATGCAAAAGACATTCCACCTCATTTACCGAAATGGGATTTCCCAGCCACGATAGGAAAGCTCTATCCTGCTGCACATTTTTGACCTGTTGCAAAGCTTGCTCAACCCGTAGCATAGAACCATCTGAGGGAAAGGAGAAGGTAGGCCTAAAGAAATGAATTTATTTACATGCCGCTTGATGTTTGGTACTGAAAATTGCAAAGGCGCCAGAGCCACTGACACCTGCATAATTATCCTGTGTCAGTTTATGAAGATATTAGTCTTTTTGATTAATTGCCGGTGATCCGCAATCCCTTTCTCCCTAAATTCCTCCTCTTGAGCAGAATAAAGTAACTGGATAAGATTCCGAGCTATTGGGAACTTCAGACCTATGACAAGCATATAACTATTAATAAGGTGTCCAGCTTCGACACAGAGGGACTGCGTGTCACTAAGAAATCTTAACCCCGGCTGCAAGGATGGGCAATACTATTTTACTCTTTCCCAATGGGAAACATACAACTCTGTTAGCATGGTAGAGAAATCTAGAGCAATCTGCTGCGGAGGTGGGAGACTCAGCAAATGAGATATTTCATTATCTTTCATAATCATCTCCTATTGGAGCTGCTAGCTTTTGCTTTGTTCAATGGCCATTTGATTTTCCAAGGCTAAGATTTTTGTCTCCCTGGTCCTGACGGCTTGCTGTAGCTACAATGCATGATTCTGCTCCTACTGTAGGAGAGTCTCTAATTCTGAAATGTACTTGCCGGATTGTTCAAGGCTAGTTTCTCTCTCCTTCAGCTCGGCTTCAAAACTTGTCTTTTCCTTCGACTGTGACACCTAGGCCTCACTCAGTTGACAGGCATAATCCTCTTTGAGAAGGATTTCTTCGCGCAATTGCATCTGAACCTGAGCAACGTCTCTAGAGGCAGCTATCAATAGTTGTATCTCAGAATTTTTCTCTTGCAATTCCTTCAGGGCGACATTTCTTGTCACTTCTTGACCTTTCAGCTGAGACCCTATGTTGTTAAGAGCCGACTGCAACTTCCCTTTCTTTGAATTAGCTTGAGCTAGCAGGCTCTGTAGATGATTGATCTCTGATACTCGAGCCTTATCTTCCTTCCTCTGATGGGAAAGAGAATCATAGAGGCTAGCGTTCTCTGCTTGGAGCTTTTCTAAATGATGACTTTTCTTGATAAAGTCTGTGGATACTACTTTGGAAATCTCTTACATCATTTTGACCTTGTCAGATGCCGTGGTTCTTTGGAGATTGATGCCCATTGTCTGTAGTTCATAATCATTGAGCCTCATCTGGGACTCTGGCTTGTCAACCTTGGGAACTAGATTTGCAAAGTAAAGGCAATCCCTTTTCTCGCTGAAATGGGTTTGCAAATGAGGGCAAGCATGATGAGCACCTTCCTTCTCTTTCTATTTGTTGGTCTTACTGAAACTGACGATTTTATCATAGACAAGCTTCTACTGGAACCTATCTGGATGGTCGATGGCTTGACCTGCAAAAGCTACATCGGGAGGGACTGCGAAAGGGAAATGCGAAAAAGGGGCAGTGAAAGAAGATTGGACTAGATGAGTCACAACTAACAGGGAAAATAATGAGACAAAAGGGGAACCCACTAATGGGAAAGGGCTGGTAGATGCCATGGCCATACTCTGGGGGGAAGATTCTTCAAAACCTAGCCTACGTGACACAAGGACTACTTCTGATGTGGGTGACTGAAAAGATGTAGATATGGAAACCACGCCCGAAAAAGGAATGGAAGCCTATATGAGAACATCTTGGGGATAAACCAGCATACTCGCCAGGGCCAAAGTGAGAGCAGTAGGGACCGAGGTTTGCATCATGGGCACAGGGGAAATTGCGAGAACATCCAGAGAATTGGAAGAAGGGATAAAAGGGCGTACCTGATTAGTAGAAGGGCGCAGCGGCTAAAGATCTGCAGATGTTGCCGTTGATGTAATAGGTGCAACCCTCTCTAACCCACTGAAATGTTGCTTCTTCTTTGGAGGGCCTTAAGAGGACTACTTCTCAGATCGCCTCTTACTAAACTGCGAATGAGGTATGCGAGTTGCACTGTCTAAAGAAAGAGGGATCTCTGGCTCCGGCTCCTGCCCTTCGATATTTCTAATCCTGACCTCTTACTGGGTAGCTATCTTGGGAGATGAGTCACCGCATGAGGAACTGTCACCTATCTCATCGTCAGATTTATTTACTTTGCTCCATTCTTGTTCAAAACGCTCATCGAGGGGTGCATTCTCAAGGCTAGCTCTAAGCTGATTTACTTCCCGATGATAGACCCAAAAATTTTCCTTTTTCTTTCTGGACCAGGATAGAGTTTTTATGCTCTCCAACAACACCCAAGGAATAGGCTTCGTGGGGTTGAACCATTGTACTGGGGAATAAAATTTTAACCACGGGGGATGATCCAAAATAGGAAAATTATTAGGACCCACATATTTTCTTGGGTCATTAACTTGGAGATTTGTATGTTCCATCCATGAGTCCTGAGGCTCATGCCTCACAACGTTTTTTCTTTTTCTTAAGCAACGATCAAGGTTGTAACTCCAAGAGTCATCGATTACCATGAAAATCAGCTGCACCATCTTTGAAGTTAGGGTTTCCTCAGCTGCTTTTCTTCTTACTAGAGTAATTAGACCAATGGCCTTGTTATCCTTAGTAATGGAGGTATCGTGCTTCCCAGTACCAATCGCTTGCTCGACTCTTGCCAACTGTCTTGCCATTTCCAAAGCTAGGGTTCAGTTGGTTACGTAAGTGGGCAGCCGAAAAGGCTCCTCAGAAAACCCATGCACATGGATGAAAGAAAAATCAGGGCCCACAAACTAGTCGCAAGGAGGGTGTTCATTCTGCATCCAGTTCATTTGAATCTACGAAAAATGGGCTAGAGGTTCGACAGGAATCACTCCAAAATATTTGAGCATGGGAGCCAAGAATGAATTTGAAAACTGGTAGGAATCATAAGAGGCCAGCAATAGAGGTGTCTAACAAGACCACGACATTACACTTCCTGCCTCATCGTAAGTGGCCAAGAACATGAACCGTGCGAAGAAAGATTTATTTTGATATAGAAGCAGATGCACCAACATTGAAGAGAATCTGAAGCATCACAACTGTTGAAACTCGGATAACTGCTTAACCATGGCCTTAGCAATAGTCACAGAGAAGTCAAAATGGAAAGGCTCTCTTTGTTTCCTGCATTTAAAAAGAAAACCCATCATGGAAGCTGTGACATATTGGTCGTTATCATGACCACATAGCCATGCCAGGGTAGATGAGATATCTCTAAGGTCATCCTGCTTTAGATTGCTGTAGGACAAAGGGAACTTCGGAAGCCCTGCTGACAAACTCCGGTTGAGGGCATTCTAGCAGAAAATTAACGTATCTCTCCTGGTGCTCCATAATTCCTCCATGGATTTTTCTGAAAAAACCTCAGTGTTTTCAAAGATTGGGGAGCATAGCATTTCCCTAATGGCCTTTGGAGATATGATCAATTTTAGGTGTGAGCCACTGACAGAACATGAGGTAGGATCAAAAGATTCTTCGCAAGCAGCCACAAGCTTGGGGCAATAAGGAACTGCGGGGACCAAAGACTGAGAAACGCCACTCTTCCAGAAACGCACCACTACAAAATGAGGATCATTTCTGTGATGCAACATCTTCGAACAAGCAGCCTCTCTAAGGATTTTGGGCTGCCTTCGGATCTCGGGCTCATAGATATTTTCTAAAGAATCCAGAACAACCGACAAATTTTGGGTCGTTGTTTTATTTTTAGCTTTTGTCTTTGGATACTCCTTCTTTGGGGGAATAGCGTGCAAGGAGTAAGATAGTTCTTCAAAAACATTAACCTAGAAATCTTTGGGAGAAGCCTTTGCGGATGAAGCCTCAGGATCCATATAGGCGGACAAGCTTCCTTTCCCTTTTGCTAGAAAGCCAGAAATGAGAGATGAGAACCTGCATGTCTTTCTCAAGCCTCACTTTGCAACAACAAAACAAACAGATTGATGGCCAGGAGAACCTTTGAACTTTAAATGCATGATATGCCTTATTTTTTGTGAAAGCTAAAGATCGGTTAATACACGTGCCAACTCAAAATGCTGCTGCGATCAAATTCCACGAATGAGGGGAGTCGTCATTCCCACTTTCCTAAAAAACTACTTGGTTGCTTTGATGTTCCTCGGGAAACATTTCTTGGGAAAAAATATTTCTTTGATCGAGTGGATCAGTCAGAAATAAAGACCGCACGAGCTAAAACAAGTTGGTGGAGCTTTCACATTTAAAGGTGGCGTACCTGAATGTATGTATGGCTCTTTGTTTTCATTCATTCCTCTCTTCGAGGTGACTGATGGGACACTGGGATCTTGAAAAATAATCCCATTCGCATGACGCGAATTAATAGAGGCGTGACAGAGACATTGGAATTAGGGAAAGGGTAATCTCTAGTTGCCAATCGCTTACCTACCAAGATTTTTGCTATAAATATGTCTTTTCAGACATTTTTTCACCACAACGCAAGCTCTAACGATGGAGTTTCTGAAGAAATGGATACTCCAGTTCGGCTTGTTAGCAGAAAGGCACAAGTTGCTTTTCTAGGGAACATATCAGATGAGAGGCTGCAAGGGATGACACGAAGGAAGAACCCATTAATAATTGCCACCATCAAATGGATACTTGGGGAAGATTTCATTGGTAATCCAGACCGATACCGGGTAAATACAGATATTTTCTTGCACTTCGTGGCTTCTCTGCTGGATTATGGTTAGCCCAGGTTGCTGGAAGAAGGGGACTTTGACACTGAAGAGGAAGACACTGAAGATAGCCTCTGAAAAGAGTCGCAAAACATGACCTGCGTCTAAACTGCAAAATGTAAACAAAAGAGACACTGGGGGCCCACACATTTTTTAACAAAAAAAATACGAGAAAGTCTTAATATAACGATTTTACTTTTCTCTTGTCTGATCTTTCTCTCTTGATGCTTGCTGGGCTGGAAATAATTAAAATAAATACACATCACACCTATGCACATAATGTACACTATTTACTTGAAAAGGGAAGGGGACCCTTAATAAAAAGGTTTGAGATGAAAACCATTAACCGGGATGGAGAGGGGGTCTACATTCATATCTTCTAACTTGAAAGTATTGAAACCCTTGCACTTCATGATGTGGAAAGGACCCTCCCATAGGCAGTCGAATTTGGCGTGCTGACCTGGTTTCACCATCCTCTCGTTGTACTTCAGAACAAGATCTCTGAGGGCGAAAATCACATCAGAACTCTTTTTACTATTAAACCACCTTTTTACGACTTCTTATCTGTCTTGGAGAGCTATAAAGGAGGCCTCTCTTGCTTCTTCTAGCTCCATAATCTCTGCTAACCTTATGGCCATTTGACCATTTTCGGCGATATCCATGGATTTTAGCAATTGCAACGCTAGAATTTCTAGTGACAAGGGGAAAAGTGTGTCTTTCCCATATACCAGCTTGTACAGGGAGGTTATTAGAATCTGTTTGGGTGTTATGCAGTGTGCCCATAATGCACTCCTTAGGTGATGGTGCCACTTCCTCTTATATTCCACGCCTATCCTCTTGATAAGTCAGATCAGGTTCTTATTAGTAGATTTGGCAAGACCATTCCCTTGAGGGTAGTAGTTAGAGGAGGTCTTGAGGTAAATACCTCTACTAAGAGTGAACTATGTGATTTGCAAGCTTGTGAAGGCACACGCATTGTTTGATATAACAGTTTTTGGGGGGCCGTACCAACAAGTCAAATCTTCTAGGAAAGCCAACACTTCGCCTTCAGATGAATTTCGCAGAGGGACAGCCTCAGACCATCTGATGAAATAGTCGGTAGCAGTCAGGATCCATTTATGTCTGGCTGAACTTGGAGGATTGATCATCCTGACAAAATCAAGGCCCCATTAAGCGGAGGGCTCTTGCACTGACACTGGCCTAAGTGGCATGACCACTTTCTTACATCTCCCTATATAATATTGGCACTCTTTACATCCTCTTAGTAGGATGTGTACGTCTTTGAACATGGATGACCAAAAGTATCCAGCTTGGGTAATTTTGATAGCGGTCATGGGTGCGGAGAAATGGCCTCCTAAGGGTTCGTAGTGAAATTCTTGGAGGATTTTATCAGCCTGGCTTCGGTCCACACATCGAAGCAGGACTCCGTCAAAATTTCTTTGAAAAGAATTTCATTTATTAGGCGAAAACCGCTGTTTTGGAGTTGGTAGAATCTTCTCTTAGCCGGGGGAAGATTTTCGGGAAAGATCCCGGTCTTCATGAAAAGTTTCCTTTTGTCAATCCAACTGTCGCTGGTGGTGTCAGGCATAAGCATAACTGTGTCTTCTACGATGGCTTCGAAACCACGGGGTTCACTATCTTGTGCTATATACTCACACAAGCCCCTCTCACGGACCAGCTTTGTAGGCTTGATATTGACATCATATTCTATAATCTTAGTGATCCAATTCGCCCTTTTTTCAGTGATATCACCCTCCATGATGTACTCCCTCACTGCGGGATGAGCTACATATACTACGGTTTTATTGCAGGCAATGAAATGTCTGAATTTTTTCAATCCTTTTAAGATAGCTGAGGCTTTCTTTTCCACAAAGTTGTAGTGGAGTTCATAATCTTTGAGAGTTTTTGAATGGAAAGCTATCGGGTGTTCTCCTCCCTTTTGTGTGTCCTTTTGAGTTAACACCATAGCGATACTATGCTGACCAGAATAGACATACATTATGAAATCCTTGGACATGTCTGGATTAGATAACATTGGGGCTAAACAGATGGAATGTTTTATTTAGTCGAAGGCATTTTTGGCTTCAGCAGTCCATTTCAAATGTATCTTTTTTAAGCATGAGGGTGATGGGTCTTAATATTCCAGCGAAGTTAGAGATAAAGCGACTGAACAAATTGACCTCTTCCAAGAATGATTGCACTCCCTTTTTGTTGAGTGGAATGGGGAGCTCTTTAATAGCCTTGACCCAGTCTGGATCAATAGAGACGCCTTCTTTAGAAACTATATGTCCCAGCAACTTCCCTTGAGGAACTCCAAAGATACATTTTTTTGGGTTCAAGGAGATTCCAAATTCAAGACATTTTTGCAGGACTAACTCAAGATGATCAAAGTGATCTTCTCGGTGCTTGGAAAATATGGTCAGGTCATCTAAATATATCAAGATAATCTTATTAATTAGCTCTTTGAAAGACAAATCCATGGCCCTTTGGAAAGTGGCCCTAGCGTTTGATCTTTTGATATGCAAATGTTCCCCACTTGGTAGTGAAAGTCATCTTGTGTTGATCCTCTACTTTCACACTTACCTGGTTATATCCTGAGAAACCATCAAGCATAGAGAACATTTTTGACCCAGCTACAGTGCTTAATAATTGCTCCATTGACGGTAAGGGATAATGATCCTTGAGCGATGCTCGATTTAGTTCCCGGAAGTCCACACAGAGTCGAATATCGTCATTCTTTTTCCTAACAGGGACCAAATTTGATACCCATGTACTATGCTTTATGGGGTAAATAATCCTTGATTCGATCAGTTTCTTCAACTCCTGAGCCATGAGGGATTCGATCTTGGGGTTGACCAGCCTCTGCTTTTGTCAGACTGGCGTAGCTTCATTTGTGAGTTCAATGGTGTGCTAGATGATGTTAGGATTGTAACCTTTTAAATCATCATAAGACCAAGCCATGACGCCTTCATAGTCATCACAGTATCGGGCCAACTTCTCTTTGTCTTCAGAAGAAACACATTTGCCCACTTTGAGGATTCTTCTGCAACCAACTAACATTTTAGAGTAATCTCCTTTATCTGCTATGAGCTTCTGCTTATCCTTCTTATGATCTTCATGATCAAACAAGTTCTCTAATGTAATCAAACCATTAGGGAGCTTGTTAGATTTTAACTAAATGATCTAGTTTCCGTAAGCTTCTTTGATCCTAGGTTGCAACTGATCGACAAATTCTCCCAAGCTTTGAATAAATAGGGCAATCTGCTCATCACTTTCAAACACCTGCCAATATGTATCATTATCAGGAATAGCCAAATGGACCATGATACTGACTACTAGGTGGCCAGCTAAGAGGTCTACAGTTGGATCAAAATGAGCTCCTATAGTCGCCATGTGATCTGCTACAGTATTTAGTGTGTGAGGAATTCTTGTGATATTGTGTAATGCCCCTACCCTATTCGGACTTGTAAAACCTGTTTGACCTTGGTTGACTTCCTATGTGGCATTTTTGAATGGTAGGTTAACCATGGTGCTATGTGTAGTTTAGATAATATAAATAATCGTGCATACCTATTATTGTGCTTTTGCATCGATTCTTGTGTATATGTAATTGTTTCCTAACTCTTGTGATAAATCTCGAGCTAATGCCTTCATTGAATATGTATATGTATATGTATGCTTGCGTGATTTATGAGTGGAGGAGATGGCAGGTACGACACCGCCTACGGCGAGGTTCATCTCCTTCGGGGTTCGCAAGTTTAAGTAAACCTCCTCCATCCTTAGAATTCGGATTTGGTGGTCATAATACTCTCATCTTGCCTTAGCCATGGTCGGGAGAGCGTTGTGTGTGGTTCGTGGGGCTTTCCTTGCATTGGGTTGCATGCCATGTGATTTGGTGGACTTTCTCGATTTGCGTGCCTTGCACGAGGTAAGTGAAGTTTGTTATCCTAAGTATTTAGTTCAATTTAATGTGTGGATGTACGCATTTGTAAATTTAAAATTTAAAATAGGTGGTTTTCTTTTATACGATTAATCGTTAATTTAAAGAGATCGCTTTAATCATTATTGTAGCAAGCTTAAGGTATTTAACTTGGATTAGTGTGCTCATTTACGCATTTGTAGTTGAGAATTAGAATAAATAAGACTCTTGCATTAGACTAGTCATTTATTTGAAAAGGTCACTTTACTATGTTATAGCAAGTCAATTTAATAGTTAAATTCGATAATAATGAATTTAATGAGTTATGCGTTTTAGAAAGGAAAAATTTAAAAGTCAATTGAGGAATAGAAATAAATTAATCATTTTGGCATGTTGGAAGAGAAAGGGTAAATTGTATTATTTAAAAGGAAATTATTCTTTTTACTTGCAAATTAATATAGTATAA
The DNA here is from genome assembly GCF_030272615.1 of Cryptomeria japonica. Taxonomy (NCBI): domain Eukaryota; kingdom Viridiplantae; phylum Streptophyta; class Pinopsida; order Cupressales; family Cupressaceae; genus Cryptomeria; species Cryptomeria japonica. The sequence continues at coordinate 492,160,971 of NC_081410.1, read as the reverse complement.
AGGATTGATTTTTGAGATTTAAATTAATTTAAATATCTCCCCCTTGTTAACAGTTCAAAATATAAATGTAGGCCTAAATTGATATTGAGAGATTAAAATTAGAATTAAATAAGAAATAAAAGCATGTTAATTTTAATTAGAATAAAACAAGTTAGAATTATTGAGCAATGGAAAATAATGGTTTCCACTTTCTTGTTCCTTTTAATTTCAAAAAAAAATGCCTAAATTGGAAATTGAGAATTAGGTCAAAAATAGGGTTTCTCATTTTAACCTAGCTTTGGAAACATTTTGGGGGTTCTGCTCTTGGAAGCTTGTTTTTGGAAAAATGGGGGAATTTGTTTGGAGTTGCAGGTGGAGCTCTTCTTCAAATTCATGCCAGGAATGCTAATGGGAGGTAGGTCTCTTGTTTATGTTTTATTTCATTTTAAACCAAAAGGAATGTGCTTGATTCTCTCTTAAAAATCTGAGTTCTAGTTTGAAATAATGGTGGACATTGGATCAAGATCTTTTTTTTTTACTGCCCTATGAGTTAGTAAATCTTACCTATCCAAGAGTTTTTTTTTTTTTTTTTTGGTATTTCTTTTTGTGTTTGGGGGAAAACCATGAGCTGTTATTTGGAAATCTTTCCCCATTCTGATATTTTGGTTATTCTGGAAAAAAAAATAAAAATAAAAAGGGGAAAAAAATGGCTGTGACTGTGTATGCTCTTTTTTTTCAATATTCTCATTCAGAGACGTTTTAGTTTGAAACTCTGAAAGTATACAAAAAAAATTGATTGAACAAAAACAAAATAAAATTAAAAAAAAAATTTAAATTAGGGTTTTCGGGGGGGGGAGCCGAAGCTCAACCCGCCCCTCCCTTGCGGCACTGTTGTGGCTTGCAGGGAACCCCGCATCCACAACGTGGGCCGCAGGGAACCCCGTGTCCACACTGTGGGCCGCAGGGAGACTTGCGACCACAGTGTGGCTCGCAGGGACCTGCGTCCACGCTGTGGGCCGCAGGGAACCTGCGTCCACAGTGTGGCTTCGCAGGAACCTGTGTCCACGCTATGGGCTGCAGGGACCTGCGTGCGGGTTCCACCCACTCCCGAGATGGGAGGTGGGGCCCGCAGGTAGGTTAGAATAATATAAAATAAAAAAAATTGTTTTAAGATATTTTTTTTATATATATAATTTGTTTTAAACAAAAATATATATATATTATAATATATGCCATGGGGTATGTATAAAAGGATTTTGTAGTATATTGTAGGAAGGTTTATTCTATTTGAAATTAGTTTTTAATTCGCTAAATATTGTTTATATATATTAAATACGAAGTTTGTGTATATATGAATTTGTTGATTTATTTAAGAAAATAAAAATTCATTAGTCATGTATTGTTAAATTTATATTGGTAACATTTAATTTTGGAATCAAATCTAATAGGGAAGTATCCTTGGAGAAGAGATCAAATATTGTCTGTATATGAGTCCTTTGAAATAAAACACCATTGCTAACGTTATGAAATATATTTTAATAAGACGTTGTATTTCTTTTAAATAAGCATTGTCTTTCGATTTGAATGATTAAGATCTTCCGAGAATTTTAGAAATGGAAACTAGAGTATAGGAGAGTATGAAATTTGAATCTAAATTATCTCTGTGTATTTTGTTATTACTTCATCGACATGCTAGTAGAATGAATGGAAGTTTGAAAATGTATCGATTTGGAAAGTCATAAGTTAAGTTTTGTATTTGCTTTGTTAAGGTGATGGCAAACCTTGATGTATTTGTTTGGACCCTGTCGTGTTGTCATTGGGACACCTGTTAAGTCTTAGGTCTCTAAATAGGGTACTGTTGGGCAATGGACCTTGTACTTCCTTTTTGCATGCTCTGTTGGTTCTACCTCTACGTGGAAGTCAATTAGGACTTGGGGATCAAAGTGGTCATTTGTAAATTGGTGGTATCCGCCTAAGTGGCAAAGATGTAAAAGACATGTAATTTATGTATTCCTAATGATATTAATTGCCAAAGGGGTCTTGCAGTTGAGCAGACCCGGAGATGTAGCCCTTTAGGGGTGAACTCCGAGATCATATCTGTGTTATGCGATGTTCTAGCTTCCTTTGTTTCATGCTTTAAGTTATCATGTATGGTTGTTATCTTGTTTAAGTGTATAATGAGGAATTAACAAATTTAAATCTAAGTGCTTAAAATTATTCATCTTGACAAATGTAGTAATCCGGTTCATGGAAGATTGTAATTAAGTTTATGGAAAAGAAAGTATTTTGACAATGTGAATTAAAAGTAGTAATAGTGGAAAGAATCTTGCTAGATTACATCATTGGATTAACTTGTTATTAAGCATGTAAGTTGAACAAATGAGTAGGGGAAACAGGGATAGAAGTAATGTTATAATTTCTAAGTTGGAATCTAAAGGATGATCATCATATAGGTAATTGCCTTTTTATCTTAGTAAATGAGTAATGCTATGTTAATTATGCTCCACTATATTGGATGAATTAGTTTAGTTATTTAAGCTTTAATCTCATCAAATAATCCTTACCAAAATTAACTTGATAATTGGGTGAACTCAACTAGTTATCCATATTATAACCCTAATAAAATGATCTCTTATGATTGCTAAAAATGAGACTAAAAAAGGGAAGTATTCGTATAGTTGTTTGTATCTTAATCATAGCCAAATGTATCTCTTCGTATTAACCTTATGTGCTTAAAAGGAGTGATATGAAATAAGATAATTGTATTTTAATCCTAATGGAAGAACGTCACTATGAACTTATATTCTAATCTTGATATGATGAATATCATCTTGCTAACTATATTTTAATTTAAGGGATGCTCTCATGTGTCCTAATACATTTTCACCTTAATGAATTTAGCCATCTATTAGTATTAATAAAACTTCAATGAAATCTATGGCTACTCACAATTTATCTTTCATAAAAGAACTACAACTCATTAGTTGGCTTTGCATGAAATCAAATGAAGGGACCTCACTCTATTAATTGTAGTTTATTCCTTAATGAACGTATCTCATCTTTTAGCCATACTTTTAATATTAAAGGATGATATCAATTGTGAATGGATACCCTAAAACCAATAAATGAACTTCGTTATATTAAACGCTTGAACCTATTGGGAGGCCTCCTAGTGAAATTATGAATTAAAGTGCATTGAGAAAATAACCTCTCGATGGCCTCCCAACCACCCAAAGTAAATGAACGCTTCCAAAAATTCTAAGATGTCATATCATCGAACATATATATAATCATGTCTTAAGCATTATCCCACAATTAAGATATCCAGATTTAATGGATCAATTGACGCAAGTTGAGTTAGGTGTAAGGATATGTAATCGCGTTGGGAAACCTCTTAGGATCATTTAGCCTTCCGCTGTGTTATCTAAGTTTCAGATAACTCCAAATTATCTCAATGTTGCAACTTATAATTAACTACTCTTAGTATTATTATAAAAAAAATATATTTACACTCTAATTGGGTGTTTTTAACTTAAACCCTTAGGGGTTTCCTGGCGGGGCATTACACTTGGTATCAGAGCCCATGTTGCAACACTAGGATCTCTAGTTTTGCTTGTGCCCTTAGTTGGTGTGTGTGTGTCTACCTTATGTTGTATGCTTTCCCACCTTGATGTGTGGGTGTGATTTGACAACCCCTACTTGTGTGTAATGTGTGTGTTCACACTTTGATTTCCCCTCATTGATATGGGTGTTTCGGGAATAATTATGGGTGTTTTGTCTGCTTATTGAGGTCTTGGTTTACGATGTCTCCTACTTTAAAAGGGACTCGAATGTACCTTCATTTTCGATTTATTTTACTCTTTTGATGAATCCATCTGGGTTGGTTGTTAATATCTTGAATCTAAAAGTACGGTATGTGCTTGTTTATGGTATTGATCGATTTTAATGATTGTCCACTTGAAAGACTGTTATGGCAAATGTTAATGCTTATTATGTAGTACATTGAGTGATTATGACTCGTCTCCTTCTCTCTCTCTAGTAAATTAAAAGGAATTGATATGTGTAGTTACCTCTTATTTAAGTTTTCTAATTGCAAGAGAAAGGATGATATTTCTTGAGCCTTGTGTGAGCCTTATAACATTTTTGTGTTTTAGATTGTGAAAGGGATTGGTTTGGGAGTTAATTTTTGGCTAATGATAGGAAATGGCATGTTTTCATTAAAGGGTTCTCCATGTGCTTGGTAGGAGTAATATAATTAAATTTGATCTTAAGTAAGGTGCTTTAATATGCGCATAGTGATTTTGTGAAAATTGCTTGATGTGAAAGGAATACCAAAAGAGGACATATTGTAGTAGCTTCAAGGGTGAATTAATGTGCTCCTCGAAAGATTGTTTTATGTGCTTATTCAACCAGTGTGATTTAGGACCTATTAAGAGACACACTATTTAACTTGCTTTGGATATAGATAATGGTCTTATTGTGTTTAAGAAAGAGTAAATGAAAGACTTGTTGAATTTGTATGCGTTAAATGTATAATATCTAGTAGATAGCTCTTCATTTACCTCCTTGTCGTATTATGAAATTTCAATGTTAAATTTGATGTGTTATTGTATTGTATTGTATTACGAATAGTGATTGTTCTCAAGAAGACTTGTATTACAAAAGAAAATTTGGTTGTCTTGAATTCTTGTTCGGAAAACTAGAACATTATAGTGCAACAATAATGATTAGAAATGTCATGTTAGGATGCTTTGACACCTTCCTAAAAGATAGCAAAATGAAAACCGTGCAACTCAAATGATAAACTTATATCCGAGCATATGGTGTGATCTTGGAATTCTTGTGCATTCGTAGGAAATAGTTGATTTTCCAACTCTCTTCCTCCTCTTGTCTAAAATATAGGAATTGTTGTTTTTTGAAATACTATTTAGAATGCAGTGATTTAAAGAAATTCTTATAATGCATATGGAATTGTATGTTGCTTTGGCTTCTAATTGAAAGAGGAAAGTTTGTTGCCTTGGAAAAAGGAAATTGCATAGTTAGTAATGTGAATGAGAATGCTTAGGGGAAATTGGGAAAGATGTTAGAATGATGTTAATTCTTTGTGTAAATTTGATTTGTTGAAAATTTTAGTACGTGGATCTAGAGTAAACTTTGTTTGATGATTCATGTGTAAAGCATAATTAAAACTCCCCTTAAGTATATGTTAGCATAATGTAAAGTACTCCCCGTAAATGTGACTAAACCAGTAATGGTGCTATTCTGTGTGTGTTGTGAGAAAACCTGTACTTGTTTTGTGTGCCCATGGGATGGTGAAGTAATCAACCATGGGGGATATGTTTGCTCATGAGTATGGGAAACCATACCTATCTATGTGATGTTGCTTATTTGTTTCCTTACTGAGTGCCAACCCACGGGTTGTTGATAAGTCAGTATGTGAAGGGGTAGTAGTAGAAGTCACCGTTCCTTGAATAGTATGAACAGCGTACGAGTAATGTCGACGCGAAGCGATTTTAGCTTCCCTATTTTGAGGAAAAGTATAGTTTTGTAATGAAACTATAACATAGGTGTACTCAATACTTCCCCTTGTGATGAACTAATTTACGAGGTTCATGTGTGCCAGCCTAATCCCTATCCTTTATTTTGAGCATCTAGATGACAGTTCTTGAGCATATTGATGGTTTTATAGGAGCTTCTATTGCCTTGTCTTCATGAGAGGCGTGTTATATATTCTTACATGAGTTGCCGACGGACTAGTGTTGGTAGACTTGTGGGTAGACCTTAGCCATGTATACCTCTGGCATACGGCGAGTATCCTGAGAGGAACATCGCTATGCGGGGTGTGACCGACGTGTGCCTTATCCATGGGGTGCACTGCCATGTGGGATACGTCCATTGCGTGCCTTGTCCACTTGGAGTATTGCCATGCCGTGCTAGGACACAATGCGGGATGTAGTAGACATTCCATGCGGGCTACCAATAGGTATAGGGTAGAGCCATGCCACGTGACGACGAGATGCGGGGTGATGCCGAGGTGCACACTGCCATGCCATGCGGATGTGTGACTTGGCCACACCACATGATGAGCTACTAGGATAGCTAGACGATTGTTCCTTCCTTCCTCGTTGGTGGCTAGCTACTAGTCACGTAGTGATGTAATGTGCACTTATGAATTTCTTTTATTTATTTATTTATTTCCTTGTGGGCCAGCAATTTATTTTACCTTGACCTTGACAGTTTAGCCACGATCTTGCAATCTTGATTTTACTTGTTTTGATGTTGCAAATCTGGAAATTATTTTCTTGTCTTATTGTTGGAATTGACAATTATTATCTTTACTCTTTTGTACTTTGGTGGCTAAACCGGTTTATTCTTGTTGTTTTCGTATGCTGGTCTTGTGTTGCAATGTGAATTCCTCTCCAAGAACGTAGGAGACGGGCTTGGATGAGTGTATACGAGGAAGTAGACGTAGGGAACCTTGAGGATGGAGGTATGTGAGGCTGTGAGACAGCTAGGATCCACTACCTACCTATGAGTGGTGACTATCTCTTGGAGGCTAAACACCTTACACAACAAGGGATATTCATGAGGGACTTGTATGGAAGGTAGCACCGCTATGGTGTACCCTAGTACCATCAAGCCCTCGAGTGAGATGTTGGACATTTGTTGATCATGTATTTATTCTGAGAGCAGGCATAGAGATGTGGATCATATACGTTACCTTTGACCGAGCATTAGACATGCTCACATGTGGCCTATTTTGTTGTGCAAACTAGTCTTGTGGATGGATATTATGTGCAATCATGGAATAAATGGTATTAACTTGTCACTATGTTATGGGACATAGTCATTGGAAAGGTTCTTGTATGTCTGAAAAGTGTAAACAAATGAGTTTTTACATTGCTCTTAGTCGTTGAAAAGTTAACTTGGTTGTAGAAATTGATATTTGATGCTAGTTCTATGCAATAAAGTTTTGTGAAAGAGATGAATTGGTGAGAGAAATTGACCTTGAGAGCATATTTTCTTGTCATGTTTGATAAATGAGTATGATAACTGTGTCTATATGTATTTTAATTGCTTTAATTTGGTGTAATAAGAAGGGAAAATTCTCGTTCTCTAATATGATTGTGTGTAAATTATAGAATATTTGAAGGTGTGAATGATGTTAGATGTATTTTTGTTAATGGATGATGATGCTTGTAGAGGATTTATGAATAGTGCTCTAAGATGATGGCAAAATAGTTGGTTGTGCAAATTGATGATTGCAAATTGAGTTTAAGGGCTAATAACTGTTGCAGGACTTCTGTTTAGCTTTGCGACTTCCAGGAGTAAGTCGGAGCCTAGGGGGGGAGAATGTAATGCCCCTACCCTATTCAGACTTTTAAAACCTGTTTGACCTTGGTTGACATCCTATGTGGCATTTTTGAATGGTAGGTTAACCGTGGTGCTATGTGTAGTTTAGATAATATAAATAATCGTGCATACCTATTATTGTTCTTTTGCATCGATTCTTGTGTATATGTAATTGTTTCCTAACTCTTGTGATAAATCTCGAGCTAACACCTTCATTGAATATGTATATGTATATGTATGCTTGCGTGATTTATGAGTGGAGGAGATGGCAGGTATGACACCGCCTAAGGCGAGGTTCATCTCCATCGGGGTTCGCAGGTTTGAGTAAACCTCCTCCATCCTTAGAATTCGGATTTGGTGGTCATAATACTCTCATCTTGCCTTAGCCATGGTCGGGAGAGAGTCGTGGGGCTTTCCTTGCATTGGGTTGCATGCCATGTGATTTGGTGGACTTCCTCGATTTGCATGCCTTGTGCGAGGTAAGTGAAGTTTGTTATCCTAAGTATTTAGTTCAATTTAATGTGTGGATGTATGCATTTGTAAATTAGAAATTTAAAATAGGTGGTTTTCTTTTATACGATTAATCGTTAATTTAAAGAGATCGCTTTAATCATTATTGTAGCAAGCTTAAGGTATTTAACTTGGATTAGTGTGCTCATTTACGCATTTGTAGTTGAGAATTAGAATAAATAAGACTCTTGCATTAGACTAGTCATTTATTTGAAAAGGTCACTTTACTATGTTATAGCAAGTCAATTTAACAGTTAAATTCGATAATAATGAATTTAATGAGTTATGCGTTTTAGAAAGGAAAAATTTAAAAGTCAATTGAGGAATAGAAATAAATTAATCATTTTGGCATGTTGGAAGAGAAAGGGTAAATTGTATTATTTAAAAGGAAACTATTCTTTTTACTTGCAAATTAATATAGTATAAAGGATTGATTTTTGAGATTTAAATTAATTTAAATATCTCCCCCTTGTTAACAGTTCAAAATATAAATGTAGGCCTAAATTGATATTGAGAGATTAAAATTAGAATTAAATAAGAAATAAAAGCATGTTAATTTTAATTAGAATAAAACAAGTTAGAATTATTGAGCAATGGAAAATAATGGTTTCCACTTTCTTGTTCCTTTTAATTTAAAAAAAAAATGCCTAAATTGGAAATTGAGAATTAGGTCAAAAATAGGGTTTCTCATTTTAACCTAGCTTTGGAAACATTTTGGGGGTTCTGCTCTTGCAAGCTTGTTTTTGGAAAAATGGGGGAATTTGTTTGGAGTTGCAGGTGGAGCTCTTCTTCAAATTCATGCCAGGAATGCTAATGGGAGGTAGGTCTCTTGTTTATGTTTTATTTCATTTTAAACCAAAAGGAATGTGCTTGATTCTCTCTTAAAAATCTGAGTTCTAGTTTGAAATAATGGTGGACATTGGATCAAGATCTTTTTTTTTTACTGCCCTATGAGTTAGTAAATTTTACCTATCCAAGAGTTTTTTTTTTTTTTTTTTTGTATTTCTTTTTGTGTTTGGGGGAAAACCATGAGCTGTTATTTGGAAATCTTTCCCCATTATGATATTTTGGTTATTCTGGAAAAAAAAAAAGAAAAAAAAAAGGGGAAAAAAATGGCTGTGACTGTGTATGCTCTTTTTTTTCAATATTCTCAATCAGAGACGTTTTAGTTTGAAACTGTGAAAGTATACAAAAAAAAATTGATTCAACAAAAACAAAATAAAATTAAAAAAAAAATTTAAATTAGGGTTTTCGGGGGGGGGAGCCGAAGCTCAACCCGCCCCTCCCCCGCTGTGCTGTAGTGGCTCGCAGGGAACCCCGCGTCCACAACGTGGGCCGCAGGGAACCCCGCGTCCACACTGTGGGCCGCAGGGAGACCTGCGACCACAGTGTGGCTCGCAGGGACCTGCGTCCACACTGTGGGCCACAGGGAACCTACGTCCACAGTGTGGCTTCGCAAGAACCTGCGTCGACGCTGTGGGCCGCAGGGACCTGCGTGCGGGTTCCACCCACTCCCGAGATGGGAGGTGGGGCCCGCAGGTAGGTTAGAATAATATAAAATAAAAAAAATTGTTTTAAGATTTTTTTTTATATATATAATTTGTTTTAAACAAAAAAATATATATATTATAATATATGCCATGGGGTATGTATAAAAGGATTTTGTAGTATATTGTAGGAAGGTTTATTCTATTTGAAATTAGTTTTTAATTCGCTAAATATTGTTTATATATATTAAATACGAAGTTTGTGTATATATGAATTTGTTGATTTATTTAAGAAAATAAAAATTCATTAGTCATGTATTGTTAAATTTATATTGGTTACATTTAATTTTGGAATCAAATCTAATAGGGAAGTATCCTTGGAGAAGAGATCAAATATTGTCTGTATATGAGTCCTTTGAAATAAAACACCATTGCTAACGTTATGAAATATATTTTAATAAGACGTTGTATTTCTTTTAAATAAGCATTGTCTTTCGATTTGAATGATTAAGATCTTCCGAGAATTTTAGAAATGGAAACTAGAGTATAGGAGAGTATGAAATTTGAATCTAAATTATCTTTGTGTATTTTGTTATTACTTCATCGACATGCTAGTAGAATGAATGGAAGTTTGACAATGTATCGATTTGGAAATTCATAAGTTAAGTTTTGTATTTGCTTTGTTAAGGTGATGGAAAACCTTGATGTATTTGTTTGGACCCTGTCGTGTTGTCATTGGGACACCTGTGAAGTCTTAGGTCTCTAAATAGGGTACTGTTGGGCAATGGACCTTGTACTTCCTTTTTGCATGCTCTGTTGGTTCTACCTCTACGTGGAAGTCAATTAGGACTTGGGGATCAAAGTGGTCATTTGTAAATTGGTGGTATCCTCCTAAGTGGCAAAGATGTAAAAGACATGTAATTTATGTATTCCTAATGATATTAATTGCCAAAGGGGTCTTGCAGTTGAGCAGACCCGGAGATGTAGCCCTTTAGGGGTGAACTCCGAGATCATATCTGTGTTATGCGATGTTCTAGCTTCCTTTGTTTCATGCTTTAAGTTATCATGTATGGTTGTTATCTTTTTTAAGTGTATAATGAGGAATTAACAAATTTAAATCTAAGTGCTTAAAATTATTCATCTTGACAAATGTAGTAATCCGGTTCATGGAAGATTGTAATTAAGTTTATGGAAAAGAAAGTATTTTGACAATGTGAATTAAAAGTAGTAATAGTGGAAAGAATCTTGCTAGATTACATCATTGGATTAACTTGTTATTAAGCATGTAAGTTGAACAAATGAGTAGGGGAAACAGGGATAGAAGTAATGTTATAATTTCTAAGTTGGAATCTAAAGGATGATCATCATATAGGTAATTGCCTTTTTATCTTAGTAAATGAGTAACACTATGTTAATTATGCTCCACTATATTGGATGAATTAGTTTAGTTATTTAAGCTTTAATCTCATCAAATAATCCTTACCAAAATTAACTTGATAATTGGGTGAACTCAACTAGTTATCCATATTATAACCCTAATAAAATGATCTCTTATGATTGCTAAAAATGAGACTAAAAAAGGGAAGTATTCGTATAGTTGTTTGTATCTTAATCATAGCCAAATGTATCTCTTCGTATTAACCTTATGTGCTTAAAAGGAGTGATATGAAATAAGATAATTGTATTTTAATCCTAATGGAAGAACGTCACTATGAACTTATATTCTAATCTTGATATGATGAATATCATCTTGCTAACTATATTTTAATTTAAGGGATGCTCTCATGTGTCCTAATACATTTTCACCTTAATGAATTTAGCCATTTATTAGTATTAATAAAACTTCAATGAAATCTATGGCTACTCACAATTTATCTTTCATAAAAGAACTACAACTCATTAGTTGGCTTTGCATGAAATCAAATGAAGGGACCTCACTCTATTAATTGTAGTTTATTCCTTAATGAATGTATCTCATCTTTTAGCCATACTTTTAATATTAAAGGATGATATCAATTGTGAATGGATACCCTAAAAGCAATAAATGAACTTCGTTATATTAAACGCTTGAACCTATTGGGAGGCCTCCTAGTGAAATTATGAATTAAAGTGCATTGAGAAAATAACCTCTCGATGGCCTCCCAACCACCCAAAGTAAATGAACGCTTCCAAAAATTCTAAGATGTCATATCATCGAACATATATATAATCATGTCTTAAGCATTATCCCACAATTAAGATATCCAGATTTAATGGATCAATTGACGCAAGTTGAGTTAGGTGTAAGGATATGTAATCGCGTTGGGAAACCTCTTAGGATCATTTAGCCTTCCGCTGTGTTATCTAAGTTTCAGATAACTCCAAATTATCTTAATGTTGCAACTTATAATTAACTAATCTTAGTATTATTATATAAAAAAAAATATTTACACTCTAATTGGGTGTTTTTAACTTAAACCCTTAGGGGTTTCCTGGCGGGGCATTACATATTGAAAGAATTGAAACTTTCTATTAAATCCCAGACTCTGGAATGGTAAGATCTCATGCGAATGCACTTGGCACTAGATATCGCTCAAACTTGGTGCACTACTAGTTCAGAATCACCGAGGACCTTCATCTTTTTAATGCCCATTTTTAATGCCATGTTCAAACCTTGAATTAGCCCTTTGTACTCTGCTTCATTATTTGAACATGCGAACTGCAATCGAAAAGACTTTCAGATTTGATTGCCCGTTAGAATGGTGAGACAAACTCCAGCTCCAGAGCCCATTTTGCATTTGGTGCACTCGAAGTGTAAAGTCCATAGTGTCGAAGACAATAGATCTTTAGAGAATGGATCTCTGGTGAGTTTTGGGATCAGCTGATCCTCTTCAAAAATTCAATAAGTACTTAGGCCAGTGGCATGGTAATTAGAGAAGGGGTCAGAGTCTATGAACTCATTTAGAAAAGCTTCTTGTTTGGGTGGGATTTCCCCAGTTATTTCTTCATCTTCTAAAAGCTCTACCACTTTTCACTCATCATTGGTTATAGAAGTGTGGGTAGGCTCAAAATTGATCAAGCCTTGGTCAGCTATATGCTTAGCATGAAGGGGCTCTGAAAGGATCTTCATCTTAGTGTTGTGTCAGGTGTGAAGGATAAGGTGGGACCAATCTAGGGACATATATCCTCCTATTTTAGTAGTGAAATCTTGAGACAGACAAAGCCCAAAGATGAGAGGGATATCAATGACCACTACTTCTTGAGATACTGTTACACTCGGACATGCAAATAAAGTCAAGTGGAGGCTTTTGATGAGACCTATCATCTAAAATTTATTCCCATCGAGCTGCATTACTCCCTTACTTAAAGGGTCATACTTAATATTTAATACTTCGACAATTTGCTTAGGCATGACCGTGGTACTAGCACCAGAATCTATCATAGAGTTATGCAAAAGTTTATCTCCAACTATAAGGGTGAGGTAAAAAGGATTCGGCTTAGGTTTACCTTCTCTTGGTGCAGTGGAGGGTGAGCTCTCATTGGTCAAACTAGTAGGGAGATGCACCTTGCTAACTGCTGGGGGGCTATCCATTCCACTCATCTGAAGGAGTGGCGGAGCTATCGCACCTGCATCCTTTTGATCATGGGACAATGCCTCTCTTAGCCTACTTTTCTATTCTGGGATACTTAGGAGGTCCCATAGAGAGACATGAGATGGAGCTTTCTTCAACTGCTCTACTACATCTAGTGCCAGGGGCGTGAAAACCTTAGGCTCTTTAGGTTTGTAAGGGACGAACTCCTTCTTGGGATAGGCAGAAGCGCTAACTGGTGGTTCTGAGGGCCTATTTATGGGCACTGAGCTCATATTGCTAGTGTCCTCCTCGGTCAAATGCCTTTTAGAATGGAGGTTGTAATCCAAATGCACCAAATGGGTTCCATCTTTCGGGGCTCCTACATAATTAGTTAATATTGTGCCGTCGTCCTCCATCGATGAAAAAAGTGCATGATCAGGGGTGATTTTTGCTTCTTGTTGTAATGACATTCCTTGCATTTGAGCCACGAAAGCCACATTATCCATGCCCAGAGATGTATACGCGAGTTCATCCGATACTATACCTGAGTTCCTTTATTTCGCAACCTTCTGTTACAAATTTCCCCTTGGGCAATTCCTCAGAGCATGAGCATTGTTGCATGGAAAACACCAAGAATTGGTATCGTCCACCAAATTATTTTGACCTACAGTCAATTCCCTACCAACATTTGGGTGGACGACCTGTAATGGATTAGGGATGGGGAAAATTTGGCCATTCGGCAGGAGAGATTTCTCAGCCCAATAATTAGGATGTTGATAGGGAGGTTGGTTTCCTTGGAAGCTTTGTTGAAAAGGGGGTTTGGTAGGAGAGACCTGGGCCCTTTTTAGGTTGACAATTTCATTAGAGAAGGATCTCAAAATATTTTTCATATCATTGACCTCAACAGCCAGAAAGGCAGTTTGGGGAGTAACATGAGGAGTAGGGAATGAGTACATAGACTGCGGAGCCAAGGTGCTCAGGGTGGTTTCCTCCATGGCTTGTGTAGATATTTCGGGGAACACTGGCATTGTAGGGCAAGGTGCGAACTTTCCAGGATTGATAAGGTTATTTTCAGCCTAAACCGCTAAGTCAAATGCCCACAGAAGAGTATTACCCCTTAAGGATTGAGTCATTACTGATATGTTAGAATTGAAAGCTTTTAAATAGAATACGAAAGTCATATCTACCAGGGGGTGGGCGGACAGTGGTATCCTTTGCCAAGTTCATTGGAATCTCAGGTTGAAATCAGTTAATGCCTCTATGGGAGCCCTTTTGATTGTAATGAGTTGGTGCATTAGGGATGATCTATTAGCTTTGTCTAAAAATCTCTGAAAGAAATGATCCCCCAACTGATCCCAGTCCCCTATAGTACTAGGGCCTAGAGATCTAAACCAGTCCAGAGATTTCCCTTTGAAAGACGCTACGAGTAAATTCAAAGCTACATTCTTCTCGGTGATGCCATGTACAGTATAGATAGTAGCCACATCTTGTAGATGTTCTCCAGGGGTTTTATAACACTCTCCCATGAATTTAGGCATGACCTTTAGCACTACTGCCAGAATGGCTCCCCAAACTACAGGTGGAACTGGGGGAATGAGGGGGCTACCATTGTCCCATGTCACAAAATTTTGGGGAGGGACTTGCGCCATTACAATGTGTATAATAGTGGGGAGACCCTATGGAGGCAAAACTATGGTAGAATGGATGGTCACCAATGGACGAAAAAGAAGATGAGGATGTAGGGCCGTTTGACTCTTGGTGACAGGCCTATGACTCATAAACTATTAGGCGATTGTGGTTTAAAATAATGGTCCCACCGGGCATGCCAGAAAAAGAACTGTTGACTCTAAATTTTTCTTTGGAACAAACAACCTTATGGGAAATTCAGTGTTGGGGAACCAATTTGCGTAGGAAACACTGAATGACCTTCGGGATTGAGAAGTTGACTCTTTCTTGGGATTCGAGGAAAGGGGAAAGAAACAAATACTTTTTAAAAGCAACACTAAAATACTTGGGCGATATGCCAGATCATTAAGAGACAATGAACCAGTAGAAATTAAGAAGTGTATAACTTCGATAAGTCCATTCAACCATCTGCCAGTTCAGATCAAGAACAATAATCAAAAGCCACAACCAGATTTACTTGAAAAAACATATGGATGTATTCATCACGCATCCATCAGATAACAAGTATAGAAGCATAGTTTAATCAGTGAAGTCTTGGATAGAGATATTCTCAAAGTTATTGGAATTTTCAACACAAGGGCACAAAAAATACCATTAATAGCATACTAAAAGAGGAATCTTAAAGGCCGTAGGCACAATTTGAATAATCTTCTTCTAGCAAGACCAAAATAGTTTTTAAAGGCTGAAATAAAAGAAAACTCCTACTTTGCAAACTAGACTGTTCTTTTTTTTCAAGTTTCGAACCCCCTTATAGAAGGGAAAAAACCGCATTTAAAGAGATCCTCTCTTCTAAAAACAACTCCCTAAAATGCCAAAATGGCACAACCTCTTCATAACAGAAAACATGCGTGTTGCTACAGAGGTTGTACCCAACAAAACAAACCCTGAAATTCTACTTTTTGCCCGCAACGGTCTGTAGGTTACCATGAACTAAAAAGATTCTGCTAACCACGAATGGGCTACGGAAAAAGACATAACCACAAGAAACTATTCGCATACTACATTAACGAGTGGGCCTGACAAAAATAGTCAGCACGCATTGCCATTTGTAACCCCCATACTACTTCAAAAACTGGACACCAAAGACAAATTGAGGGAGCAATGCCATGCCACCAAGTGTCCTATGGGCTCTACCCTACTGGCTAAAAGGCGATAATAATCGGGCCCACCGAAAACCTAAACTGGGGGGAAAAATAAAGTGAACATTATGGTCAGTTTTCACCACAAATTTACTACCAACCAAATACTGTCTAAATTTTGTCAATGCATGCATGATTGCCAACATTTCTTTATCATAGATAGAATACAATTTCTCAAGTTTATTAAGTTTCCTGCATTCATAAACTTTAGGATATTTGTTTTGCATTAAAATTGCCCCTATTGCATCACCAGAAGCATCACATTCCAACACAAAAGGCTGATTAAAATCTGGAAAAGCAAGTACTAGGCAAGAACTCATTACCTATTTGAGTTTCTTAAATACCTGTTGAGCTTCCTCAGTCCATCGGAAATCCCCTTTTTTGGTAAGATCTGTCAAGGGTGCCCCAAGCTATGAAAAACCTCTGACAAACCTCTTGTAATAACTACATAAACCAAAGAATCCCCTTAATTCTGTAAGATTCTATGGTGATGGCCAGTCCAAGATAGCTTTTATTTTTTCTTGATGAACCTATACTCCTGTTGCATTGATCATATGCCCTAAATGCAAAATTTCAATCATTCCAAATTCACATTTAGAAGTCTTTGCATATAGTGATTGAGATTCCATAATACCAAGAACTACGTCAATATGTTTCAAATGCTCTTCCCAAGTTTTTCTATAAATCAATATATCATCAAAGAACACTAGCAAAAATTTCTTTAGCTGTTTGTTAAAGATATGATTCATATAGGACTAAAATGTCACAAAAGTATTTGTTAATCCAAACAACATAACCAAGAATTCACAATGACCATAATGACAATGAAAAGTAGTTTTATGAATGTCTTGTTCTCTTAACTTAATCTAATGATACCCTGATCTTAAATCAATTTTAGAAAAATAAACAACGCCATGCAATTCATCTAACATTTCATCAATTTGAGGAATTGGATACGTGTTTTTGATTGTTTTCTTATTAAGGGGTCTATAATCAATACACATACAAAGAGTTCCATCCTTCTTTTTAACCAATACTACAAATGAAGCAAAAGGACTAGAACAAGGTCTGATATGCCCCATATCCAATAACTCCTTAATTGCCTTTTCTATTTCATCCCTGAATGTTTTAGAGTGTCTATAAGGAGTAGTAATAACTAGTTTAGCACCTTCTTCTAATTCAATAGTATGTTCAAAACCTCTATCAGGTGAGACTCCTAGAGGAATATCACTAAAAACCAAATGATGTGAATCTACTACTATTAACAAATCATCTTGATAAGATTTAGATTCAAAGCCTGATACCTTGTTGGAGATTAAACAATGTGCTGACCATGCCACATCTCCGTGTCTGAAAATAGCCTCCATTCTTTTAGCTGTGATGATTCTGGGACCATTGTTAGACATACCATGAAGGACTACCTTCTTATCATCAATTTTAAAAGAGAATTCCATTCTTTTAAAGCTCTGTGTATATTCATCTAATGTTTCCATCCACTCTATGCCCAAGACAACATTAGTGTCAGCCAAATCAATCACATAAAAATCATCAGTAACAGTGTAATTGCCAAGTGTAATATTTAATTTAGGAACTTTATGAGTACTAGATAAATTAGCTCCACCAGCTACTCTAACATCAAATCCCTCATGTTTTTTAGTTTGCAAACCTTGTCTTTCCACAAATGCTACATCTATAAAATTGTGAGTAGAACCACTATCAAGCATAACAAGTACACGCTATCAATTCAAAACTTCTCTAACTCTGAAAATATTATAATGTGGAGTTCATGTCATGGATGCTTTTACTCCTTCTCCTTGTTTGGTACCTATTTCTGACTCTATGTTTTGTGGTGCTCATTCTATATTAGGGTCATCATTCTCTTCATCCTCACTATTAGACATGACCTCAATATAATGAATTTTTTCCTTCCCTAAACATCTATGTCCAAGCTGCCATGCTTCCCTACAATCGAAACATAGTTTTTTCCTTTTGAGCTCTTCCCTTTCCTCTTTATCTAGCCTATTTTTAGGGAAATTATCTATGTTGAAAGGTTATTTGTCTTTTTTTGGTTTAGGAGGTGGTCCTTTATTAAAAAAATTTAATTTTGAAGATGGTTCTAATTCTCTTTCTCTTTTGGTCTAGTGTTTTGTAACGTCAAGGGGTTTAAGGACATAACCCAAAATTTGAGGGAATCAAACAATCCATCTATAAATATTACAATCTTGTGTCTTTCTAAAATTTCAGTAACTAAGACAACCGATTTTTCAAATTCAAAAATATATTGTTCGACAGTTCCAGTTTGCTTAAGCTGAGTCAAATCCTTAAGATGTAATTCGAGATCTTTAGAATCAAACCTATCAATAAGTTTCTCAGTGAACTCAACATAAGTGCCTATCAAATTATGACCCAAGGTTATTTGCCCATGATGACACCATTCACGTGCTACACCGTCAAGATGTAATGCAACATATTTAATTGCCTCCTCTTCTAACATAGGGTTTAACTGGAAGTATGTGTCTAATTTTTGCACCCATGCCCGAGTAGTTTTACCTGTTCCATCAAAATAAGGAATGGACATTTTTCCAATTTTTCTTTGCAATTCACTGTTGTTTTCTCGTTGTCCTCTTGGCCTATGTTTCATTCTCACATCTAAATATTCTCTAAATGTCATTGTTGATCTGAATTCTTCTCCAGAACCTAACCAATCTTGATGTATTTCTTCCTGTATTTCTCTTATTGTAGGTTCATTTTCAGGTGGTTGGTTTCTAGCAGTAAATGTTGGCATAAATGGTCTTGTTGTTCCTGTTCTTTCTAGTTGATTATTGACTTACTGTTCATCTCTACCCCCATTGTTTCCCCCATTATTTTGATGTTGATTATTCTCTCTTCCATTATTTTGGTGCTGATTTATATTATTAGCCATAAATTGGGTCATCAAGTTGGTCATTCTATTAACATTATCTTGCATATCTTGCTGACTTCTGATTAATGCAGCCAATAGGTCCCTATTGTTATCCGGGTCTCCCATGTTGGTTTCAAAAATAATTTCCTCATCCATTTCTGTGTGGCTATCCTCTATTTCAAACATAATAGATGAACTACTCTGTGCTAAAGGAGAGTTTGGAAATCTATTTTGACGGGCCCTAGTACTTCATAAATTATAATTTCCCTGGTGCATACTCAACTATGCATTAAATTTTCATGAAGTTTCAATATCCTACAGGCTGGTAGGATTCAAAAGATCTGATACCACTTTAAAATTCCTTACTAGTTCTGACTGTAATTAAATGTATATGAACCGTTTAACTGAGATGCATTTATTAGATTAAGTCGGTTGATATTGAAAAATCTATGAATCTGATTCAATACTAAAACCAATACAGTCCAAAATTAACTCCTCTGCTAATTGATCATTTCAACATTGTTTGAACATACATTGTACAAATTTAATATCTTATATCTAACATTCATTGTGCACCTATTGGCCCGTGATGATGACAATTCATAGTGGTCCTCTGGAATAACCTTCTTATGTCCATTGGTAACCAACGTGGGAATGCTCCTATGAATGCGTGAAAATACACTTGGGAATGTGGAGATGTACACCATCTTGTGCCTTTCTATCAATGCTATTGCAATTCCACTATTATGTAACTTCTATCACTACTAATGTGATTCCACCATTCCGCACATTCTCGTCACTGCTACTGCAATTCCATGGGATAGCCCACTATCGGGTATTCTTGCCACATTTCTAGAAATGGCAATGTTGGCTGGTCTACACACTTCCATGATCACTATTACCTATGGTTACAAACCATAGCCCAATATCGGGTTTCCTTGCACAGCTTCACCACAGATATTAACTTCCGTCTCCGCCAGTAATATAATACATTGATAGTCTACGCCTGCTGTAACACGGGTAGTGAGGCTTCCGTTGTGCTGCTCCTGCTATGTTAGCCTTCGTGAATGTAGAGAAATTTGTATGTCACCCATCAAACCTCTGAAAATTTCCTCCAGTTGGTGTATTTGAATGAGCGTTTCAATAGATTCAGCCAGTTCTCATGCTATAAACACTCCTTGATTTATAATTCCAGTAGGCCAGTTTGGTTGGCAAAAGGAATTCATTAACAAGAATTGATATCTTAAAGATGATCAAACTTCTCTTCAGCAATATTTTCATAAAACATTCTGTGTGCTCCATCTTTGGTGCCCATCCTTTATTAACACTAGTTAGTTAAAATTCCCATAATAGTTAAGGCTATTTACGATGTTTAAACAAAATACATGTGATTAAAAGACATGCTTTTTATGTAAATATTACCAAGACATGCTTTATATGTAAATATTAATTATTTATATAAATGAATGGGAAGTTTATATAAAATAATTAATATTTTTATATGTTCGT
Organism: Cryptomeria japonica; assembly: GCF_030272615.1. Lineage (NCBI taxonomy): Eukaryota > Viridiplantae > Streptophyta > Pinopsida > Cupressales > Cupressaceae > Cryptomeria > Cryptomeria japonica. The sequence goes on along the minus strand of NC_081410.1, from coordinate 492,140,855 downwards.
TAATCATTTATTAGGGGGACATGACAAGGAAAAAGAATCATGATATCAATTATCCAACCATAAAAATATAAACACCATGAAATATAACCTTAATTACAATCAATAGAAGTATGAAAATAGAATGTTTAAAATAAATGGAAACTAATGCAAGCATCTACTCTATGCTGAACACAGAGTACCGCTGAGAGGGGGTGAATCAGTGGTTCCTAAACTCTTTTGACTTTTAAAGCAACTTTAGAATACCAGTTGTTATCTTAAGCACTAAATAACCAAACCAGTAAAGCAAATGAGGAAACCAAGGAAGATAATCACACAAATCCAACCCACAACACCAGATGTATGAGGAAAACCAAATATGGAAAAAACCTCGGTGTGAAATGCTATTGGAGACCATTGCTCCAAAACCTCACTACTGAAGCACTGGATTACAAATATTTAGGGCACCAAACCAAGGAGTACCAACCCCTACACCAAGCTCCAACTTGGTGATATATATTGAAATACAATTTAGATACAGTTATAGCTTCTTATTGCAAATGGATTATGCAACTCTTGATCAAATAGCTCTCTGTCACTTAACAATCTTCTCTTCGTTACTGGATCTCACACTACCAATTCACATATAGCTCTCTCTGATTCTTGGCCTCTCTTCTCTCTCTCTCACAACCTCACAACCCACTATGTCACACTTGGATTCCTTCTTGATCAATCACACTTCACCAGTTTGCTCAACTATTAGACCTGCTACAGGTATACCTATACTCAATCACTGCCGATTAAACCCTCTCACTGGTTTGCTTGTTAACTCACTCCTCAAATTTCTTAGAATAAATTCTAAGGGAGATGATTCTTCTCTGCACTCAAGCTCTCTTCACTCTTCTTCTTCTCCTCAAGCATCAACCTTTTCTATTTTGAGCTCATGTATTTATAATCGTGGATTCCCGCCAAGGATGCATTCAAACACTGTTGTGTGTTGGAAAATGCACACTCCAATGAGAAATTGTAGGTGATTGAAGGTATTTTAATTGATGGCAACCTTAAAATCCTATGGCACTGGTAGGCATCGACACAAGCACAAACACCAGCAGCAGCAATGGCAAAAGATGTTTAACGACACCCTGGCCGACAAGATTCTATTTATTGTATTTTGTATTTAATTATAAAATCTTTTTGTAAGCCAACAAGGCGAATTGTAATAGGACTCATATATAAGTATGAGATCTTGTAAATCATTTGTAAGGGAAATGCATGGAACGAATGTAATAGGAATATGCAAATATAAAGGGAGACTTTGGAATAGGGTTTTGGAAGTTCTATGAGCTTAAACCGATACTGAACCTGACATAGCAGATATTGAACTGAAGCAGTACATGTCATTGGATTTACATAATCTACTTTTGTAAGTCAGTGAGACTTCCCTTTTTGTATTTGAGTAGTGAGCTTTAGGTAGTTGGCCTTCTTGCATGTGCAGGCCCCTATTGTATCAGTAATATTCACTTATTGGCCAATAAACAAATATTATGGGTCACAAATCCCACCTAGTTTTTCCCACACCGGGTTTCCTCATTAAAAATATTGTGTTATGGTGTGCTTTCTATGTTGTGGTTATTGTTCTTATTTATTGCATTATTTCTGGTTTACCGGTACACTATTTTGGCATGCAATTCATTTAATAAGTTAAGAAAATCCATGCACCAGTTAGATACTGATTCACCCCCCCTCGTAGTATCTTTGGGAATCCTAACAATTGGTATCAGAGCTTGGTCCTCTATTTTCAAAAGCCTAACAACTTGAGGAAGATTCTGACACTGGTACAGATGGAAAACTTGAGAAAGCAATTGGAAACAGTTCTTGCAGATTATGATGTAGAAAAGTTGAAGAATATGAAACTTGAAGATGATTTGAAGGCTGCACAAGAAATCATTCAAGGACTTCAAGCAAATCTCACTATTGCTAGGAACAAAAGAAGAGAACTTCATGAGAAGATAGAGAGTGATGATGATGAAAAAGAAACTCTTAATGATCTTGTAAGAAAGATGAAGCAGTAAAACATGGCCTTGAGGAATGAGATGCAAGATATGACTATGAGGTTTTGTAATGACAATGAAGACCAAAAGAAGAATGGAGAAGACTTGACTAGGAGAATCAATGATGTTGGAAATGAAAGTCTAAGATTCAGTCATAAAAATGATATGTTGAAGACAGATATAATTCACTTGGAGCATGATAAAACTGAACTCATGAGACAAAAATATTTCTTAGAAAATGAGTTGGCTACTACAAATCAACACAAGGAGAAATTCAAGAAAATTTCAGAGGAACTTGATGACATGTTCAAAAACCTAATGGAGATACTAATGGTCTCGACTTTGAAGTTGGTGAAAGCTTCGGTACTGCAAACAATCATGATCACACTAAACCGGTAAGAGAACCTAATGCCTACAAATTCAATGGAAAATGCTTTAACTGTAACAAGTATGGTCATAGAGAAAATCAGTGTAGATCTAGAAATTATCAGAACACCAATGCACCCACCGGTCAATGTTCTAAATGCAACAAAGTTGGTCATAATTCAGAAAATTGTAGAATGAATGTAAGATGTTCTGTTTGTGGAAGATTTGGACACTTATCTAATCAATGCAGAACACATACCGACATAGGATATGGAAAAGCTATTCAGAAAAACAATGTGACTTGTTATACTTGTAACAAGATTGGACATATTGCAAAATTCTGTAGAAGTAAGGCATCACTGAAAAATAACAAAGGACCCAGTTTGAAAGGTAAAGAGAAGGTTGAAGAGGTAAAACAAAAATTTTCAAAACAATGGATCAAGAAGTCAGATATGAATGTTAATGAAGCTATTCGTTCACTGGTAGAATAGAGTATCACTCCACCGAGAGGAGATTATTCATCTAACTAAAAAGAACCTTTTTGGGGTATGAAAACGAATTGAAAAACATGCTAGTTTATCCTCGGTTGATGGTGAGAAGTTGAACTACTTTTTTACTAGCAGATATGTTAAGTTTCACTTAACCAGTGGGCATTTAATGTGGTAGTTGAAGAAAATGACATTATAAAGAAAGTGTTTTGGCTCTTTTTCATTCACTAAGCATTGAAATTTCCTTAGAGCATGAAAAACCCGAGCAAAGGCATCTATAGAGAGAAGTGAAGCAAATCATTCAAGCATTCAAACCTAAAGGTAGATTAAGGTATTTATATAATGGCTTCCTCCTCTGCACCTGAATTCATTGCAAACCCTACTGTAATTGAAGTGATTAAGTGCCCTAGGGCCGTATTTAAAATTATTTTCAAAATTGCGAAGAAAGATGATACCCTAGGAGCATTTTCAAAAATACCAAAAGGAGTTACTTATGCGAAGGATCCTAGAATTTACATACATTGTCATATTGAAGAACTAGGAGCTGAAGAGATTATGAACATGTATAGAACTGTAATATGTGATGAAAGTGGAAATGTGAAACCGGAACATAAGATAGTTGAAACCCTAGGTTTGGTGGAGATTCTTAGTATCCCTGATTTTCCAAAGGATGTTATAAGGATTGTGCTAAGAAGAGTACATGGGGAGTTATTTTGGTTGGAATCCATTCACAAGATAACAAAAGAAGCAGTTAGGGCAATGATAGGCTTACCTTCCACCAGTAGCAGACCTGATAGAACTAAAAAGGTTCCAAATGACATTGTAATGACCCTAACCAGTGCAACCTTTGATAAGAGATCCTTGAGAGTCAATGATGTAAAGGATATCAGTGTAAAATTCATTAGCATGATTCTTGGATACAAAGTTACACATGCTAACAGATTAAACTATGTTTCTAGCTTATGTATCAAAAGTGCTTATGACATGGTAAACAACAATACAAAGATTGACATATGCGAATGGTTAAAAGATGAGCTAATAGACAATCTGAAGAAAATCAAAGGGGACAAGAAAGGGACATTTAGATTTGGCAACTTACTTGTATACTTACTGCTATACATCACCAAGGAAGCTCCTGGTATTGGTAGAGAGGATTTTGGATTTGACATACCGATAGGAAAACAACATCTGGATATTTTAAACAACATGGGAGATGATACAGAGAAGAACTTAAATGAACATTTTCAGGCACTGAAGGCTAGGATGAAAACCAGGTTAAGGCTATCTCAAGCTATAGTTGATAAATATCAAAAGGCGATATGCTTTGTGATAAAGAAAGATGAAATATGGATGGAGGTAGTGGTTCCAAGGACTATTTGGGTTACAAAGATGGGTTTTGAAGTTGATGAGAACATAATAGAGACTTATGCAAAAGCACTTCTAGAAGCCCCTAGAGAACCAACTGAAGAAATATTTGGTAGTGCTGAAATAATTGAAAGCAAAATTCAATCATAGAAAAGAATAAAGAAAACTGAACAAATAGTTAGAAAAGGAACAAGGTAGGCAAAAGCAATCAAGGAAGACATATTGAACAAAACTGGTATTAAGGAGAGTGACTTAGAAGGATTACAATTGGAAACACATCTTTCACTGGTTGGTACCTCCTCTGACAGTGAAATATTGACAGAGTTTAAAAGGGTAGTAAGAAAAACAAAACCTTCACCGGTACCCGCTCCTACACCTAAGAGAACAAGACAGGAACACCAGGCAGTAAGGCCTCCGGCAAAGAAGATGACTCTAAGAAAGAAGAAAGTAAAACAAGTTGTTCCTCCACTTGACAATCTTCTACATGAAATAACCAAAGATGGTAACTTATCGAACATTAGCAAGTTGTATAACACATTTTTAAATGAAGAAAAAGAAAGAATAGAAAATAGTGTTATCCTACACTTGGATATCTACAAGAAATTTTTGATTGAGATTGTAGATAATTTACCCAGTGAATTGTATAGAAGCTTAGATGCTAAAAGGTTAGCAATTATTGAACTGCACAAGAAGATAAAAATAGAAAAATTACTTGCAGTTCACCCAGTGAATTCAATGGAGGAGATTGATGAATTAATAAGTGAGGTGAACCAGAAAGTATTTTCAACTGGTCACCGACATGTAGAATTAATGGCTGGCAGAGTTAATGAGATATCAGAAGAAACAATAGATAAATGGGATATATTCTTGGTTGATAAGGAAAAACAAGAAGAGCTTAAACAACTAAAGACTTTTAAAGTCTATCAAAAAGAAAAGGATAAAGGTAAAGGTAAGGTAGGTGGACCTCTGAGCATAAAGATAACAGATGACTTGACCCCACCTCCTTCTGATACTCCATTGACACAAATTGTTGATACACCACCGGTAATAGATAATGTTGAGAGTATGGAGACAACACATGAGGACACAAGTCCTAATTCTGAGGTGTTGTTTACAATGAATATTGACACACATGAAGTTAACATTGTGATGGATAAGGAAACAACTGAGAAGAGAGATGTGGCAACTGAGCCACAGGTAGAAGACATTATAGTTGAGACAAATATTGAGGACATAGTTGGCAATATTGAAATTGGGGTTGAACAACAAACTGAATAGTCAACTAACCCCCTCGATATAGGAAAGGTACATACCACTGGTGTACATACTGAGTAGCCAGCAAATAATAGCACTGAAAAATCTATTGAGATACCAGTTGTAGACAATTCAGAGGTAAACACAGAGAAATAGGTAGTAAACATAGAGAAACCGATAGTGAAAAGTTCTGAGAAACAGACTGAGGTAAAAACTGAGAAATCAAAAGAGAAGAAGGATGAGTTAAAGGTTAATACAGAGACTGTGCCACCGACATCCTCTAAGAAACCTAAACCCTTACTAGTAGAAATGCAGACTCAAACTGACCTACCAGAGGTCACCATAAGTAAAGAGGTTCCTCACACCGGCGGATTACAGATTGTTAAGGCAGTTGGTCAATCATCTGGTTCTTCACTGACAGAATTCCAGCCAACCAATGTAACAAAGGTATTGTTTGATTCAATTAAGAAAATAACTAATTGCAATGCACTTGCATATAAGGAAATTGATGACACCATACCAATTTTGAAGATGATTGCACCCAAGTGTAACATAGAGAATAAATATTCTTTAGGAAAATTAGACACATTGTCTAAATACATAACCGACAATCTTCTAACAATTGATCAGATCAATGAGGAGACTTTCAGAGAGAAAATGAATAAAGAGAAGGAAAAATTCCTTGAGGAGACAGTAAAGAAGAGTAAGGAACATATTGATACATTATTACCGGCACTAGGAAAGACAATTTTGGACTTCAAGAAATTGTACAGAGATACATGTAAGACAAACATTTTGATAGAGGATATAGATACAAAGATCAGTAAAGCACAGAAGGAAATCAATAATATTGCTGATAATTTAATAGGTTCATCACACTCCATATCAATAGTAGAATAGGAAATTACTGGCTATGAAGAGAAAATTGAAAAACTTCAAAAAGACAAGGAGAGATCAAATTTTAAGGCAAAGGAACTGAAATGTAGACTAAGTCCTAAACTAGATATCCTCAACTCTTTGAGAAAAGAGATTTTTGAGGCTCTTGTTCCAGGACTTAAGACACTTGAAGAGAAATACACATACTCACCAGTACAATCCAAAGGATAGAAACAACACTAAAGGATATTGAGAGATTCTATACCAACCTAAATTTTGCATTAGCGAATTTATATCAGATTGTAACCAACTGGTTATAGGGATCCAGACAGGAACTACACTCAAGTGACATTGAATGACAACCTTTGTCATTGATGCCAAAGGCGGATTTGTAGAGCATGAGAAAAATGATTGATAGAAGAGATCATCTGCTCAGGGGGAGCACATAGTTTTGGAGAGATTTTTGGACAACACTTTTTGGATAAAATTTTGGCTTTTTCTCATGAGTGTTGCCATCAATGCCAAAGGGGGAGATTGTTGGAAAATGCACACTCCAATGAGAAATTGTAGGTGATTGAAGGTATTGTCATTGCTGGCAACCTTACAATCCTATGGCACCGAAAAGCACCGGCACAGGCACAAACACTGGTAGCGGTAGTGACAAAAGATGTTTACTAGCACTCTGGCTGACAGGATATTGTTTATTGTATTTTGTATTTAATTGTAAAATCTTTTTGTAAGCCAACAAGGTGAATTGTAATAGGACTCATATATAAGTATGAGATCTTATAAATCATTTGGAAGCAAAATTCATGGAAGGAATGTAATAGGTAGATGTGAATATTAAGGTAGACTTTGGAATAGGGTTTTGGAAGTTGTATGAGCTTAAACCGGTACTGAACTTGGCATAGTAGATGCTGAACTGAAGTAGTACACATCATTGGATTTACATAATCCACTTTTGTAAGTCAGTGAGCTTTAGGCAGTTGGCCTTCCTGCATGTGTAGGCCCCTATTGTATCAGTAATATTCACTTACTGGCCAGTAAGCAAATATTGTGGGTCACAAATCCCACCGAGGTTTTTCCCACACCGAGTTTCCTCATTAAAAATATCATGTTATGGTGTGCTTTCTATGTTGTGGTTATTGATCTTATTTACTGTATTATTTATAGTTTACCGGTACACTATTTTGGCATGCAATTCATTTAATAAGTTAAGAAAATCCATACACTGGTTAGATACTGATTCACCCCCCCTCTCTCGGTATCTTTGGGAATCCTAACATCGTGTTAGGTTTTTCCTTCTCCAATTTGATCTGAATCTAATTTGATTTGATCTTCTTTTCCAAGGATAAGATATTCAGGACATTGATCAATCACTAGCAAAGCTTCGCATTCCAATGTGCATTTTCTAAATCTAGAGGTTTGCACTATTCTTTTTAGCTTTTCTCTATCATTTGCGATTAATGGCTTTTCTATTTCTTTCACCAAACAGGTACAAAGATCAAATCTTCTTCCAGGATCAGTTCAATTGGTTTTTCATCTTGCCTTCCTTGAGCTGCAATCCTTTGGCATCCTTTGTGACTTGTGGGTTCCTCATAAAAGCTGACCTACTTGTAGATTTGTTACATCGATGCACACTCTACTGACCTGTGCAATACCTCCATGTGACATCTAGCTGTCATGCTTGTCGACACCCATGTTTGCTTGGATTCCTATGTTGGTTTGACATACTTTGTTGACTAAGGTTGACTATTGGTTTAGTTTATCTTACTGGTATGACCATCAAACATCCTCTTTGTTCTGTTCATTGGTTGTTGTGCCTTCATAACAAACAAACAACCTTAATCCCAGTTTATGCCCTACTGATAGATGACACAAATCACATTTACCGGTAGCATTCCTTCTATCTTGTTCTTTTTATACCGGTCACCATTTCTTACTTACTGGTGACTTGGCCAAACTGGTTGACATCATTGACAACTTAATGCCAATAATGCCAACAATCTCCCCCTTTGGTATTGATGTCAGCTTACTACAAAAAACTTCATACCATCTTTACCGATAGATGACACAAATCACACTTACCGGTAGCCATCCTTCTATCTTTCTCTTTTTATATCGGTCATCATTTCTTACTTACTGGTGACTTGGCCAAACCGGTTGACATCAATGACAACTTAATAGAAATAATGCCAACAATCTCTCCCTTTGGCATTGATGTTAGCTTACTACAAGACACTTCATACTGATATATTTCTCCCCCTTTGACACAATGACAAAGGGGACTATACACTCTCCCTTTGATCCATACTGATCTCCCCCTGGTTCAAGAGTATTACATGTTTCTATGAACTCCCCCTAAACCATATAAATCCTTCCTTTCTCAAGTGCATAAGGTAGATGACACAACTCCCAGCTTGTGTTGTAGGTACTCAAAGGTGCTTATCAATAATGGTTTAGTGAAAATGTCTGCTACTTGTTCTCCGGTAGGAACATAGTCCATCTTTAATTCTTGTCCTTCAACCTTCTCTCTTAGAAAATGATACTTGATGGCTATATGCTTTGTTCTAGAATGCATCACTAGATTCTTTGCTATGTTGATTGCACTTGAATTATCACATTGGACGAGAATAGGATCAGTGATGTCTTTGAGGGTCTGCTTCATTCAAAGCACATGAGAGAAACATGTAGCAACACCAATGTATTATGCTTGAAAAATTGATAGAGAGACTGAGTCTTTCTTCTTGCTATGCCATGACACCAACCGGTCACCTAGGGAGAATGCACCACCACTTGTGCTCTTCTGATCATCAATGCAACCTGCCCAATCAGCATTAGTGTATACTTCCAAGATGAATTCCCCTTGTTTAGGGTAGCACAATCCCTAACTAAGTGTTCCTTGTAGGTACCTAAAGATTCTTCTTACAACATTCATATGTGACTGCTTAGGTGTAGCTTGAAATCTGGCCACCATGCACATAGCCTGTACCATATACAATCTAGAAGTAATTAGACACAATAGATTGCCTATCATGGATCTATACAAAGTCTGTTCCACCACCGGTGATTCTTTGTTCTTTCTTAATTTACTTCCGGTCACCATGGGGGTACTTACCGATTTGCAATCCTCGAGTTGAAATTTCTTCAACATATCCTTTGCATACTTGGTTTGTAAGATAAAGATTCCCTTATCTTGCTATAATATATGCAAACCAAGGAAGTATGTCAATGCACCAAACATTAACATCTCAAATTCTAACTACATCTGATCAACAAATTCTTTGCAAAGGGTGTCCTTGTTTCCTCCAAAGACAATGTAATCTACATACACAACCACAATGATCATGTGGTTTCCATCTTTCTTTATGTACAAATTGTTGTTAGCACTCCCCTTTTTGAATCCTTGCTCCTTCAGGCACTGATCTAATCTTGAGTACCATGCTCTAGGAGCTTGCTTTAAACCATACAAGGCCTTTTTCAACTGGCACACAAATTTTTCATCATCATGTAGTAGAAACCCTTTCGATTGCTCCATGTATACTTCTTCCAAATTTCCATTTAGGAAGGTAGATTTTACATCCATCTGATATACTTTATAACCCTTGTAGGCAGAGAAGGCTAGAAACATTCTAATTGCTTCTTATCTAGCTACTAGTGCAAATGTTTCTTCAAAGTCAATTCCCTCTACCTGAGAGTATCCTTGGGTGAAATCATAGTGTTGTGTCACACTTTTAGCTAAGTGTGACACAAAATGAAATCCTACTCGGCTGAGTCTGCGTGGTGCCACATGTGCCTATGTGGAGGGCGAGTGGCAAGCTATACTCAACCGAGTCTCGAGTACTACCTGGCCCTATATATACCTGCCGACTGCACTTAGCCCCCCATTTTCACAATCCGAAATAGATGGAGCGGGAGGGGGGCTAAGAAGACTTTCAACCGAGCAAGGTAGGCCCGAAAGGCTTTTTTTCGTTTTAAAATGTTTTTTTTTTGTTTTTAATTGTTTTAATAATTTATATGTATAGATTTTTAATTTTTTATTGTTTTAGTAATTTATATGTCTAGATTTTTTATTTTTTTATTTTTTTAATAATAATATATGTATATATATTGTTTTAATTACATATAATTAAAAACATATACAACCAGAACATATACAACCAAAAAACATATACAACCAAAAAAACATATAATTACAAACAATATAAGAGAATATAATTTACAAACAATCGCTCTAATTACACTCAGGAATCCATGTATACCTTCCAAGAGTTTAGGAGATCTTTTAGTTTCATGGAGTAACAAAGAATATCATATTTAATAAAGGTAAGTTTGATAAGATCATATTTGAGACACCTGGATAATGTCAAGGTTTTAGAAAAACATACACATAATTGGGAAGTAAATTAGACTATAGATCAACCCATCACCTTAAGATTGATCAACAAAAGGAGAGTGAAACAAATTATTGAGGACTTGTGAACAAAAAGATGGGAACTTACTTACCATTAATTGAGTTTGTATATGATAACATTAACCATAAACACACTTCTCATTTCTTCATTGGAGGTTCGTAAGCTCAAGTATTGTATGCTTAACAAATAGGCTCAGACATGGTAGTTGTGGATCCAAATGAACTAGAAAATATGAAAGACAAAACTTAGATTGATTAGTAACTGGGAAATATAGTGGATTTTTAGAAAGTTTATAAATGAAAAAAATATATACATCAAAATAGTCATGTATCAGAGAGAGTGTTTCTAATAAATTAGTCACTGACAAGCTTGATTAATTTTTTTTCTTCCAAACTTGCATATCACTTTGTGGAACCTTTTGAGATCCTAGAGCCCTTTGGTGCAATAAATACTATATAGTGAGCTTCATCATTTCAACTTCTAATTATAATTTTAGTTATTTAAGTCTTGGCTCCATATATCCCCTACTTCTCTCAAGTTCTACCCCCAAATCATGATTATAAATGTTGGTTTCCTCCCATTAATCATTATTTTGATTAGAATTCTTAGAACATTTTAATAGCTTCATTGACATTTCCTAAATATTTTTGGTCCTTTGATCTTTGGTTCAATCCTTTTGTGTGATCTTTTGTTAAACTAGATTAACTAGATTAAATTTTACACTTATTAATTTGCTTATAAAAGCAAAATAAAAACCCTAGATAAAATGAAAGGAATGTAATTAATGATTTATTAATAAATTAGGTGATTGTCTATTTTACTCCAACATTATATACCTATTACAAAATTTAATATTTGAAGTACAATTATGCTAGAATGATTATTATTATCAACATGATATTTGGTGTAACTTTCTAGTTTAATAAAATGATCTCATAATCATTATCTATAATGGTGTAGTTGCATATGCATATTATAATTTTTATGTTAAATAAGTTCATGTGTATGTTCATGTAATTTGTTTTGCATTGTAATCTTTAAGTTGCAATGTCTATAGGTCACAGTTCATTTGATTCATTTTGTTTAAAATATTTAACTCAAGTGCATATTTGTATAATATTTCATCTTGTTTGTGGTATACATTGTATATGAACTTCTTTTTAATTCAATTTAATGTATACATGTAGATTCACACATATATATATTCATACATTTCACATCACATCTAGATATGGCTTCTAGTGGTTCACATCATTTTTCTTCTGAGTAGAGTGTGCATCCTAATCCTCAACAGACCTCACATAGGTTTGAGACTCTTGAGAGTACTCCTGAGAATTTAGAGACTACTCGTACTGAGACTATTTTGAGAATGCAGTCTTCTCTAGCACAGTTACAACAAACTTTAAATAACACTTATGTGCTAGCCAATAGAGATAAATTAGAACATATTAGAGATGAGATGATGCGTATGATTGAGCTTGCTCAATCATACAACCCATATGATGACCCTCACATTGAGAATTTTTATAGGAATTTATCTCACACTGTCTATGGCACGGTAAAATGGAAAATAATAGATAGAGATGTTTCTGCAGTGAATGAGAAATCCATGTTCCCATTTTACATGGAAATGGTTGTGGTTAGAGGATATTGGGTCACTAGATGTGAGGATCCTATTGTCGCACCATTCATATATCCTAGATGGTTGGCAACACATCATAGGTGGCCGCAGAAGGATGACATGCTACAATATTTCTGCAAACAATTGTATGCAGAATTTCATCTAGGATATGATGTTGATTACATAGACTTTCCACGACATGCTAGGCAGGGTAGGGGTAGATTTGCAGATAGATTTAGACACCTTGATACACAACCCCCTAGTAAGAGGGCAATGGTGGGTCAGAACCTTTTGATTTTTCTAAAAGGTTTGGATTTGGTCACAGGTGGTGCTAGTGATATGGTAGTTGAGGAGGCACGTGTTGGTATGTATTCTAGAATTGCCAACATTTCTACTAAGGTTGATGAGATGAATTCTGATCACATGCAGAGATATATGTTGCATTATCATACTACCCCTATTGTTGATGAGATGGATCCATTTTATGACCCATATATTCATTATGAGCTACTGTTGCCTACAAAGATCACACATTTACCAGAGGATTGTCTATGCTAGATGAGCTCCTATTTAGTGAGTGATCTTATGGATGCTTATTAGGCTCTCTATACATTACATAGGATCACTCCACAGTAGCTTCCTGAGTTCATTGGATGAGTACTTTAGAGATCCTCGATTAGTACTAGCCATGGTGGAAGAGATTCAGAGCCTGGTAGTTCTGGGCAAGAGGATATTTCGATACCTCCTACAACTCCTGAGACTATAGTCCATCCTACACAATAGACTCTAGGAGTTTGGCGACAAGGTTTTTCATCTCTTCTTATGGATGACTTTATTGATCTCGATGTTGTGTCATTAAACTCTTCAGAGCTATCTGGCATCGAGCATGTATTTAAGGAGAGGAATAAGATAAGAAACTGGAAATTTTGATTTTAACTTAGTTGTATATATAAAGTTTTTATGTACTCACTACCACTGACACATTTTTTTAATTTTAAATATATATTACAGGAGATTATGATGGACATGAGATATGGAGATTTGTAGGCACCTGGTGATCCTATTCATCAGGATACACAGGTAAATTTATATTTAAATTTAAATTTAAATTGATGTGTCTTATTTTTTTCCTATTCATCAGGATCCACTATATATATAATTTTTTTAACATGGAAATTGTGTACACACTGTAGGTCCCTAAAGTAGGCGATGGATCAGATTAGGGATTGAGACAAGGCATGACATAGCTCATTATATTGTTATATATGCATGCTTTCTTATTTTATTATGTATAACTGACATTTCTATTATACATATTGTGAACATTATATTTCTATTATGCACTCGATTTCTATTATACACGGATTGTGGACATTGCATTTGTATCCTTATTTTAGACATTATACCTCAACATTTCATACATGTTACATGTTTATCTAGACATTTAATGTGTTACATGTTTATATCTACATTTCATGTGTTGTACATATTTATTTTATGTGTTACAATGAGCTCTCACTCTGAATTAGGTGCACACTAGATCACTCTCTAAATTCATCAACACCTTTTCTTAATATTTATAATTCATTATTTAGTGCATAATTTAGTCGAAAAAGGATGTCTTAAGGGGATCATAATACATGCTAAATTAGTATTCAATTTCTTTGAACTCATTATTATTGAATTTGTCTACTTAGTTGTGTTACATGTTTATAGAAATTTCATAATTCTGAGTTACATGTTTATTTTATGTGTTATAATGTTCAAATTTCATGTGTTACATTTTAGTTAGATTGGTATGCAAATCATTTCTACATTTCAGTTAGATTGATATGAAAATGATATATACTAGGTTTTATGGTTGGTATTGGTATTGGTATTTATATAGGTTTATGGATCATTTTAGTAGGTTGTGGAAATATTATTAACAATATTACATGTTGTGTTTGTTGTAACACTTAAAATTTTATTGGCGATGACCACAAGTAGTATGGGATGCTTGCTTTTCTTCACAAATAGTATTGAAGTAAGAGATAAGTTTGATATTAATCTAGAGTTTAACATTATTTAAGACTACATCCTAGGACTATACCTAACTTTTCTTAAGGGGATGTCAATGAAAAATCAAAATGTATTTTCTAAATTTCAAGTAATATAAATAATCACTAATAATCTAATGTAACAAAGAAAGGAATTTACATGTGTGTGAACTCATGATAAATTGAATATATATATATATATATATAGTTTACCATACTCAGTTGATAATGTTAGGACCTTGGGGCAACTGAGGGGGGGGGTGTGAATCAGTTGTCAATTAATTTCAACCCAAATATAACTTAATCAAACTTGATGCATAATACCAGTAAACCAAACTTAATGCCACTTGAAAGTTTAATAGTTAATAACAATACCGATGAAGCTTAATGCATGAAACAAAAAGAGAAATAAAATGCACAACACATAACACATATATTTGTATGTGGAAACCTTGTAAGGGGAAAAACCACGGTAGGAAACCTTACCCACAATTAGATGATACTATTGCAGATAGTATGTGTGTACAAATGGGGTCTACACATGCAAAAAGGCCAACTACCTAGAGATCACTGCTCAATCACAAAATGAGAGTCACATTGACTACAATTGGATGATTAAATCCAATGATAATGTACTACTCAAAGTAGCATCTTCAATGTTGGATTCAGTACTGGTTAAGCTCTGATTGTCTTCTTCAAACCTTCCTTGAATCTTCAAATGATGTCTACGTGAGTAGCTTTGCTTATATTTGCATATACTGAATATCACAACCTTATCTCATCTCCTATTTAACAGAATCTCATAATTTAGATCTTACATATATACCAAGACCTAAGACCAAATGTGTAGGTCAGATTACTAAGAATATTACAATTAAATCAATTACAAATGAATCAATATGTGATGCATCATGTCGGATAAATGCATTTACAATAATAACCAATTAATAAATCATCTCCATAGCGTTTCATGTTGATCTGGAATAGATAATGCATGCTGGTCCATAACCTAGACCAATTTGTCAGTAACAACAAATATGCAAACTCGATTAGACCAATAACCAAATCTCCAAAACAAATGTCCAAACCATGTCTTTGACATAACCAAGTAATCTCTAGATGATAACAAGCCATCCTTAGTGTCGATGAACAACCTGTCAGTGAACCAAATACCAATGACTGTGCATAAGTCACTGAACATGCTGGTGAACATAACCAAAGATCTCTACAAAGATAAGTGATGATAAGGGTTGACATCAATGACAAAACCAATGCAACACATCCATAATACCAACAATCTCCTCCTTTGGAATTGATGGCAACACAAGATGGAAATACCATCTAAGTGCCAAAGTCAGAATGCCAAAAACCAAAAACCAACAATCTCCTGAAGAGATCAATTATCAAAAATCAAAATACAAATACAGAGAGTAACAATCTCTCCTCCAATGAATAATCTCTCCCCCTAGGATAATGATTCCTAAATACAATTTTTTTCCATAGATATCTCTCCCCCTTTGACATCAAATTCCAAAGCAATACAAATACCAAATACAACCAGTTCATAGAATTAAGTATAAATACCAACTTATCAAACTACTCCCCCTGAGAAGTAGCTCTCCTCCACCAAAGCTGAAAAAAGGTTTCTCTATTAATTTCTGCCAGTCTGATGCCAATCTCCAACTATCTAAGTCTCTATCAGTGAGGGTATTACCCCAAGCTTCTCTCTGAGATATTCAAAGCCTTCTTTAGGTAAAGGCTTTGTAAAGATATCTGCAATCTGCTCTTTAGTATTCACATAGACCAATGGCACTTTCTTTGCTTCAACATTCTCTTTCAGAAAATTGTATTTGATAGAAACATGTTTAGTTTTAGAGTGAAATACCAGATTCTTTGATATATAAATTGCTGTTGAATTATCATAATAAATGATTATAGGTTTTTTGCATTTTACCTTTATGTGGTTCAATATTTTCTTAATCCATAATACCTTAGTACAATTAGTTGCTGCTGCAACATATTCTGATTCTACTGTTGATAATGATGTACAACTTTGTTTCATGTTCAACCATGAAATCAATCTGCTACCAAGAAAGAATACTCCGCCGGTGGTGCTCTTTCTGTCATCTACATCTCCTACCCAATTTGCATCTATGTATGCACATAAATCAAAAATTTTATCTTTAGGATACCATAATCCAAGATTTGTTGTGCCTTGTAGTTACTGAAAAAATCCTTTTAACTGCTGATTCATGATTTTCCTTAGGATTACTCTTAAATCTTGAAACAATACATGCTGCATTCATAATATTAGGTCTTGTTTGTGTCAAATACAGTAAACCTCCAATCATAGATTTATATCGTGTTGGATTAACAGGGGCTGAATCATCCTTCAATGATAGTTTATCAGTTGTAGTCATAGGAGTACTTATCGGTTTGGAGTTTCCCATACCAAATTTCTTTAGTAGATCCTTCAAGTACTTTGAGTGACATATGAATATACCTTTATCAATTTGTGAAATCTGTAATCCTAAAAAGAATTTTATCTCCCCAATCATAGACATTTCAAATTATTCCTGCATCTTATTAGAAAAGTCTTTACACAATCCATCTTCTCCTCCAAAAATTATATCATCAACACAAACTTCAATAACCAAGATGTCATCATTAGTCACTTTGAAATATAAGTTGTTGTCAGCATTACCTTTAGTGTAACCAAGCTTCAAAAGATATTTGTCCAATCTAGCATACCAAGCTCTAGGAGCTTGCTTCAATCCATATAAAGCTTTCCTTAACCTGCAAAACATATCTTTGTCATAACCAAGTAATTTCTAGATGATAACAAGTCATCCTTAGTGCCGACGAACAATATAACCTGCTAGTGAACCAAATACTGGTGATTGTGCATAAGTCATTGAACATGCCGGTGAACATAACCAAAGATCTCCAGAAAGATAAGTGCTGATGAGTGTTGACATAAATGACAAAACCAATGCAACACATCCATAATACCAACACATAAGGGGATCTAAAATGAGGACCTATTAGGATATCTTAAGGGGATGTCCAAAGAGGATGTCTTAAGGGGATGGCTAAAGAGGATGTCTTAAGGGGACGTATAACATAAAATAATACATTTAAAAGATTTTCAACCAAGAATGCATATGTAACAATTTATATAATTTAGCATACTTCACATAAGGGGATCTAAAGTTAGGACCTATTAGGATGTCTTAAGGGGATGCCCAAAGACAATGTCTTAAGGGGATGTCCAAAGCACATGTCTGAAGGGGATGTATATCTAATGTAAAAGAACATGTATGTATGTAATTGAAGAATACATAAAATCATAAATATAAAAGAATTTCAACCTTGAGCATGCATAACAATATATGAAAACCATTGTTCACCATGTCAAAAAAAAATACTAGATATGATCCAATATTAAAAAATCATCTCTAAGTTTCAATATGGTCCAAAAATATATATATCCAGTCCTAGTTCAAATTAAACATGAGTTCTAACTCTAGTTCAAATATAAAAGTATTCAAGCTACAAAAACAAGTTAGATAGCCTAAGCTAGCTCCTGATACATATAGTCTAGATCCTCTCTATCTTTTATTATCTCTAAAAAAATTTCATTTTCTTCAAAAGGTAACCTCCACTTTTGGTTGCCAAGTCCTTTTTTTGGCAAGGTCTCAAATTGCAGCTTTGTCGCTATAACCAAGTGATTGTAATGTAGAATTGTTTTTATAGGCATGTATTCAATATATTGAACACCATTTTTGTCTATCTTAGTTTGCTTATAATAGATTCCTTCTATAACAACTGAACCAGTTGGATATGACTGTCCATCACCGTCTATAGTTACTTCTAGCAATTTGAATTTTGCTTTTGTGTATCTTAGTAGATATTAATCTACACCTTCCACATTGTTAGGATCCACAACCACAACAAAAATATCACCTACATGTATGTACATCCAAATGACACCATATAAATTTAAAACAAAAGTAAGATGTATCTATAAAATTTGAACATGTCACTACATGATCTAAATTAAAACTAAATAAAAGAACATGTATGCACACATGCACCTGAAATGACTAAATTAGAAACAAGTTCGTAATTAGCTGAATATATAGGATCGTGAATGTCTATGTCATTTTCATCATCTTCATAAGGAGGCATTCTGATTAACTCTTTCATATCCCATTGTGAGACATATCCATTTGCAATATTCTCGCATTGACTTATTGGATTGTCCTCAACACAGTCAACACAAAAGCATGATTTTTCTGTTACTTGAATAAATGGAGGCTTGTGGTGTCTTGTAGTCATCACTTGATGTAAACTTCTAATAACAACAATTGTTTGACAATTATAAGGATTAGATCGATCAATACTTATTACAAATATGAAATGAAATTTTCACATTTTAAGATCAACTACTTTAGGATAAAAGTGAAATGTAGAGCTGATGAAATTTTTTAAGAATTCTTGAGAACAAAAATATTTTACCTTTCACCTCCCAAAAATAATGTTTGTTGTATGGTGTGTACCGACTAGTAAAATAACTTTGACACTATTCAATAATTTTGTTTGCATTCTCTATGCTATTGCCTACATAAAAGAGCTTAGAGATGTTGTTATGTGCACTTATTTTTAAATGAAATTATATTAAGAAATAGATACAAACAAATTGAAAACAAAATTAACAGTACCTACAAGTTCATGTTGGCGAAGTGCACACTTCACACATGCTCCTGCTCGATCATGCTCTTCTTTTCCATGTCCACTTTCAAAGAAGTTCCATAGAAACTTAACATTGTGTCTAGCATATTGCATGAATAGCCAATTAAAGGCTTTTGTAGATTTAAATTGTCCTGTTCCATAAAGTTGTATGTCATGTACATTGTACAATTGAACCTTTAAAATAAAATTTATCAAATTGAAATCAAATACAAATTTACATATAAATGAAAATGAATTGAAACTTATGTACTCACCTGCACAACCATCCAGCCAAATCCAGTGTTGTGAAACATTTATCCCATGATTTGCAAGATCTTCAGAAAACATTGCAAAACAATGAGCTACATAGCTCCTATCATGAACCTTATCATCACTGATATAGAAATGAACCTCCTTGATGATAATGCATTCATTTGGATAAGTACAATTTTCTACCCCATCCACATCAAATTGTGCATGTCTATAGGTCACTTGCATAAATATTGCAACTTGATCAGAATGATAGTATTGAGCTTGAATCTACGATTGAGGGGCAAATGTATAATTCTTAGAAAAATCTACAATTGAAATAATACAACCAGGTGGAAATTTTTTTTGGAATCATGAAATTGTTTAGCTTACCGTTGTGCACCATGCCAATGTTGGATATATGGATAAATCATAGTACAAAATCTGTTCATAAATTCAAGGTAGGGCAATTCACTCTCCTTCAATGAAATATTTTTGGATTCATCTCCCGACTTAGTTTGATATGTCTCATATTGAAATCTCTTCCACAAAATTGGCATTGAAACATCAATATTCTCAATTTGAAATGGACATTTTTGCAAATCTCGATAATCAATGCATGTACTTTTTATGCACTGTACATTGAAGTCATCTAAATCTTCTGATTTATCACATAAAATTGATTTGACAAATTGTGTCATACTTCCAGGGATGACCATAGCTGGATTAAGTACTGCCATAGGATTTTTATATGACTCTAAGTATAGATGAAACTCAACATGATTTCAACAAAAAGTTTTGTGTACCTTATTTATGCATATAAAGCAAGGGCACAACCTCTGAAACATTCTCTAACATATTTTCACATCTGAAAATTCTTCCTTGAATGCTTCAAATAGTTCACTTTGTGTTGTATCTGCAAAATGTTTAGGATGTGAAATCTTCATATCAGTCTCTTTATATTTCATCTATATAGTGTCCCTTCTATTGGAAGAAACACGGGAGTGGCTAGTCCAATATTCGATGACCAGTCTTCTTACATCTTCAAAAATCCTATCTTTTCGAGGAAGTCTACATATATTTACCCAATTCATTTCAATGTTTTCATCTAACATATTTCTCCTTCTAATATATCTTTGAACAATTTTTCTAAATATATGCAGTAATTCAAAAATTGTTATAACTTGTCTTTTATGTGACAACCTCATACTAGAAATCGTAGTCATCAACGCTCTATGTGCAACACTTGAATCAACTCCTCGACTTGTGGTATGAATAAGGTTCAATGCATCTTGCAAATTTTCAACTATTGCTTCTTTTACATGACCTCTTGAGATTTTGCTATTATCGACGCCCAACAACTCCAAAACAATAGTCATTTCTCTTTTATTGAATAACTTTACAAATAATTGTTCTCTCCTGACCATAGATTTTTTTTCAAAATATTCCTCCCACATGTTTTTGCAATGCAATTTAATTGTGCTCTCAGGTACCATGTGTTCAGATGAAATTTGACTAAAAAGAGAATCCTCATTCATCTCCATCAAATTTCTCATGACAGAAGCAAAATTAGTACCTTGACTAGTACTAATTTCTTCCACTACTTGATTTGCATCATCTTCAACAGGTTGCTCTTGATTACGTTTTGTATGACCTTTCTTTGAATAATCCCTTATACGATCATATTTTTTTTCTCTATTAGTTTTATTTCCCATTACACAAAGTATTGAAATTTGCTTTCCTAAAATCACAAGTGAATACTCCTGAAGAAAAAACTCAACTCCTTTGCAAAATGTCACCTCTTTAAAAAAAATCGTCTCCTTCCTTGAAAAAAATCAACTTCCTAGAAAAAAAATTGAATATTTTATGAATTGTTTTTTGTTTTTTGTTTATAAAAAATTACAAAAACACCTCAATAATATATGAGAGAAAGGGTGGGGAAGCGAGCGGTCGCTTCCCCATGCGACCGCTCGTGGATGGTCCTGCCGCTTGGGGGACTCGGCCGAGCCCTACTCGGCCGAGTAGGACTCGACTGAGGCTGGCTATGTGGCATCCCACATGGCAGCCTACTCATCAACCTCTCCCCCCCAATTTGCAGAACTTTCAAGTTCTGCTAAGAATTTGACCATCAAATTTTATTTAAAAAAAAAACTAAAAATACTCTTATCGAGAGCTCGAAGTGACGAACGTTGACATATAATTTTTTATAGAATTAGTATATTAAAATTACAAAATACTACAAGTAGGTATATTAACATTCGAGAAGACTCTGATTCACAAAAGCAATAAAAATAGTAAATCATATTAGAAAAATTTAAAAATTATATATAACACTAGAGGAGAGAATCCTCTTCAAGAATATATAATCTTTTTTGGGATTGCTATATTTTTGATAGGGGAAATTTGGTGGGAGATGAAAACTGTCGATTTCGGGAAACTTTGACTTTGAATTGTTATAACGGTGAAAATATGCATCGAAATCAGATTTTTTTTTTCTACATTGGCTATGGATGTCATCTAAAACATATTTAAAAATTAGAGGAAAACAAGATTATTTACATATAGTTTTGTGGTGAGAGGTGAAACCCCTAATTTGTAGTATTTTTCAATAATTGAAAAAATGACTTTAATAATTAAAAAACATATCAATTCTTGTTCCAATTTTTTTTTTAAATAATAGTCATAAACTTCATCCAGTTTTCCACATTTCATCAGTTTACATTATCTTCAAATACCAAATAGAAATATCACTTTTGTGCCATTGAAATTGAACTGTTTTGTTGTTGTTAGCCTTTTCTTTTATAAAAGTGAGACACAAGTTTGTACTTTTACCCCCTTTGCACACCAGTCTAGCTTTATGCCTAACAATTTTACCTTCTTCATTCATCTTATTCTAGTAGACCCATTTAGTGCAAATGATGTTCTTGTCTTTCGGTCTAGGGACTAATTCCCAAGTCTTGTTCTTCTCAATATATTGTAGTTCTTCTTCCATTGCATCCATCCATTCTTGTCTTTTTCTGGCCTCATTGAATGTTTTAGGTTTTACTTTAGTCATGAGGCATAAGTTGACTTGTTCATCATTCTGGGCAAGTTTTCTTCTAATCTACACATCATCACTCTTATTTCATATAATTTTCTCTTCTGGGTGATTCAACTACACATACCAGTTGGGAGCCTTCTTGGATGCTTCTTTTGGTTCATTGTCTAGCTGAGCTTCCTCACCTTCATCACCAGAATCATCATACTAGTTTACCTATGGTTGACATCCTTTATGCATATCCTCATTAACTTTTACATGCACACTCTCAATGACTCTTCTTAGTCTTTTGTTTTAGCATTTGTAGGCCTTGCTATTAGATGAGTAATCGAGGAAGATTCCTTCATCACTGTTGGAGTCAAAACTACCCAGACCATCCACATCTCTTTTGATAAAACACTTACTTCCAAATACTTTGAAGTATTTGATTGATGGCTTCCGATCATACCACAACTCATAAGGTGTCATTTTGTTGTTTGTTCTTGATTGAACCTAGTTCAAAGTATATGCAGCAGTATGAAAAATTTCCTTCCAATGTGTGTCCTGTATATTGGCCTCATTAAACATGGTTCTGTCCATCTCCTTAACTGTCTTGTTCTTCCTTTCTACCACACCATTTTTCTATGGTGTTCTATGGGCTGAGTATTGCCTTCTAATTCCATGTTTTTCACAATAATCTTCAAATTCATTTGATGTAAATTCTCCACCCCGGTCTGATCTTAGATATTTTAGCTTGCACCCACTTTCTTTCTCCACCATCTTCCTAAAGATCTTGAATCTATCAAATGTTTGTGACTTATCTTGTAGGAAGGTGACCCATGTCATTCTTGAGTAATCATCAATAAAGAGCATAAAATATATTTCACCAGCAAGAGCTCTTATCCTAGTTGGACCACACAGATCTGTATGCACAATTTCAAGTGGTCTAGAGATGTTGTGCTCTTTTGTCCTGAAACTCACCTTAGTTTTCTTTCCTTTCATAAATTCATCACAAAATGTGCTTACCAGTTTGATGATGGGTGGAATATTCCTCACACACCCCTTTCTGCTCACTACAACTAAGTTATAAAAGTTTATGTGGCCTAATATTCGGTGCCACAGCCAAGTTTCATCAACCTGTCCTATCATGCATTGGGACTCATAGCATTCCTTGAAGTTGTAGACATTGCAATCTGTTCTTTTTCCTTCTACCACAACCTAACTGGTACTCTCTTTCTTTATCTAGAAACCAATTGAGTCAAAGGAAAATTTATAACCTTTGTCACACATCTGACTCACACTCAACAGATTGTGCTTTAGGCCTTCCACATAATATACATCACATGCCTTCAATTTTCCATCAATATTTAAGGTACCTTTTCCTTTTATTTTGATGGATGAGTTGTCTCTGAATCTTACTGAACCACCATTCCAGTCTTCAATTTTGATAAAAAAAAATTTATCACTGGTCATGTGGTTTGAATACCTACTATCTACAACCCATAGATTTTTCCTTTCAGCATGTAAGGTAGTCTGCACTATTAGACTTGATTCTGCCTTTTCTTTTTCTATCTCAACTCATACTGGTTTGGTTTCCTTCTTGTCAGCTTCTATTTGTGCTCTAGTTCAACTACTGGTTCTTGATTAGGATTTGTGTTCTTTTGCTTGATCTTCCTATTTTTACAAAACCTTTCTATGTGTCCAAACTCTTGACAGTTATAGCATTTCACATTTTCATTTAAAGATAAATCCTTAAAATTATTGTAGGGCACTGGTTTATTCTTCCTATATTCAAAACTCCTATGAGCATATCCATTGCACTGATAACAAACAAGATTCATATCCCAAAGTGCATTAAAAGGATTTCTACTTTCATAACTCATAGAGGGCTTATTGGTTAATCTATAGTTAGCTATTCTAAGCCCAGATTTGTTACACCGGTAACAGTAACCATGAAAGTTTGAAACATACTAGTTAGGTTGCCTTGGTCCTACAAAGGACTGCCTCATCAGGGATATTCCCTTCATGCCTTTTACTCTAGTGAATCCTTCATGGTCAACTCTTGTATTTCTCCTTGGATCTGCATGTTGGTACAATGGGGGTGGCCTTTGGTTCATTGCTTGTGTATACCAGTTTGTGAGGTGATTTCCAACAACATCTACATATGTCTTTTTACCGGTATCCTTTCTTACAGTGAATGTCTTCTTCTCTTCACCTTCATTTGAAGAGGTGAATTGTATCTCTTTATCAGATGTGTCTTTTCTATTTGAACTTTAACCTTCTTCAAAGCCTAAGCCACTGATATCTTTGGATTGCTTCTGTTTGCTCAAAATCTTGTCTAAGGCTTTGGTGTTGCCTTCATATTTGCTTCTTACTTTTATTTCTTCCTTACTTTCTTCAAGTTCCTTTCCAAGCTTCACTATTTATGCTTCCAGATCTTGATGCTCCTTTCCTTCTTCATTAGATCAGATGATGTAACTTCACATATCCTCTTGGCTTTTTCTAACCATAATTTCAAGTCATATATAACTTGATTGGACTCATCCAAGAATTGCTTCAAGAGACCTTGTTCATCTACTGCAACAATCTTGACCTTCTTGAGTTCTCTTCTTGTTTTAATTAGTTCCTCAAGATAACTTATAAGCTCTCCTTCTAAATCCACTTCAGCCTCAACATCCTCTTCTTCCTCATCTTCACCAATTGGTTCATCAAGTGCCATAAAGAGATTAAATTTTTTGTCATTCTCATGGTAGTCATCTTTTGATGCACTTTATTCATCTATGGCATCATGCTCAATAGTATAGAGGATGTTCTGCTTCTAGTAGCCTCTTCTTCCTTGCCGGTAGACATTTCTTTCTTTATCTTTTCTAGCAGATCTACTAAACCCTCTTGACTCATCTCCATCGGTTTCATTATAAGGACATTTTGCAGCAAAGTTTTCAACCTTACCATAGCTGAAACATCTGAGTGGTAGCTTTCCTTTATACTTGTCGGATCCTCTTTTGAGTTTTTTGACAAATTTTGCTACCTCTGCATCAAAGTCTTCAATAGATCCTTTATGAGCAGCTACTTCTTTGCCCTTTTGGGTGGTGTTGAATGCTACCTCTTTCCTTAAGGAACCATCACCTGTTGTTCTCATCCCATAGGCTATTAGTGAGCCAAATAGATCATCCATTGTAAAGATCTTCAAATCCTTGGCTTCTTCTATGGTATACACCTTTGTATCATACTTAGGTGTAAGGGACCTAAGTACCTTCTTGATAAGGATCTTATCTGCAATTTCTTCCCTAAGTCCTTTGATGGTATTCATAGTTTCATCAAATATGTGAAGGCAGTCCGTAATATTTTCATCATCCTTAATATTGATGCCTTCAAGTTGGCCCATTAGTGCTTGCAACTTGGCCTCTTTGACTTTTGCATCTCCTTCAAATAACCTCTGCATTTTATCCCAAGTCTCCTTGGCAGATGCACAGTGCATGACCTTGACAAAATCATTATCAGACAACCCACTCAAGATAGCATGTTTGGCCTTTGCATTGTTCTCATACTCCTTCTTGGCATCTGGTTCAATGGGAGGAACACTAGGTACAACAATCCCATTCTTGATAGACATCCACACATCAAAACCAAGGGAGGAAATATAGGTCTCCATTCTTCTACTCCAGAAGGCATAGTTGGATCCATCAAACATGGGGGCTTTTGAGGAAGCAAACTCATTTCTTTCCATTATGTTTTAAGTCCATAATCTGCCCAAGGTTTTTAAATAACCAGGAACCTGGGTCTGATACCAATTGTTGAACATAGAGTACCAATGAGAGGGGGTGAATCAATGGTTCCTAAACTCTTTCAACTTTTAAAGAAAATTCAGAATACCGGTTGTTATCTTAAGCATTAAACAATCAAACTAGTAAAGAAAATGAGGAAACCAAGGAAGACAATCACAGAAATGCAACCCACAACACTAGAAGTACGAGGAAAACCTAATATGGGAAAAACCTTGGTAAGAAATATTGTTGGAGACCACTGCTCCAATCCATCCTCACTAGTTAAACACTGAATTACAAAGATTTAGGGCACCAAACCAAGGAGCACCAACCCCTTCTGATTTAGGGCACCAACCCAAGGAGCACCAACCCCTGCATGAAGATCCAACTTGGTGATGTATATTGAAATACAACTTAGATATAGTTATAGCTTCTTGTTGCAAATGAATTCTGCAACTCTTGATCAAATAGGTCTCTATTGGTTAACAATCTTCTCTTCTTCACTGGATCTTAGAATACCAGCTCACAAATATCTCTCTCTGATTCTTGGCCTCTCTTCTCTCTCTCACAACCCACTATGTCACACTTGGATGCCTTCTTGATCAATCACACTTCACCGGTTTGCTCAACTATTAGACCTGCTATAGTTATACTGGTACTCAATCACTACCAGTTAAACCCTGTCACCGGTTTGCTTGTTAGCTCACTCTAGGCCACAGGGTGTTCAGTTTCAGACACGTGGTGCTTGCTTCACTTGTGGGTCCATGGGACACATGGCAAGAGAGTGACCACAAGGTCAGATGGTAGGTAGTCAGCGGATGGTAGGTTCAGAACCTACAGCTGGGGACATGGTTAAGTCCCATAGAGTCTTCGCAGTGGTTGACAACCGCCAAGTAGAGGCCAGGTTGGAGTCATAGAGGCCACATGTATGATTAGAGATAGCAGTGTTTCTATCCTATTTGATTTAGGAGATACAGATTCTTTTATATCTCCATTGGTTGTGGAGCATTGCTGGCTAGTGGAAACCAGGCAAGGTGTTAGTTGGGAAGTGGAGTTAGCTTCAGGGGCTAGAGTGTCCATTGAATAAGAAATTAGGGGTTGTCAGCTTCATATTAGTAGTACAACCACCTTAGTGGACCTTCAAGTTACACCACTAGGATCTTATGGCATTGTTCTTGGCATGGGTTGGCTATACACCCACAAAGCCAAGATGGATTATCGCCAGAAAAAGATCAAGTGTGTGGATGATCATGGTTCTTCCATAGTAATCTTAGGGATTCAGAGACCCGTATCACTTCGTATGATTTATGCTATGCATCTTAAGTGGAGCATGCAAAAGGGATGCCAGTTATTTGCTATCACCATCAATGATAGAGAAGAAGAGGGTGATAAGGAACCATCAATTGATGATCATCCTATCCTTAAGGGATTTTCAGACGTGTTTTCTTCTGAGTTACCTGGTATGCCACCTCATAGAGAGATTGATTTTCACATAGACCTTGTACCAAGAGATGAGCCAGTTTCGAGAGCAACATATAGGATGACCAATAATGAGCTTAATGAGCTCAAGATGCATCTTGAGGAACTTTTGGAGAAAGGTCACATTCATCCTAGTGTATCCCCTTGGGGTGCACCAGTCATCTTCATAAAGAAGAAGGATAGATCCCTTCAGTTATGTATGTATTACCGACAGATGAACAAAGTGACCATAAAGAACCGATACCCTTTGCCTAGGATTGACAACTTATTTGATCAACTTCACGGTGCCAAAGTATTTTCCAAGAAAGATCTGAAGCCAGGGTACAATTAGTTGAGAATAGTAGAGAGCAATATCCACAAGACTGCTTTTCATACTAGGTATGGCCACTATGAGTTCACCGTGGTTCCATTCGGTCTTACAAATGCTCTAGTTGTATTCATGACTCTTATGAATGGGGTATTCCGCATTTTCCTTGACTGATTTGTGATTGTGTTTCTTGACGACATATTGATATATTCTTGAAATAAGGAGCATGAGCACCACTTGATGCAGGTATTGCAGTGCCTAAGAGACAATCAATTATATGGCATTTTGTCAAAGTGTGCATTCTTTAGATCAGAGGTCAGATATCTAGGACATGTTATATCTGGTGATGGGATCTCATTTGACCCATCAAAGATCAGAGCTATTATGGATTGGCCAACACCAACTAGTGTGATAGAAGGCAAGAGTTTCATGGGTCTACCAGGTTATTACCGATGCTTCATTGAGGGGTTCTCTAGAGTTGCACATCCTATTACTTCTCTTTAGTGAAAGGGAAATAAATTTGAGTGGATAGAAAAGTGTGAGAGGGCCTTTCAAGAACTCAAAAGGGCACTTACTAGTGCACCTATTCTTGTTTTGCCGGATCCCTCAGCCGACTTCATGGTATGTGCAGATGCTTCCTTGGATGGTTTAGGAGCAGTCCTCATGCAGGATGGTTGAGCTATAGCATATGAGTCTAGGAAACTTAAGACTCACAAGCTTAACTACCCTACTCATGATCTTGAGCTTATAGCAATGGTGCATGCACTTGTGAGGTGGAGACACTTCCTTTTGGGTCATAGTTTTGAGCTTCATTCACATCATCAGAGCTTGCAATACATATTCATGAAGCCTAATCTTAATTCTCATCAAAGAAGATGGATGGATTTTTTATGCAAGTATGATTTTGATGTTCACTACATCAAGGGGAAAGAGCATGTATTTGTAGATGCCTTGAGTAGGAGACATCATGAGATATACTCCATGTCTATAGACACATATTTGAGAAATTGTATATTGCATCAGTTGCCTAAGGATGAGTGGTATTTAGAGGTATGTCAGGTAGTGTGATCTTAGGAGACCCTGGAAGGGAAGTATGCAGATTATTCATTAGAGTCTGATGGACTACTATGCCATAGAGAACACATCTATGTACCTTCTTCTAGAAAGTTGCGTGATTTCACTATGATGGAGGCTCATAGAGCTCCTTATGTAGCACATCCTAGAGTTAAGAAGATGCATGCAAATTTGAGGCAATTGTATCATTGGCCAGGTATGCGGAAACTTATTGCTAGGTTAGTAGCCTGATGCCTTGAGAGCCAGAGAGTCAAGGTGGAGCATCACCATCTAGGTGGGTTGCTCCAGTCTCATGTGATACCAGAATGGAAGTGGGATACTATATCGATGGATTTCATCATTGGCATTCTTATGTCATCACGTTGTCATGATGCCATCTTGGTGACAGTTGACAAGTTGACCAAAGTGGCCCTCTTCTCACCAGTTCAGACTACCTTCATAGTACTAGCAGTGGCACAAGTATTCTTGTGGGATATTGTCAGACTTCATGGCATTCCATGCAATATTATTTAAGAAAGAGATTCCCTCTTCACTTCTTCCTTTTGGAAGGCGTTGCAGGCAACAATGGGTACCAAACTCAACTTTAGCACAACCTATCATATGGAAATGAATGGTTAGACATAGAGGGTAAACCAGGTGTTAGAAGATATACTCAGTATGTACGACATGGATCATCAAACCAGATGGGAAGAGTACCTTCCTTTGGTAGAGTTTGCCTATAACAATGGGCATCACACTTCTTTGGGGATGCCACCCTTTTAGGGTTTGTACAACAGACCTTGTAGAACACCTTTGAGTTTGGATGACATAGAGGATAGAGTAGCTATCAGTTCTGAGATAGTTCGAGGTATGGAGCAGCAGGTGGATTTGATTAGACAACACCTTAGAGAGGAACATGATAGATATAAGAAGTATGCAGATGTGAAGAGGATGGATCATAGCTTCATGGTTGGGGGTAAAGTCTTCTTGAAAGTGTGACCACATAAGAGTCCAATCCATTATGGAAAGGGTTCTAATCTCCCACCTCGCTTTGTTGGACCATTTGAGATCCTTGAGAAGATATAAGGACCAGTTCCATATTGTCTAGCTTTGCCACCTAGCCTATCACACATCCATGATGTGTTTCATGTATCACTTTTGAGGAAATATATTTATGATGAGTCTCATATTCTAGATTGGGATGCCTTTTAGGTGGAGTCAGACAGACAGTTGGCTTTGGAGTCCATTTGCATTTTGGCTCGTTGGATGCTAGCTCTTCGAGGCCGAGAGATGGA
This sequence comes from Cryptomeria japonica, assembly GCF_030272615.1. Classification (NCBI taxonomy): domain Eukaryota; kingdom Viridiplantae; phylum Streptophyta; class Pinopsida; order Cupressales; family Cupressaceae; genus Cryptomeria; species Cryptomeria japonica. The sequence goes on along the minus strand of NC_081410.1, from coordinate 492,110,507 downwards.
CCACATTAGGGTCCAGTGGGATTGTTATGATGAGGTTATGACATCATGGGAGGATGTAGCATGAATGAGATCTCAGTACCCCCATCTTTTTGATAAACTCTAGGAGGAAGTTCCTGTCTAGAGGGGGAGGGTGTGAGGCCCTACTTCAAGCCATCATATCATTGTAGTTATTTCTCATATTTTGGACCTATTATTAATAGTTTATTTTGATGCATTATGGATATAGATTCTATATGATCCTATGACTGGATAACATTGATATGGTGTATGTCATTTACTTTGATTTGCAGTACTTTATTATGATGTTAGAAAATATGGATGCATGTCTTACAAATGATTGAATTTCATGATGATTATGATGATGCCATTGAGTGATTTTTTTTGTGGATTTTATTGGATAAATGGTAATTTGATTGTTATGATTGAAATTGTATGCAAAGTGTGTGAATTGTATTATTTTCATATGTTAATATTATATGTTATTATTTGGGGTTACTAATGTGCAAAGTGAGATGTGCAGGAAAACTAATCTATGTGACCATGGAAACTATTCGGAGAATCAAACCTAAACCTATGTGCATTTGTGAAGCCAAGGGTTGTCTATTTGGAGAGACAACATCTCATGTGTAATGTGTTTTATTCATAAATGTGAATGCTTGAATGTGTGTTAAATTGTATTTATTAAAATTGTTAATTCCAAAAAGGGGCATTGCCATGTGTATTTAAGTATTGTATTTTTATTGTGTCACTTCACACATGTGCTATAAAGTGAGTTGGTAGTGACATGTATCTTGGAGGAAATTGGCATTACCAATGCATTTTTTTCAAATATCTTAGTGTGGTCCTAGATAAGTCTTGGATAGAGAGCCTTTGGAGTGGTCAACTCAAGTTTGACCCGTAGATAAGCTTCAGGTGAGTTTCTAGAGGGTCAAACTAACTCCTAAGGTTAGGTTAGGGGATTTTTTAAAGGTCCATATGTTATAACTATGGGCAAGGGTCAATTTTAACCATGTGACCACTCCCATGTGACTGTTTTGTCAACTCAAAAGTTGTGGTTTCCAAGATGGACGAAATTTAACTTTTGAGGATTTCACCTAGGTTAGACAACCTTCCTTTTTTGTGTCAGTTGCTCTTCCCCACTCTCTCTTACCTTTTTTAGTTGCCAATTTTAGTAAGCCTATAAGAAGTTGGGAAGACCAACCTATGAGATCTCACACCCCTTCGAAGAGGTTGGAAAGGGTGAGATGAGTCTACTTAGGGAAGGGTTTGAGATGTAGGATGGTGATTACCCACTCTCCATTTTTGGAGACAAAGAATTGTTGTGAAGTTTTTGTTTTGGAGTTGGATTTTGCTAAGTCTTGAGAAGGAAAAAGAATAGTGGATTGGGCATCTCTCCTACAACTCTCCTCATTTCCATTTGTAGGTTTTAAGTTTGGTTGAAATACTTTCTTAGATATGCTTGTATTGTTGATGTGAAAAGATTGTTTGTGCTTTTCTATGGTTGTTTTTCTTTGTAGACTTGTGAAGAATGTTTGGAGTCCTTCCTTGTGTTTTTTCTTGCATGTTGCATGATATATGTTTTTGGGTGTTTCAAGGCCATACTCACCCTTGGGAGGGTAGAGTAGCCTTTGGGGTGAAGGGTTGCTTGACAGCCTAAGAGTGTAGAGATTCTCTTCTTGGAAGAGAGTGATAGACAAGGGTTATGGGACCCTTGCTGCATTGTTGTTTTATGTTTATGCAATGAGGTTCCTAAGGGGAGATTTGGTGTTGTATACCATGGGAGATATAAGGATATCTTTGGGACAAGCATGTGACTTGTGGTGACTCTATTATGGTAGCCTTGCAAAAGCATTGTGCTCTCCTATTTGCAGATTCTCCTCTAGGTACTTGGTCCACCTTCACCCCACAAGATATAGTCATTTGGTGACTTTGTTTATTGGGATGGGAGTTCTATGGTTGTGACTCTTTCTTGTGTTGTGTTTGCATTGGTTGTATCTCGTTTAGCCTTGGTTTTGCTAGCTCGGGGGTGGCTTCATGTAAGCCTAGGTTGGGAGGTGAGCCTTCATGGTCACAACCTACAAATTTTATTGCAGGTTTTCTTGGGAATAAAGAATGGAGTGGAGTCTACTTGCAAGATCCTATTTTATTACATTGAGTTTTCAAGAAATGAAAATGTATTTTGTCAAGCCCTCATTTGGTAGAAATGAAGAGGCTTGATTTTGTAACCTCTCTATTTTGTGTAAAGGAAATAATGAAGAAACAAATGTAATTTTATTTTGATTAGTTCATTCAAAGAAATAAAAAGAAAAGAAAGGCATTTGAGTTACTTTTATGTATTTGTTTATTGCTTGAAAAAGATGGAAAGAAATCTGTTCTGTTTTATTAGTTAATAAAATGTATGCATGTTGGAAATGGGAAAGAAAATAGATACATATTTAAGTTGTTTCATTTTGTTATTTTTATCATTCTAAAAAAATAAGTGTTAAGGAATACTGTTATAAATAAATAAAAAGAAAAGATATTGTTGCCTATAGTTTTAAAAGGAAATGTACGAAAAATATTCTTAAGTGTTAGTTTAAATCTTCTTTTAAATTCTCATCTTGTTTCTTTATTGTTCAAATAGAAATGTGAAAGAATATAGTTGCAACTGTTAAATAAATTATTCTGTTAAAATTTAGATTCTGGAAATGAAAGTTCATCTTTTCTTTCCTATCAAACTTTACATTTGTTACATCTGGAAATGCACAGGCATATTTTAATCTATGCATTTTTTATTTGAGTAGAAAAGACAATAGACAGTCACTCTGTTATTTGTCATACCTGTTCTAAGTTAGTGTAAAAGAAAATAATAGTGCAGATTTAAGGATATATCCTAGATACCTATTATTTTGCATCAATCTAATATGTTGTTATAAGAAAAATTAATTAGATATGTTGCTGCTTGTAAATAAAAAAAAGGGGGATTTCATATACATTTAAATTAGAATTTACATACATTTGATATTCTGATTAGAAAGATAGATTATTTTAGTCTATGCAAATATATTTGTAACATTTTATATTTTGGTTAAACAGATCAGATTATTTAAATCTGAATTAATATATTTGTGCATTAGTATATATATATATATATAAAATATACTTAGAAATACACATAGCTCTATTGTTTATGCACAGATATATATACAAATACATACACACATACATATATATATTAAATGCTGATAAAGAAAAAAAATTATAATAAAAAAACGTGCATTTCAAAAAAAAAAAAATTTAACCTTGCCATGAAACCCTAACTGCCACCATGGAAAACCACGGTGGAGGCTTGACCGCTGCCACTGTGGGTATCCATGGTGGGTGGCACTGTTGCCACCATTGTGGGTAACCACAGTGGGCGACACCATGGCCGCCACTGTGGGTATCCACAGTGGGCGGCACCATGCCCACCACTGTGGGTAACCACAGTGGATGACACTACGGCCGCCATTGCAAGTAACCACAATGAGTGGTACAGTGGCCACTGTGGGTAACCATAGTGAGTGGCATCACAACCACTGTGGGTATCCACAGTGGTGCTCGCATGCTGTCATGCGGCCACCACCACCCCCCTCTTTGCAACCCCTCGGCCATTCTTGACACTTAACCTCCACCGCCCATCCTCCGCCATGGCGTGACCCCTCCTGCTTTGGTCATGTCGCCACCATGATCAACCTACACACACACACAAAGGAAGAAAAATATTTATGTAGCTAAATAAAACCCTAACCCAATTTTGGGTTAGGGTAAAATAAAATGAAAAAAGAAACGAAAAAGAAGAGAGTTATTAGGTTTTCAAATAAACCCTAGTTAGGGTTGAAAAATAAAAAGGAAACATATTTCAACTGTGGATATCCATAGTGGTGCCCGTGTGTCATCATGCAGCCACCACCGCCCCCCTCTTTGCAACCCCTCGACCATTCTTGACAGTTAACCTCCACCACCCATTCTCCACCATGGCGTGACCCCTCCTGCTTTGGTCATGCCACTACCATGATCAACCTGCACACACACACAAAGGAAGAAAAATATTTGTGTAGCTAAATAGAACCCTAACCCAATTTCAGGTTAGGGTAAAATAAAATGAAAAAGAAACAAAAAAAGAAGAGAGTTATTAGGTTTTCAAATAAACCCTAGTTAGGGTTGAAAAATAAAAAGGAAAGATATTTCAATTGTGGGTATCCACAGTGGTGCCCGCATGTCACCGTGCAGCCACCATCGCCCCCCTCTTTGCAACCCCTCGGCCATTCTCAGCACTTAACCTCCACCGCCCATCCTCCACCATGGTGTGACCCCTCCTCCTTTGGTCATGCCACCACCATGATCCACCTGCATACACACACAAAGGAAGAAAAATATTTGTGTAGCTAAATAAAACCCTAACCCAATTTCGAGTTAGGGTAAAATAAAATGAAAAAGAAATGAAAAAGAAATGAAAAAGAAGAGAGTTATTAGGTTTTCAAATAAACCCTAGTTAGGGTTGAAAAATTAAAAGGAAAGATATTTCAACTATGGCTATCCACAGTGGTGCCCACGTGTCATCATGCGGCCACCACCGCCCCCCTCTTTGCAACCCCTTGGCCCTTCTCAACACTTAACCTCCGCCGCCCATCCTCCGCCATGGCATGACCCCTCCTCCTCTGGTCACGTCACTGCCATGATCAACCTGCACACACACACAAAGAAAGAAAAATATTTGTGTAGCAAAATAAAACCCTAATCCAATTTCGAGTTAGGGTAAAATAAAATAAAAAAGAAATGAAAAAGGAGTTATTAGGTTTTCAAATAAACCCTAGTTAGGGTTGAAAAATAAAAATGAAAGATATTAATAAATGAAATAGAATTAAAAGGGGAGGAATAAAGTTCTTTTAAATTTGAAATGGGAATTGCCCCATTTGTTTAAGTTATTATTTAGTTAGTTGACTTTTTAGGGATTTTAGTTGGAGTTGTAATTAAATATTTATATAGCAATATTATAATCATATTTTAGTAAATTTATTAGAAGAGTTTATTAATGGGAATTTTAAATAGAATAATGATTAAATTTAAGGAGGTAGTTTAATGTCGAATATTAAATATTTAATATTTATTGTTTGGAAAATTTATTTCGATAATTAAATGAGGTTATTGAATAGGTTATTATTATATTGATTTAGTTAATTTTAATAGACAAATTTAAACACGCTATTACTATTGCTCAATTAATTATTTTAAATTCAATGAAATAGGTATTTACATTATTTAAATTAGTCCAAAAACAATTAAATACTAATTGGAATGATTAATACCTCTTGATTAATAATTGAAGAATTATTTGGGGTAAATTAATTAAATTAATAATTATTGTTGTGATGACCCCTTGGGGTAGAATTATTCAAGATAAAAATTGTAAATGTTATATTTGTGGAGTTAATTAAATTAACTATAGGAATCCACTATTTGAACACATGAGATAAACCTTAGTATAGCCAAACTTATTTATCTCATCTTTATCATAGAGTATCTAGTATTTTTATGTTGTTTTAAAAAAAATTATTGTTGCATTTTTGCCCAAAAGTTTGGGCATGACACAAGCTCTCTTCACTCTTCTTCTTCTCCTCAAGCATCAACCTTTTCTATTTTGAGCTCATGTATTTATAATCATGGATTCTCACCAAGAATGCATTCAAACACTATCGTGTTAGGTTTTTCCTTCTCCAACTTGATCTGAATCCGATTTGATTTGATCTACTTTTCTAGGGATAAGATCTTCATGACATCGATCAATCACCAACAAAGCTTCACATTCCAATGTGTGTTTTCTAAACCTGGAGGTTTGCACCATTCTTTTCTGATTTTCTCTATCATTCACCATTAATGGCTTTTCAATTTCCTTCACCAAATAGGTACAAAGATCAAATCTTCTTGTAGGATCAGTTCAGTTGCTTTGCCAACTTTCCTTCCTTGAGCCGCAATCCTGTGGCATCCTCCGTGACTTGCGGGTTCCTCATAAAAGATGACATACTTGTAGATTTGTTACATCGATGCACACTCTACCGACCTATACAATACCTCCACCTAGCATCTAGCTATCATGCTCGTTGACACCCACCTTCTCTTGGATTCTTATGTCGGTTTGACATACTTTTTCGACCAAGGTTGATTATCGGTTTAGTTTATCTTATCGGTATAACCATCAAACATCCTCTCTATTTTGTTCACTGGTTATGGTTCCTTCATAACAAACAAACAACCTTCATCTCAGTTTATGCCTTACTGGTAAGCCTTCTTTATCGATAGATGACACAAATCACATTTATCGATAGCCTTCCTTTTGTTTTTCTCTTCTTATACTGGTCACCATTTCTTACTTACTGTTGACTTGGCCAAATTGATTGACATCAATGACAACTTAATGCCAATAATGCCAACACTCTAGTCTCTTTCATTGTTTTTATTTCTCCTTCAAATGTATGTGGCTCTCAACAAAAAATGCAAGTGTATTGAAATAAAATCAATGATAAGATGATAGGAAAGTGTTTTGGATAGCGCGAGGATACAAGAAATATCATTGAAACTATTGAGAAAAAGGACTCAATCTATGGAGGTTAAAGTCTCAAAATTGGCACGAGCAATTGAAAGGAAAATTAATTTGAAAATAGCATGATTGAGGGACAAATTATGACAAACTTTATGTCAAACTCATGACAAATTTCTCTGCCAAGATATGAAAAATCAAGAGAAGATTGTGCTTCATGATTATGACAAATTGGCCACAAAAATATCTTATTGATTTATGACATGATTGAGCACAAAAATATCTTATTGATGGAGAAAAGGGTGGAGAAATTAGGGGGAGAATTTAGGAGAGAAAAAGGTGGGAGAGATTAATAATTTTTCATTTGTTAATTTCTCTCACAAAAGGACAATCAACCAGTTAAATAAATAATTTAATTATGACACAAGACATAGGGTAAATGAATAAACTCATTTAACCTAATAAAGGAATTAATGAGGATTTAATTATTAAAGGATCACAAATCCTAAGAGAGAAAATAAATGAAATAGGTTAAAACAATGCCATGAATGATTATGATCATGATCAAAGAGATAATTGATAAGGACCTGATATTGATTGAATTGATAATAAAAAAGACTAAAGAAAAATTAATCAAAAATGACAAAGAAGATTGATTTGATAAATGATGACCGATAAAGGATAGATGATGAATTAATCAAGATTGACAAGGATTGATGATTGATTGAGACCGATGACAAATTGATCAAAGATTGACAATCTAGTTGCTTTGATAGAGATTGAGATCGATGATAAATCGACCAAGATTCACTTGATAAAGATTGATAATGATTAAAAAGGGTTGATTTGATGAAAAATGATGCAAAGGGATCACAATTGACTAACAATTGATTAAAAGAGGATTGATATTGAAAATGATAATGATTGAAGTCAAACCCTAATTGACATCGATTAGGGTTAAAATGATGTCTAACTGATATGAAAGATTGATCATGACCATATATTGAACATTAGGATTGACATTGATAAGACCTAAATTAAATTTAAGAAAATGAAATAGAATAGGAAAATAATGCAGATGAATGATAGAATGTCAACAAATGATAAAAGATCAAATGCATTCCATAGAGGAAGTGCTAGTAATGTTGGCATCCAAGAATAATGGGAGGAGGGGGGGGGGGGGGGTGAATCAGTGTTCTGATAGTTTGAGTATTTTTAACCTTATTAACACAACAACCTAGAAACCAGTAAACATAAAAGGATATAACAATAAGAAACAATGCAATGACAAATATGAACACCATAACACCATGAATTTGTACATGGAAAACCTCAAAGGGAAAAAACCACGTTGGGATTGGAGGCCTACAATATCTATCCATTATTTAGATGAATAAATATTACAATAAGGGGCCTACACATGCAGGAAGGCCAATAGCCTAGAGCACACTGCTCATCACAAAAGGAGTCTCGCTGACTACAAAAAACATCAGACTACAATCTGGAATGAATATTGAACTGCAAGTATAGCATCTCCTATGCTTGATTACGATTCCGTTTAAGCTCAATACTGAAGGTCTTAAACCTCTTCCACAAACCAAATTCAATCACCTATGATCGATCAAAACCTCTACATATGATTACAACTTTATTCACACACATTTAATCCCATGCGATGATCTACAAAGAGATCTTACATCATATTTATACCAACCTAGGACCTAAATAATTAGGTCGGCCACCTAAAAGATAATACAGCAAATTATTTACATAATCCCACAAAATAATGATAAACCAAGTCAGCCTAAGACCAAAACAACATAAACCAAACAATAAATCCAATCAGCAACACATCAGGAGCATCAACCAACACGTTACATAAACCGGTCCATAACCTAACAGAATAACCACCAGACCTAAAATAGCTCACCATAAGGCAAATGAAACACCATGAACAACTAGAACATGAACATGATAACCATCAACATCTTGATAACCTTCTAGAAGCTAAACCAACACCACTTAATGGATTCACCAAAAGAACTTCAACAAAGCTCTACTGGTAAAACTCTTATCGGTAACTAAAAGGCTAACTAGAACAAATGATAGAATCCAGATCATCAAATCCCGAACCAACTGAATGTGATACACATCAGGAACACATGAGTAACCAGTCCAATCCAATTCCAATAGCCCGACCAAATTGGAGACAAATATCTAGATCAGCATCAAAGACCAACCACTCTACCAGAAGCTGGTAGATAGCAAAACAACTAGTGTTGACATCAATGACAAACATAAATGCAACACATAATCAATTCCTCCAAATTTCCAACAATCCCCTTTTGGCATTGATGGAAACACTAGATGTGAAAAACATCCAAGTGCCAAAAAATGCCAAACAAGTCTCCCCCAATGGAAGATATCCAACAATCTCCCCAACATGATATGAATTTCTAAACCAAATAACCAAACATAGACCAAACTCCCCCAATGGGATACAACCAATCTAAAATTTTGTTCCTCCTCCTTGTGCCAACAATCTCCCCCTTAGACCGATATCTCTATTAAGCTCTATTTTTCAGATAAATATCTCTCCCCCTTTGACATCAATGCCAAAAATCTGACATAAACATAAAAGAAAAATAATAAATCCTTTGAACAACATAGCTGACTACTCCCCCAGAGTAGTAGAACCAACACATCAATCCAAAATGAATTATAGATCTGATAAATACATACTTGACTAATGCCAATAAGCATCACTCAAGTCTCTACCAGAGGGGCAAAAACTCCCAATCTATCTATGAAGTACTCAAATGGTTCCTCAAACCAATCTGACTTTACTTGCTTCCACCTTCTCCTTCAAAAAATTATACTTGATATAAATGTGCTTTTTCTTAGAATGAAATACCAAATTCTTTGATATGTCAATAGCAGTAGAGTTATCATAGTGAATAACTACTGGTTCATTACAATCTACCCTTATATCCTTGAACATTTTCTTCATCCATAGAACTTGTGTATAGTTAGTAGCAGCGTCAACATAATCAGCTCTAATAGTAGAGAAAGAAGTACATGACCTATTCCAATTCGCATATGAGCATGCTCATAGGGTAAACTCATCATAAACAAAAAAACCATACCAAAAAATCCTTGCAAATATCTAAAAATCCTAGCTACTAGAGAAAGGATTCAACATAATCAATTTGTTCCTTTAGAGAATATCCTTTGTAAACCAAAAAAGCCAAGTTCCAATAACATCCAAGTCCAAGTGTTGTCTTTTTCTAACTGATCCAATTCCTCTTCCATATCTTACATCCAACATTCATCTTTACAAGCTTCAATGACCGATGTCGGTTTAACTTGAGAAATTAAACGTACCTCATCAGTTGCCAACCTTCTTCTTGTCATTACTCCTTTATTCTTGTCTCCAATGATTTGATCTTCTAAATGATTTAACCTTACATACCTAAGAGTCTTCTGACTTGTTTCCCTTCTCTGATCTTCAGTCACTATTGAAATTTCTGATACTGCTAGAGAAAATGGTTCAACATTTTGTTCTAATACATGTGCTACCAGTTTATTTATGATCATCTCCATTTCCGGTTCTCTCTCATAAGTTCTAATTTGACCTCTATATTTCTCATCCACCTTGACATTAGTGCTCTCCACAATTCTCTTTAATCTCTTGTTATAACATCTATATGCTTTTTCTTTCATTAGAATAACCAAGAAATATCCCTTCATCACATCTAGGATCAAACTTTCTAATTCACAACCAAAGATTCTAAAGTACTTAACTGTAGATGTATGACCAAACAATAAACCATAAAGTGACTTACCAGTTAACCTTCAAACTAACTTCTCTGGTTAACAAATCTTCTTCGGTTAACCTTCAAACTAACTTCTCTAGAATCTGAAATAACTTTTTAGACCACAACCAGGAGAAATGCAAGATCTGTCATCAATTTTCCTCCCCCTAAGGTGAATGCCTTAGATACCGGATGTGTTTCCTACTAGTGTAGGAACACTATACTTTTTTGGTTGAGTAACCGAGGTATGTGCTTTAGCCGAATGAACATCAGGGGCATTTGATTCTACTGGTTGAACCTCAGACTTCATAACCCACTTCTTCTGATGCTCCTTCCAAATATCATGAACCTTCTGCTTTCCATTCTCATTAGATTTGTCATTCCCTACTGGTAGGTTCTTGCTTCTAGAAAATTTATCAATATGTCCTACTTCATTGCATGCATAACAAGTGATATCATTCCTCTGAATTGTGTTACTATAACCTTGACCATTCCTTAACCTATATTGATTAGTGATATGTCCAAACTTTCCACATGCATGACATCTCACATTCATTCTATAATCTTTTGTCATATGACCATACTTTTTATAATTTGAACATTGACCAGGAACTGCATTCTTATTTTGATTTGCTCTATTCTTGCATTGACTTTCTCTATGACCAAACTTATTTCAAACAAAGAATCTGCCATTAAATTTATGTGCATTGGGTTGTCTTACTAGTGATTTCTGATTCCGGATGACCTTCTAGCTAGATGTCTCATCCTGATATGCAGTACTAGAGCTTTCTCCATGCTCAAATCTAAGACCTCTACTATCTCCAGTGTCTCTTTGATCCTTCAATAACTCTTCAAGCTTAGAAAAACTAACCTTGAACTTATCTTTGTATTCATTTGCAGCATCTAGATCACTTCTTAGGATTAACATCATTCTCTCCAACTTTTGCTCATTGTTCTATGATTGCACCAATTCAGTTTTCAACACATCATTCTCATGCGCCAACCTAATGCATTCCTCAGATCTGTCTTTTAGAGATATAGAAAGATTTTCTTCATTCTTCTTCTAATCTTCAATCTCCTTGGACATCCTCATAGTTAGGGCTTGCATTTGATTCTTCATAACACCATTCTCCTGACTTAGCTTCTAACATAATTCCTTAAGGGTATTCTTCTCTCCATCATCTTGATTTTCAAATTGATCACAAAATTCCTTCCTTTTAGCTTGTGCAGATGAAAACCTATCCTATAGAGTAAAACTGAATTCCTTCACAGATCTCAACTCATCTTGTAGCTTCATGTTCCTCAACCTTTCAACATCATAGTCTTCAAGAGCTACTTGAAGTTCCTTCCTCAAACTTATCTCCATGGATTCTAGATACATGATCTTCCTCAAGTTGTTAGACTTGTTCTGAGGCACCAGGCTCTGATAGAAATTGTTCAAATCCAAGAACACTAAGGGGGGTGAATTAGTGTTCTTCCAGTTTGAGTATTTTTAACCTTATTAACACAACAACTTAGCAATCGGTAATCATAAAAGAATATAACAATAAGAATCAATGCAACCACAAAGATGAGCATCATAACACCACATATTTATATGTGGAAAAACCACGGTGGGATTGGAGACCCACAATATCTATCTACTGATCAGATTGTGAGGCCCCACCCTGACCTAGTCTGACATTTCAGTGGATTTTATGGTGAGACTATTATGGATGCTTTATTTTTATGCATTATGGATTTATAACTTATATGATTCCATGATTTGGATAACATTGCTATATGTTGATGTTTTATTTATATGCTTTATGATATAGAACACTACATGATTTTTGAATAGGATGAATTTGCGGTGATAAATGTCGTTATTAAATTTGCAAAACTTTACTATGATAATAGAAATATGATTTATGTTTTAAGTGTGGATCAAAATTATGAGAATTAGGATGAATTGCTTATGTGAAATTGCTTGGATATAAGATGTATTAAATTGTTCAGATGTAAATTGTATGCAAGTGATGATGTGTATTATTATTCTTGTGATTTATATTATATGAGGTTATTTGAAGTTACTAATGTGTAAATTGAAATGTGTAGGAAGTTATCCATGTGAGCATGGAAATATTACGGAGAACCAAACCTAGACCTATGTATGTTCGTAAAGCCAGGGTTTGTCTATTTGGAGAGACAACACCCCGTTTGTGTTGTATTTTATTTGTAATAGTAAATGATGCATATGTGTTAAGTGTTATTTAATTGATTTATATAAAATCCACAAGAGACACGATTGCATGTATAAATTTGTAAAAGTATTTTCTTTGTGTCACTTGACACGTGTGGATTTATGTTTGAATTTTTAAATTTGTCTCTTGGTGGGAATTGTTTAACTATAGCTTCTTCCATTAATGTAATGAGATTCCATAAATGCCTTGGGTAAAGAATCTTTGGGATGGTCAACATAGGTTTGACCCGAAAATAAACTTCAGGGGGTTAAAAAAGGGTTAAATGGACACCTAGGGGTAGTTTAATAGGGTTTCCTAAAGCCCATAAGGTATACCTAAGGGCTAGGGGTAATTTAAGGCAAGTTTCTACTCCCATGTGACCTTTTAGACACCCTAAAAAGTGACTTTTCTAAGTTGTGCGAAAATTGAACTAGAAGACTTGAACCAAGTTGAAAACCTTCCTTTTCAAATGAGAGTTCCCTTTCCCATTTTACCTTGCCTTCCTTTTTAGTTTTTAAGAAACTTGTGAGAACTCTCACAATGGGCTTCTTAAGCAAGAATTAGAAAATTTGCGGGTAATCACCCACTCTCCATTTTTGGAGACAAAAGAATTTTGTAAAGAAAAAGATAGAATTTGGTTTGAGAATCTTGGCTAAGGGTAGAAAGAGAATAACCATGGAATTGGGCTGCTCATCCTCAACAAAACTAGCATACCTTTGGGTAGATTAAGGTTGGTTGTATCTTTCTTATAATGGATCTCTTATTGCATGTGTTTTTTGAAAATAATGTTGGTGTAAAAGACTAGTTTCCGTGCATGTTCTCTTGGAAATTTATTTGGTATTTTGTGTTTATACATTGTATGTGTTTTTTTTGGGAGTCATCAAGACCTCTTACTCTTGGGAGAGAGCAGGATCTTATGGGTGGTATAAGTGACAGCCCTCGAGTGAGAGACTCTCGTTATGAGAGCGATTACAAGGGATTTTATGTGACCCTTGCTGCATGGCTTGTTTATGCATTGGGGTTCATAAGGAGGGAAATAAGGCATGAATGCCTTGGGGGACATAAGGAATAAGGGGTTGCTATACTTGATGTATTTGGTTTGCCATGAGGTGGCTACATGTTTTTCCATACTTGTAGTTCTCCTCAGGGTACTTGGTCCACTACAACCGTTGAAAAGGACATCACAATGAGTGGTGTAGTGTAGCCTGGGTTGGGAGTGTGTTTGAGTTTGTGTGTATTCTATCTTTTGTGTTTGCATGTTTGTTACCCATCTAGGGATTGGTTCTTTGAGCTCGGGGGTGGCTACCAGTTAGCCTAGTGTAGTGTCCTAAAATTGCGACACTTGCAATTTCGACCGCATTTGGGTCTTCACGATGGTGATGCAACACAGAACCTGAATGGAGACCCCGAAACTTGTTCATGACATCAAAAACTGCATTTTTCAGCACCCTGGCCTGATCCTCCTTACACCCCACTGTCCCTGGAGGTGGGACCATGGCGCCCAGTGCCCTGGTCCCTGGCCCTATTTTGGGCCCGGTCTCTTATGGGGCTTCGGGTCTTTAAGTTTGCAAATTGGAAAATAATGTTTCCTGGTCGGCCTAAGGTCGGGAAAATCAGTCTATCAACCCTAATTGACAAGTATATAAACTACATTTCCTCTCCCATTTGAGGAGGTGGAAAAAGAGAACAGGAGCAAGAACAAGACGCGGAAGCGATATTCAAACATTCAAACATTCAAGCATTCAAGCATTCCTTCAAGCAATTGAGCATTCTAAGTCTCCATTCAAGGCTAGGTGTTGCATTCAAGACAATGATTCAACCATTGAAGAGGAGATCACATACAACATACAACACACTGCATACATTACACCTTCGCATGTAAGAATACAAACATTCTTACAACAAGGTATCAGTACTTGTTTACATTACAAACATTTACATTTACAGCATTCTCATTTCTTGGTTAATTCCAAAACTGGGGTTTGACCTAAAGGAAAACCCCTCATCCCTAACCCCCCAATCATCCTCTCTTTTCTATGTGTAGGTTGCAGGTATGCGGCTATAATTGAAGATCTGGAATCCTTGTGCAGAGACGAACAGATCCCCCTTCGTTTCGCGGATTTTTCGGAGGACCGTGTGCACGCCGGGCGCCATCGTCCTGTCAACTTTCACTCAAATTTGCAGAACAACACCGTCTTGACATTTTACTACTAATTATAGGTCCCCAGCTTCATCCCATATCCCTATCTCTGTTTATAAGCGAATCTTTCCTACTTTACATGCATTCCTAGTTCAATCTTTCTATCCACATTTCTTTACAAAAGAGGGTATCCTTGATGTCCTAACCCTTGAAACTCATTTAGAATCCAATCTTGCATTGTGTGGGATTGGATCTTGTGGGTTTCAACCCCTCTTTTGAATGTAAAGTCTTCCCTAAGTGAAAACCATCAACCCTAGTGACTCTCCCTTCTCTCTCCTTCGAGTTGGGGAGGGGAGAACGACTAGGGTTTGATTTTTCCGCTTTACATTTTGGTGAACCCGACATGAACATCCTTTCTGATTATTCATGGTTAGATCTGAAAATTGGATGCCTTGATTACATTTCCATGTTTGATCTTTTGCAAATTTTAGAGGTTAATTGCATAAAAACCCTAAAATTTTCTTTTTAGTAATTGAGCTTGTGAAATGTTTAATTGTTAATGCTTGTTTCAGATCTACCCTTCTACTGCAAATTGTCAAATCATATCTGTGCTTTAATTTTGAAAATTAAGTGGTTAAGTGTCAAAACCCTAATTTTTAAAACTCTCTTGATTCAACCTTTGACTGATAATTTCACTGATCAAAACATCTCCAAATCGGTTGTAACTTTGGATTCCGCAATAAAATCACAATATCTTTCATCCCTGAAAATTTGGAAAAAAGTTGTGAGGACCGTGTGCACCCCGAGCGCCCTCGTCCCCGACATTTTTTTCGAAATTTCGGGAGCTAGATCTTACTGTATTTTTCTGCTAAAATCCAGAATTTTGGGTGATTTTATCAATTTTAACACTTTCAAAATTAAAGTCAAAGTTGGTCTAGCGATTTCTTGGATTGAGGCTTCTAATCATTCAAAAAATTGTTGAAATTGAAATTCATACCAAAATTGTGTTCCTTACTATACTATATCTGAAAAGTGTGTTGGCATTCATTCGAAATTTCAGTGCTTTATTCAAATCTTTACAATTTGTGACTTTTGAAATTAAGTGTTTAATTGCAACAACTTTGATTTCCACTTTCAAATTCGAATTTTGCATGAAATTGAGTCAATTTTTAAATTTCAAAACTTGCATTGCTTTCAGCATTCCCTCTAAAATCATAAAATTCAAAATTTCAGTTTCCCTCTCTTTTTCAAAATTCAAATTTTGCATTTTTCAACAATCTTGGTAGGGTTCAATTTTGAGATTGCAACTTTAATTTGGCCTATCTACAGATAGTAAAATCACTCAATTTTTTCAGATTAGCTTTAAAATCATCATAACTTTCATCCCTAAAAATTTCAAAAAAAAGTTGCGAGGACCATGTGCACTCCGTTCGCCACGGTCCTGGACATTTTTTCCGAAATTTCGGGAGATTGTCCTGATTGCATTTAACAGCTTAAATCTGGGAGATTTGCTAGTTTTATTGAAATTTGCTACCTCTAAAATTCAAAATCTTCTCTCTCTCTCTTTAGTGCATGAGTTTTACAACAATAAGCCCTACTTACACTATTCCCGTTAGATGAAGCCTTAGAATTAAGTCTTTCCAAGGTGTAATTACCAAGGAGATGGAGCCTAATCTGAATGGCCTTTTTAACGAGGACATGGGTAATTCCTCTAATCCTCTTAATGATGAAGAAGCTCTCCATGAGGTTTCTGTAGAACAACTTTCAAAATTGGATAACCAATTTGATGATTTTCGACAATGGATGTCTCGAGAATACCCTGATAGTCAAGCTCTTCCTTTAATTGAGGGTCTAAAACGTATGGTTCAAAGTGATAAGAATGGAATTGATATTTTGTGTGGTATTGCACACATTGTGGATTCGAATGTGATGCCTATGAAGAGTTGTGCCGAAACCTTAGGTTATACACAACCTCCTACTCAAGTTAATCATTCTATTCCTTTGACAACTCCTATTGCTAGTATACCTACTTTTACATCAAACATAATGACTACTTCAATACAAGACATTCCTCCTATGATCACTTGTAATGGGGGAAATCCCTCTTCTTCAATCAACCCTCTGCCTTCATTCAATCCGACTTCTTCATTCATTCCTTCAATGAGTGTCCCTATTATATCTCAACAAATGAACATGATACAAGGGGGCAATTCATTTAACCCTTCTATTCCTCCTTGTAGTGTTCCTCCTTTCCAATCATCTCCTATGAATAACTATCATAGTGTCCCACCACCTTACTCTCTACCTTCTTTCAATAACATAACACCTCCATCACAATCTAACACGTCTAATATGAACTCTTCGACTGAAGTGACCATTAACAATCTTGCACAAACTGTCTCTTCTTTACAGCAACAAATTGCCTCTATGATTCAATCTAAGTTTAGTGTGCCCACATTTGATGTTGCGAGCCCACTTTCTCTTGATATTGTTCGAGCTATCCCCCCTAAACATGTTGAAATTCCGCATTTAGAGCTTTATAATGGTAAGGGTGATCCTCTAACACATGTTAAGACCTTTCAAACAATATGTACTGATTTTGCTTATGACCAAAGGTTGCTTGCAAAACTGTTTACTAGAACTTTAAGAGATAAAGCCCTACAATGGTATTGCTTGTTGCCTTCCTATTCTATTACTTCTTTCGAACAACTTGCAAATGCTTTTATTCAACAATTTCAAAACAATATAAGTCCTAAAGTTACTTTGATTGATTTAATGCATTGTAAACAAGGTGTTAAAGAAAAAGTGACTGATTTCATTGGTAGATATAAGCATTTGTATGCTCAAATTTCTTTTCCAGTACCTGACAATGACATTCAAAGAATCTTTATTTCTAATTTACAAAAAGATATTAGAGAAAAACTTCTGTTTTCTGAGTTTACTTCTTTTCAATAGTTGTGCGCAACTCTTCACAATTATCAACTGACTGTGAGTCAAATGGAACAAGCAAATCCTATGGCTCCGAGTGATAAGGGTGATAGTAGTCAACAACCATTTGGGAAGTTTAAACCGAACAGAGAGTCCATTAAATTCAATGAAAACATCATCAACAACAATGTGAATGCGGCATCAAGTGTGCCTCCTATTTCTAAGTTTTTCAAGAAAGAAAGAAAGTTTACTCCTTTGAATGAATCATTGCATAGTATTATGAATAAGTTATTGGAACAAAATGTGCTTACTCTTCCTCCTATAAGGCAAATAGATCCTGCAAAGATTAATTCACCCTATTTTGATAACAAATCTTTTTGTCAATTTCATCGTCAACCTGGGCATGATACTGAAAAATGTTTTTCTTTAAAGGATAAAATTCAAGATTTGATTGATAATAATACTATCTCTGTTTCTGGTGTGAATGATAAAGGCAACACATCTGTAGCTCCTCCTAACCAAAATCTTAATATTTTTACTGATCCATTGCCTTCTCACACCTCTAATGCGATTGATACTACTGATTCCTCTGTCTCACCTGATGATCTTGTGTCCATGACTCCAAATGTGATTAACTTTGTAGAGCAGCAGAAAATCCCTAAAGAACCTTCCATCACCTTTGATTCTAGTGAAACTATCAGGGCACCTGATGGTCCTTTATATATAGTTGCAAAAGTCAAGAACACACCTTGCCGTGGAGTGCTTATTGATCCTTCTTGTATGGTTAATGTCATTACTGAAGAATTTCTTTTTACTTTGCAATTGAATCAAGTGATCTATGACGAAACAAATGTGGTTGTGAAATTATTTGATGCATTTTCTTCTCCTGCAATTGGTTCTATTACATTACCTATTGAGGTCCATAACAAATTCCTTGATGTGGACTTTGCTATTATTCCATCATCCGAACAATTTCGTGTGAAGCTAGGCTATCCTTGGCTATCTTCCATGAAAGCTATTGCTTCTCCTATTCACAAGTGTTTGAAATTTCCCCATAATGGTGAAGTTGTTACTATCAATCATAGTCTCTTTAAACCAGCTGAAAGAACTTCTAGCATTCCTATTGATTACTTTTGGCCTAAACAATTCCAATCTCTTCCTCCGCGAAGTGATCATCTTTTTAAATCTTATCAAAAGTGGAAGAAAGATATGATCCTATCTCTAAGTGAACCTAGAACACCCAAACTTGACATTCCTATCATTCTTGAGAAGGAAGTTCTTCCTTTGAAAGATAAAACTAATGTCTTTCCTCAAGAAGATTCCCAATCCATCCCTATGAATGTGACTATGTCTATATCTAATAAACTTCCTAAAAGTAGACCTATACCTCCTCGTCATGATAGACTTGGTCTCCTTCCTAAACCAAATATTTCTCCCTTATATGGATCAGTTCCTCCTCCTTCCTCTTATGGAGAGAAGAGACCTTCCTCTTCTCCTATTATTCAACCTAAGAGACCACAACCTAAACACCCAAGTGATAAGGATGAGAACATTCCTCCTCCTCAATCTTCTCAACTTCCTACTAAGACTAGACGAAATCGTTCTGCACGTGAACGCCAACGAAAGCGTCATCTTAGAGCTCAGGCAGCTGCTTCTCAATCTTTGCAATCCCCAAAAACACCTTCAACTAACATTATTCCATTTTCTCCTCAGCCGAAGATTGAGCCAAAATCTCCTAAACATAAGATGCATGATGGTCTTGATCCTGTGTGAGTTAAAGATCCTATTTTTATAAATCTTGATGATGAAAATGTTATTCATGATGAAAATGTTACTCCTGTTCATTCTGATAGTGAATATGAATATGTTGATGTTGATAACCATCTATCTAATGAATTTTCTAAAGCACTTATCCTAGCTCCTAGACAAAAACAACGTGGCTCGGAACATGAACATAGCCCTTGTTTGGATCTTGTGATAGCTCCATTTGCTGTGTTGGATGTTCCTCCTCTAGCGTGTTTCCTACCTTCCCGAAATATTGATCAGCAAATTCGGGGGGTAGATGACGTGCTAGACTAGTTCATTAGCATAGCAGATTCTCTCCTCCTCTCTTTTGTTACTTCTTCTATGTGTTATTCTCATTCTTCTATTTGTTGTCCTTGGTGTTGTCTACTTGAGGATGATGCAAAGCATTGAGATCTCTTTTGGTCTCTCTCATGTTGACTCAAAAGACACATGTGTTCCCTTCTTCTAGGTGACCTTCCTTGATTGGGGAATGAAGAACAATTATGCATACATACATATGATATACATGAATGATCATACAGCATACTGACCCCAAGGAAAGCGAAGTCACCTTGTGCTTTGTGTTTTGTGTCTATTATCCTTGTGCTTATCTCACACTTGGGGGCTAAATCCTTGTGATAACGTGCTCCTTTCTCATTTCTTATATGTATCACTACCTTAAAGCAATCACCCCCGGTGAGGCGTGTGCGATCGCTTTAATGTAGGGGGGCATACATCCCGTTCATATCTTTTCAAGATACTTGAAAATTTCTTGACAAATTTAGCTTTGCCTTGAAAATTTTTGATATCTTTCTTGTATGACTCATAGTGAGGGAACCTTACTACTGATAGTCATGGTTCTCCCTCATGATCTTCCCTTTTACTTTGTCAATCGAAGTCGTAAGATCCTTAGTCCACTGGGGGCTTGGTGTACCTTGCCTCCTTGACGTGGTGAAAGTTTTTTTTTCAATGTTGTTTCCTTGTACTTTACCGGAAGTATTGGCGTACGCTTATACTCCTGCTAAAGTGGGGGCTAAATATAGTGTCCTAAAATTGTGACACTTGCAATTTTGACCGCATTTGGGTCTTCACGATGGCGATGCAACACGGAACCTGAATGGAGACCCCGAAACTTGTTAATGACATCAAAAACTGCATTTTTCAGCACCCTGGCCTGATCCTCCTTGCACCCCGCTGTCCCTGGAGGTGGGACCATGGTGCCCTGTGCCCTGGTCCTTCAGGACTAGGGCGCCCAGTGCCCTGGTCCCCCAGGACCATGGCGCCTAGCGCCCTGGTCCCTGGCCCTATTTTGGGCCCGGTCTCTTATGGGGCTTCAGGTCTTTAAGTTTGCAAATCAGAAAATAATGTTTCCTGGTCGGCCTAAGGTTGGGAAAATCAGTCTATCAACCCTAATTGACAAGTATATAAACTACATTTCCTCTCCCATTTGAGGAGGTGGAAAAAGAGAACAGGAGCAAGAACAAGACGCGGAAGCAATATTCAAACATTCAAACATTCAAGCATTCAAGCATTCCTTCAAGCAATTGAGCATTCTAAGTCTCCATTCAAGGCTAGGTGTTGCATTCAAGACAAGGATTCAACCATTGAAGAGGAGATCACATACAACATACAACACACTACATACATTACACCTTCGCATGTAAGAATACAAACATTCTTACAACAAGGTATCAGTACTTGTTTACATTACAAACATTTACATTTACAGCATTCTCATTTCTTGGTTAATTCCAAAACCGGGGTTTGACCTAAAGGCAAACCCCTCATCCCTAACCCCCCAATCATCCTCTCTTTTCTGTGTGTAGGTTGCAGGTACGCGGCTGTAATTGAAGATCTGGAATCCTTGTGCAGAGACGAACATATCCCCCTTCGTTTCGCGGATTTTTCGGAGGACCGTGTGCACGTCGGGCGCCATCGTCCCGTCAACTTTCGCTCAAATTTGCAGAACAGCACCGTCTCGACATTTTACTGCTAATTCCAGGTCCGCATCTTCATCCCATATCCCTATCTCTATTTATAAGCAAATCTTTCCTACTTTACATGCATTCCTAGTTCAATCTTTCTATCCACATTTCTTTACAAAAGAGGGTATCCTTGATGTCCTAACCCTTGAAACTCATTTAGAATCCAATCTTGCATTGCGTGGGATTGGATCTTGTGGGTTTCAACCCCTCTTTTGAATGTAAAGTCTTCCCTAATTGAAAACCATCAACCCTAGTGACTCTCCCTTCTCTCTCCTTGGAGTTGGGGAGGGGAGAACGACTAGGGTTCGATTTTTCCGCTTTACACCTAGGTTGGGAGGTGAGCACTCCATGGTCATAGTTTGATTTATTTGCAGATTGTTAGAAGAAATATCAGGGCATGCAGTTATGGCGAAAGATATTGATTGAGGAAAATTGTTGTAAATTTAATTAATACCCTTTGAAAAGTCCTCATTCATTTGAAATGAGAGGCTATTTGTAACATAGCAATAAAGACCTGGGAATATGTTATTTGCTATATATATGTAGAAAATATCATGTTATTTTGCAGAAAAGATAAATGGATTATTTCTAAGTTCTAGTCCTAAAGTTGAGGTTAAATCTTGTAGAGTAATTAATATTTCTTGGAATGAAATGAGCTAAATTTATTCTTCTATTTAATTGAAAAGAAATGCATTTGATTTGCATGCATCAGTTCACGGAAATATAAAAGTCATTTTCATTTAACTCTGTGATTTCATTTCTATCTGCGATTTTGTCTTTTATTTTAATTATAGAAAATATGAGATTTAGTTGTTGTTAGATTTTATTAAAGTTGTTATCTAAATAGTTGTTGTAGAAATTGGAGAATCTGTAAATTTAATTATTGCAGAAACTGAAAATCTTAATCTATTTTAGTTTTAATCAGATAAAATCTATAGAACCAGATTACATGAAATAATTAAGATCCTTGAGTGTTATTTTTAAGTGATTTAATTTTGCCTTTTACATCATTTTTGCTGAAAGAAAATCAATAACTAAATAACCTATCTATTTCCTTTTAGCAACTAAGATTTTGATAAAGGGGAAATAAACACAATTGATTTAATCTCATTATAGCATCAAAGCTGTTAAATAAGCTACAAATTAAAATCACCCGCATATTTATTGTATAGAAAATTGATACTCTAGTTATAACGTGCATTTATTTTGAAAATAAACATATATACAATTATATATATATATATATATATATATATATATATATATATATATATATATATATATATATATATATATATATATATATATATATATATATATATATTATATATAATTATATATTTAACAAATTTGCATACCCGTGTCTATGAGTAAAGGAATTCATTCTTAGAAATAAACAAAATGCATTTATTTATAGGTTTATATATATATATATATATTTACACAGGGGTCGGCGGCGCCTCCCACTATGCAACGCACAGTGGTCAGCGGGGTCGAGCCCACTGTGCGTTGTATAGTGGGAGGCTTTGGCCATGCTGTCCCCTCCTTTAAACTGTGCTCCCTCCTCCGCCATGGCCACCGCTTGGGGGTTCTCAATTCGGCCTTGCTAAAAAATTTGTTAATCAAAAAAAAATATAAGTCTAAAACCCTAGCCCGGGTAGGGCTAGGGTAATGACAATAGAAATAATAAAAATTATAATTTTAGGGATATTTTATAATGCAAATCCCTAACTAGGGTTGCGTGACTTTATTTCCATAAAGTTGGGAAATTGTTAAGGAAATCAAATCTATATATTTAGATATGTATTTGTATATAAATATAAATATAAATATTTATTTACACATTTATGAAAATAAAAATAGATAGTGGTAGAAATTAAAGAATAAAGTATAACTTTAGATCTTAAATATTTATTTAGTGTTGTAGATTTTAAGAGTATATACAATCAAGAGGGTAAACATTATTTTGTTCAATTCAACCTAGGGGTATATCATTTTTTTAAAAAAAGGGGGTTGAGATATAATTTTAATTAATTTAATTTAATCACATTTCAATTATGGATCAAAATGGATGCTAGGAGAATAATTTTAATTTAGTTTTCTGAAATCAATTAATGGCTATCCGAGGTTAATTTTGCCTACGCCAATTAATTATCCGAATTAGTGATTTATTAAATTCGAGCAAACAATAAAATCATCCACTTAGAATCCCGCATTTAATTTTATTTAATTTTGAATATTTGAGCTAGTAGATAAAGTAAGCTAAACATAGTTAAGACAAAACATGTTGTAGCATTTTATAATTGTCGAATTAATGCTTTTAAAAGTTATATTTAAAAAAAAAAAAATTATCCCGTTGTGCCCAAAATTTTGGGCATGACATAGATGAATAAATATTATAATAAGGGGCCTGCACATGCAGCAAGGACAACAACCAAGAGCACATTGCTCATCACAAAAGGAGTCTCACTGACTGCAAAAACATTAGACTATAATCTGAAATGAAGATTGAATTACAAGTATAGCATCTCCTATGCCTAAGTACAGTTTCAATTAAGCTCAATACTGGAGGTCTTAAACCTCTTCCACAAACCCAATTCGATCCCTATGATTGACCAAAACCTCTACATATGATTAAAACTTTATTCACACATAGATAATCCCATAACCTTCATCCCATTCCATGATCTACAAATAGATCTTACATATTATTTATACCAAACTAGGACCTAAACAATTAGGTCAGACACGCAAAAGATAATATAATAAATCCGTTGCATAATCTCGCAAACCAATGATAAACCAAGTCAACCTAAGACTGAAACAACATACACCAAACACTAAATCCAACTGGTGACGCATTAGGAGCATCAACGAATATGTTACATAAACTAGTCCATAACCTAATAGAATAACCACTAGACCTAGAATAGGTCGCCATAAGCCAAATGAAACACCATGAACAACTGAAACACAAACATGATAACCATCAGCATCTTGATAGCCTTCTAGAAGCCACAACAACACCACTTATTAGGTTCACCAAAAGAGCTTCAACAAAGCTCTACTGATAAAACCCTTACTAGTAACCAAAAGGCTAACTACAATAAACGATAGCATCCATATCATAAAATCTTGAACAAACTAAATGTGATACGCATCAAGAACACATGAATAAGCAGTCCAAACCAATTCCAACAACCAGACCAAATCAGAGACAAATCTCCAGATCAACATCAAAGACCAACCACTCTACTGGAAGTTGGTAGACAACAAAACAACTAGTGTTGACATCAATGACAAACATCAATACAACACATAATCAATTCCTCCAAATTGCCAACAAGTAAGTGTGAAAACCCTAATAGAAGGTAGCACAGACATGTTAAAGTATGAAACCACAAGTGTTGACCATTTTTAGGTGGCTACATTTTGCCTCTCTTTGAGACTATGATTTTGAGCATTGTTTCAAGGAACAATCAATAATAATGCCCTAGACCACGAAAAGGTATAAGGATTCCCCCTCAAGGAATTGACTAGAAAAATCCAGAAAAGAGGCCAATTAATTGACAATGCTGAAAATAATCCATTGGTTTAGATGGAATGAAAATTGGAGATCAAATGAAAAAGATACAAGCATTACAAGGTGAAAATGATCGAGAACAACAAAACAAGGAAAGGGTGCATGTCCACCTAGGTACCCCAAAAGGCTATAAAAGGAGGTGAAAGGGGTGAACATGGCTCATTTTTACTCTCTAATTTGGTGGATTTGGAGCTTTAGAGAAAAGGAGACTAATTCAAGATGGCGAACATTCTAGTAGAGGAGCACCTTGGGGAACATGTATGAAATTTCAAATGACAAGAGGGCTCAAGAGCATAGGTGAGTATCTCAAATACCCATGTTTCAATTTCAATTGATTGCATATATAATGGGACATTAGGGGAACTTTTTGGGGAGGGAAAGGGACAGTTGTGCAGGTGCATTTGCAAATTGCACACTTGCATGCTATCTTTTGCACAATTGCCTACTTGGGAAACTATGCAGGTGCTTAGGGTAGTAATCTAACAAGTTGGTTAGGTAGATTGTTGACTGGTGGGGACATGACGGATCCAAAGGCATGGGGTGACTAAATAGGATAGGTTAGTATAGAAATTCATGCCATGTGCAACTGAAAAAGTGAAATGAAGCTAGGAACAAACCCTAAAACTTACAAACCTATGCCCCACATGAATGGAAATGTGCCATCATCCATTGATAACACACAAGAGAAGATCAAACTACTTACACTTGCGACATCAACTAAGAACTCATGAGAGAGACACTTTGTAGGCTTTGGGATTACACTACATTACTTATATATTAGAGATTAGAGGTAACACAAGATTCATTACAACATTAGCAGAGCATTGGCATTTAAAGATGTTGTCTTTTAATTTCCCAACCAACAAGGTGACAATGATAGTAGAGTATGTGTGGCGCATCCTCTAAATTTTAATACATGGAGAGAGATCCATTTATGATCCTATGGTATGGAGAGATACTCTATGCTGACTATTTGAGAGTGGACTTGAGGAATTGGAGATTATAGATTATGAGATCCAATGGGAGATTATGGCAGAGGATTATGAAAGACTATATGTCATGATAATAGTTGTCATAGTAGGACTAATGGCACCAAATAGATGAGGATAGGGATTTCCAATTGGATGGGGTAGAGTTCTTGAGTGCATGGCCATGGAGAGTACAATGTTTTCATGGTGACCATGTATATATACTAGAGATGTTATACTTTTGGCTGCATTAGATTGCATATAAGGGTGCACAAACACATAGTTATAACTTCACATTACTGTAGGTATGGGCATTTGAACATATTATAGTATTCAGACCCATTCCAGATAGATAGGTCATTCTAGATATGCCATATGTTTATAGATATAAAGGGGAATTGTCATGAGGTCCATATGGGTGCACATCGTACTGGAGGCATGAGTTGGATATTCTTAGAGATTTTACTTGGAGACTGTATAAAGATTGACCTACATGGCTAGATGATGAGAGCATATACCATATTTTCAATGAGAGAGTTTCTTGATAGGCTAGACTATCAATTGTCAGTCATTGAGATACAACTTCTAGATATGGTGAGATGAAAATTTGGTGAGATAAGAATGTGCCCACAAGTACAATATACTTCACTCAGTCAAGCAGAGACATTAGATAGTGGAGTCTACAAGTGAAACCACATGTGGCCTATTTAGAATTTTCTTAATTATAGCCCAGGTAGTGGAGATGGGATTCAGATATCAGAGATGTAGGCACTACAATAAAGTATGGAAGATGGGTCATAGAGCATCACCCAATACCATTGATAGATCTAGAGGTTTCAATACGTAGGTCACAGTAGAAGTTTCTGAGAGAGGAGGAGATAGATCAGGGTGATGACGAGGATGACGAGGATGACGAGGATGCGGATGCGGATGAGGATGAGGATGAGGATGAGAATAAGGATGATGATGAGGAGGACAAGGATGATGGGGAGGACAAGGATGATGGTAATGATGAGGAGAAGGATGATAGGGATGTTAGTAGTCCTATGAACATGTAGGGTGATTAGACAGAGGATGTGATCAGATCTTGTTGGCATTATGGATGAATTGATAATGTGTTGCATTGATGTTTTGTAATTGATGTCAACACTTACTATTATGGTTGGTTAGCGACAAACAGGTTTTGGTTACCAGTAGAAGATCTAGTATTACCGACATAAGAGACTATTTGTTGGATACTTCTGACATGTTTGGATCTATGGAATGTGATTGGTTACACGTGGTATATGCTTCTGGAGCATGTCTTATTTAGTTGGTATTGACTTGGTAATTAGATGCTATCATATACTCTGGTAAACCCTTACTAACACTAGCTTAAGGCTTTATTGGCAGAGCTCTCACTATGGGAATCTTGATAGGATGCATAATTGGTGTTGGTGCAGCTTCTAGATGGGTTTCAGGATGCTAAAGATGTTCTTTGATCATGCTTCAACTACTTGAAGACATTTTTTGGCATGGTGGACCCAAAATAGGTCCAGTACCTACCTAGGTTATGGACTGGTATCATGATAATGTGTACTCTACATGTTATCGGGATGATTTAGGTTGATCTATGGATTGGTTATTATTGTTTTGGTCTTAAGATGACATGGCATATCATTGTAATCTAGATTTATGTAATGATCTTATTGTAACATCTTTTAGGTGGCTGACCTAATTGGTTTAAGCATTAGGGTTTGTATAAAATGATGTAAGATCTCATTGTAGATCGTGGCATGGAAATGGAATAAGTGTTCATGCTCTTCAAATGCAATATCATATGTGAAGGAGATCTTGTCGATCATAGGTGATCGAATTGGGATTAAGGAAGAGGTCAAAGGCCTCTAGTATTGAGCTTAACCGAGACTGTAATTAGGCATGGTAGATGCTATTTCTGGCAATTCTTTATTATAGATTGTTGTCCATTTATCTTGAGATGGTTGTAGCCTCTCTGTAGTTAGTGAGACTCTTTTGTAATGAGTAATATGCTCTAGGAAGTGTGCCTTCCTACATGTGTAGGCCCCTCATTGTATCACATACTTTTTGCAGAACTATCATCTGACTATGGGTAGGCTTCCCACCATGGGTTTTCCCTTTTCGAGTTTTCCACATACAAATCATGGTGTTATGTGGTATGGTTTCTTTGCATTGATTATCTATTTAATTGTTAAGTTGTATTGTTTATCGGTATTTGTTCCTGTCGACATCTGTATGTACTTTACCAGTACTTGATCTATTTAAAAGTTACTAAGTGGATCAAAAGTTATAATTTGTTAACAAATGATTCACCCCCCCTCTTAGTTGTTCACCAGTTATCCTAACAATTGGTATCAGAGTGTTGGTCCTCTTTTGTAGAAGCTTAACCACTTGAGGTAGATCCTATGGGTGCTAACACTTCTAATCCACTGACAACTACAATTAATGAGTTGAGAACAATGGCTAACTCTTCAGTTAACCGATACATTCTGATTGAGAAAGTATCTACTTTTGAGCTTGAAGAATTTGGATCTTTTGGAGCTATAAAGTTTGAACCTTCTTTTCATGCATCATCATCATCATCTATCAGAAAAAGTGATTGGAAAGTTTTATATGCAAAAGAATTGGAAGAAATGAGGAAAGAAGATGAAGAATTTCATCAACTTGAAGCCTTATTTGCTAGAAGAGTACCTAAAGGTCCAATAGGAAGTAAGTATGAAGGAAAAGCACCTTTTAAATGTTTTGCATGTAATAAGATTGGTCATTTTGCATCTAGATGTCCTGAAAGGAATGCAAGATTTGAGGAAAGAGTTAAGAAATTATTTAAGCCTAACCAGAATATATATAGATTCAAGAAAAGTAAATAATTCTAAATAGCGGATGAGGAAGGAGTAACTAATGACTCTGGAGATGAACCAATAGAAGACTCCACTAGTGGATCTAAGAATGGAAAGGAATCGGTGTTCTATGATTTAAAGGAAGATGAACCAGAACTAGCTATCAAAAATGAAGAAAAGGCCCTGGTAGAAAAAGTTGAAGATAAGGATGAATGGGTAATTAATAGTGGATTCTCACATCATATGACTGGAGATAAGGGAAATTTCTATCCCTAGAAGAATACAATGGCGGTGAAGTCAGATTTGGAGATGACAAAGTATGTATGATTAGAGGTAGAGGTATTATTTCTTTGGATGGTAAGCATAATACTGATAATATCTATTATGCAGAAGGTTTAAAGCATAATCTTTTGAGTGTTGGTAAATTGGTGGTCAAGGGTTTCCAACTTCAATTTAAAGATAGAAAATGAAAAATCATTAACAAGACCGGTTTGGAGATTGCAAATGATATTCAGATTGGAGGTAATATCTTTCACTTGAACACTGGTAATAAGAAATGTTTGATTTCTTATATTGATGAGAGTTGGTTATGGCATAAGAGGTTGTGTCATGTTAATGATGATTGTATTATTAAGATCATTTCAACTAAGGCAATTAGAGATATACCTAAGATTATGAAGCCTCATAATCTGGTATGTAAGGAATGTCAATTGGGAAAGGAAGTTAGCAGTTCTTTTAAGAGCATACATGATAAATCTAATGATGTACTTGATTTGATTCACATTGACTTATGTGGTCTAGAAAGGGCTAGAAGTTTTCAAGGTGATAGGTATTTCATGTTGATTATTGATGACTATTCTAGAATGATGTGGGTAACTTTTCTAAGGGAGAAGTCTGAAGCCTTTGAGAAATTCAAGATCTTTAAAGTAAAAGTTGAAACAGAAACTGGACTGAAAATCAAATATCTAATATCAGATCATGGTGGCGAGTTCACTTCTCATTAATTTAATAGTTATTTTGAGACAAATGGAATTAGGGGACAATTATCTACACCTCAGACTCCTCAACAGAATGGAGTAGTGGAAAGAAAGAACATAACTATTTTGGATGCAACAAGATCTATGATAATGAAAGCTAAATTTCCTCATATCTATTGGAGAGAAAAAGTGAGTACAACAGTCTACACATTCAAAAGAGTTCACATCAATGGTGAAACTGGTAAGACCCCTTATGAATTATGGTTTGGACATACAACTACTGTCAAATATTTTAGAATTTTTGGAAGTAAATGCTATATCAAAATAGATGATTCAATTGAAAATTTTTATCCTAGATGTGATGAAGGGATATTTCTTGGTTATTCAATTCAAAGAAAAACACATAGATGTTATAATAGAAGAATGCAAAAAATTATGGAAAGTGATAATGTAAAAGTGGATGAGTAGTACATAAATTATTCTATATCATATGCCAAGGAACTAGTAGTAGAAATGATCATAACTGAACTAACAATGCCTCAACTGGTATAGGAAACTGAGATAGTTACACTGGCACAATCAAAAAATTCAACTATGACTTATGATCAAAGCAGTGAATCTAAAGTTCAGAAGACACCAAGGTATGTAAGATTAAATCATTCTAAAGATCAAACTATTGGAGATAGGAAAAGGGAGTTATGACAAGAAGAAAACTGGAAAATGAAGAGGTATGTCTTATTTCTCAAATTGAACTGGCAACTGTTATTAAAGCTTGTAAGGATAAACATTGGTTAAAGGCTATGGAAGATGAATTAGATCAGATAGAGAAAAATAAGACTTGGTCTTCATTCCCTGGCCTAAAAATAAGAATGTTATTGGAACTAAATTGGTTTTTAGGAATAAACTGAATGAGGATGGTCAAGTTGTAAGAAACAAGGCTTGAATGGTTTGTAAAGGATATTCTAAAATGAAAGGAATTGATTATGGTGAGACATTTGCACATGTAGCTAGAATTAAAACTATTAGACTATTTCTTGCCTATGAAGCTTATAAGAACTATAAGGTTTATCAAATGGATGTAAAATGTGCATTTTTGGATGGTGAACTTGAGAAAGAAGTTTACATTGAGCAACCTGATGGATTTCATTAACAGATGATAAAATATGGTTTGTAGATTGAAGAAAGCTTTATATGGATTGAAACATGATCCTAGAGATTGGTATGCAAGGTTGGATACATATCTTTTGAAGCTTGGTTTTACTAAAGGCAGGGCTGATACTAATTTATATTATAAGATCCCTAATAATGATATTCTGATTATTGAAGTATTTGTTGATGATATCATTTTTGGAGGAGAAGATAAATTGTGCATGGAATTTGCTAACAATATGATGAATGAATTTGAAATGTCCATGATTGGTGAGATGAGATTTTTCTTAGGTTTACAGATTACTCAAACTAACAAAGACATTTTTATCTATCAAACTAAGTATCTGAGGGAATTGTTGAAGATGTTTGGTATGGATAATTCCAAACTAGTAAGTACTCCTATGGTGACAAGTGAGAAATTATCTATCAAGGATACATCTACACTGGTAAATCTGACAAGGTATAAGTCTATGATTGGTGGTCTATTATATCTAACTCAGATTTGACCAGATACTATGAATACAGTAAGTATTGTTTCAAGATATCAAAGTAATCCTAAAGAAAATCATGAATGTGCAGTAAAGAGGATATTCTGGTATTTATAAGGAACAACAGAATATGGTTTATGGTATTCTAAAAATGATGATTTCACTTTATGTGCATATACTGACTCAGAAAGGGAAGGAGATACTGATGAATGAAAGAGTACTTCTAGTGGAGCTTTCTTTCTTGGAAAGAAACGGGTTCATGAATCAACAAAAAATAGTCATGCATTTCTTTATCTACTGCAGAAGTTGAGTATGCTGCAACAACAACTAATTGTACTCAAGTCTTGTGGATGAAGCAAATGTTGAAGGATATCGGGGTAAATTATATTGAACCGGTAGTTATCTACTGTAATAACTCTGTAGCTATTGACATGTCGAAGAATCCAATATTTCACTCTAAGACTAAGCATATATCAATAAAGGATAACTTTTTGAAGGACAAGGTAGAAGAAAAGGAAGTCAAATTGGTTTATGTGAACACTAAAGAATAGATTAAAGATATATTCACTAAATTGTAGTCTAAGGAATCATTTGAGTATTTGAGAGACAAGTTAGGGGTTTCTGCCCCTTTGGTAGAGACTTGATTGATGCAGTTTGTCATCAGTCCAACATGCATTATCAGAGATATTATTCATTCCAGCACTGATGAGTGGTGTAACTACTCAAGGGGAGTAGTCAACTTTGAGATTTAGAGGTTTATATTCTTGCTTTGATATTTTTGTCACATTTTTGGCATTGATGTCAAAGGGAGAGAGATAGTAATGTGAAAAAAAAATAAAATGTAGAACTTTACAAAGATATCATTCATAGGGGGAGAGTTATTGATATTTAGAAGATTATTGGTTGTCTTCCATAAGGGAGACTTGTTTGGCATTTCTTGGTACTTAGATGTTTTCCATATCTAGTGTTGTCATCAATGCCAAAGGGGGAGATTCTTGGCATTATGGATGAATTGATTATGTGTTGCATTGATGTTTTGTCATTGATGGCAACACTAGCTGTTATGGTTGGTTACCGATAGAAGATCTAGTGTTACCAACAGAAGAGACTATCTATTGGACACTTCCAACATGTTTGGATCTATGGAATGTGATTGGTTACATGTGGTACATGCTTCTGGAGCATGTCTTGGTTAGTTGGTATTGACTTGGTAATCGGATGCTATCGTACACTTTCGGAACCCTTATCGATAGAGCTCTCACTAAGGAATCTTGACAAGATGCATATTGGTGTTAGTGCAACTTCTAGATGGATTTCAGGATGCTGAAGATGTTCTTTGACCATTCTT
The DNA here is from genome assembly GCF_030272615.1 of Cryptomeria japonica. Taxonomy (NCBI): domain Eukaryota; kingdom Viridiplantae; phylum Streptophyta; class Pinopsida; order Cupressales; family Cupressaceae; genus Cryptomeria; species Cryptomeria japonica. Next base: position 492,077,711 of record NC_081410.1, on the reverse strand, counting down.
CAAATGATAGAAGACATTGCTTTGGCATGGCGGACCTAGAATAGGTCTAGTATCTATCTAGGTTATTGACCAGTATTATGATAACTTATACTCTACACGTTATTGGGATGTTTCACATTGATCTATGGATTGGTTATTGTTTTTTGGGTCTTAAGCCGACATGGCATATCATTGTAATATGGATTTATGAAATGATCTTATTGTAATATCTTTTAGGTGGCCGACCTAATTGGTTTAGGCCTTAGGGTTTGTATAAAATGATGTAAGATCTCATTGTAGATTGTGGCATGGAAATGGAATAAGTGGTCATGGTCTTGGAATGCAATATCATATGCAAAGGAGATCTGGTCGATCATAGGTGATCAAATTGGGATTAACGAAGAGGTCAAAGGTCTTCGGTATTGAGCTTAACCGAGACTGTAATCAACCATGGTAGATGCTATTTCTGGTAGTTCTTTATTCTGGATTGCTGTCCATTTATCTTGACATGGTTGTAGCCTCTCTGTAGTCAGTGAGACTCTTTTGTAATGAGCAGCATGTGATAGCTTAATGATGAGAAAATAGTACCAAACTAGTACTGAGAGGGGGGTGAATCAGTACAGACAAAATATAGTCCTAAACTAGTTCAACAACAATTACACCAGTTTGAAACAGAGTGCAACCAGTAAAACCCAGAACAACTAAAACAATCATAAACCGGTTACTCACTTAGCTTTCCACTCAACTCAAAACTACACTACCATTTCAACCTTATGTATGCATAGGTAATCTATCATCATATCTTCACAACAACTAGTTCAACATGTTTTATTGACAGGCATTAAACATAGAACCATCATATGCTTAACAGGTAATAACAAAGCATCACAAGATAAAAACATCACACATGACACACATATTTTTCACATGGAAACCCAACTGGGAAAAACCATGGTGGGGATGAATACCCACAAGCTTGTTGTTGAACTCTTTGGAAGTCCACTCTGTTAGGAGCCTTGTCCTGTTAAAGACAAATATAATAGGTTTTGTTAGGAATCGGTCCTGTTAGGGATCACCCGGTTAAGGGTTAAACCTTGTTACAGGTTACCTTGTTAGAGGATTTCAAGAACTCAATAGCTAAAGGATTTCCAAAGCTCTCTAGCTTTCCAGATCTCAATAACTTTGAGTTACCCTATTAAGGGATTTACAGCAAGCCAGTTAAGGCTAGCTTGTTAGGGGATTTTCCAACTGTTGAGGTGGTTAGAGATCAACAGGTATTTCAATGATTTGGTAATAGCACTCAATGCCAATGTAGATCTACTTAAGCTTCTCTTTACCTTCTGCACTTACAGTCTGTAGGTATCACTTCTCTCCTCTGGTCTGGCAAGTATCACATATCCCTTCTCTTGGATACTCACACACAACTTTTGCCAACAACGCTAGAAAGAGTCACAACATTGAGCTTATAGAAAATAGTTAAGTCAGAAGCATAAACCCTAAACCCTAAACCTAATAGGTTAAGGAATTCAAACGGTTCAATCTTGACCGTTGAGCATACTGCATTAATCTCCATTGTTCATTTTCCGCCATTTCCATGGTGGCTGATAACCCATCACATGTTATCGCCATTTTACAGTCTTCTCATATTCCCGAGGTAGATAGGCAAGATCTTCTTCATGCACGATCCTTCATGTACACAAGGCTTACGTGGCAACACAATCTTGTTCTTTGTTATCATGCTAACTCATCACACAAAGTCATCGGTTGAGCCACATAGGCTTGAAGCACTTCAACCGGAAACCCTAAAGTTGAGACTACAAACCAGTAGTCATTCAATGCTTCCATGTGCCAGTTCCCATAATCATATGCTGGTTCTCCTTTGAACAAGCACACTACTTCACTTTGGCACAAATGCTGATTCACAGTATTATACCAGTTCTCACATATGCCGGTTCACAGTTCTGCAACATATTGACATCAATGACAACATACAATGTCATTATGTCCTCATACCGATTCACATAATGCAAACAATCTCCCCCTTTGGCATTGATGACAATATACAAAGATATCTCTTTGCTTCCCTTCTTCTCCCCCTTTGACAAAAATGCCAAAGTGGAGGCACAAGCTTCCCTGTTCCATTATGTTGTTCCCCCTGAGGAGTAGCATCCTTCAACACATCAATCCAAAGAAAATTTGACTATGCAATACTGGAATGATGTGGAGCATATGCTTTTAGTTCACCTCCTGAAGGGGTAGTACCCCTAAGTCACCTCTTAAGTGTGTAAATGTAGTCTTTGGGAGAGGCTTGGTGAATATGTCTGCTAACTGCTCCTTACTGGACACATGCTCCAGTGCAATCTCTTTGTTTTGAACCTTTTCCCTCAAGAAATGATACTTAATCTCAAAGTGCTTGCTTCTAGAATGTAAAACTGGGTTCTTTGAAATATTGATAGCACTTGTGTTATCATAGAATATACTTATCGGTTCAGGTACAGGGATTTTGAAGCCTTTCAGCACATGCTTCATCCAAATTGTCTGAGTGTAGTTCATGAAAGCTGCAACATACTCCGCTTCCACTGTAGACTGAGAGATACAACTATGCTTTTAACTCATCCATGAGACTAGTCTACCACCAGGAAGAATGCACCACCAGTTGTGCTCTTTTGGTCATCTACATTACCAACCCAATCAGCACCTGTGAACACTTCCAAGTTGAAGTCCTTGCTATATGGATATCACAATCCATAGTCAATAGTTCCCTTCAGATACCTAAGAATCCACTTGACTACAACTAAGTGGGATTCTCTTGGACTTTTTTCGAACCTTGCAGTAATGCCAACTGCATGTGCTCCGGTCTTCTATGCACTACATAATGCAATTTACCAATCATTGATCAGTATTCCTTCTCATCAACCAATGCTAAGTCATCCTCTTTGGATAGTTTACAATCGGTCACCATCGGTGTACCAACCGGTTTGCTATCTTCCATGCCAAAGGTCTTCAACACCTCTTTGACATACTTGGATTGAGTGATAAAGATTCCATCCTTCATCTGTTGGATCTATAGTCCAATGAAGAACTTAATCTCCCCTATGAGTGACATCTCAAACTCTTCCTTCATCTCATCAGCAAACTCATGACTCATCTTGTCATCTCCACCAAAGATAATATCATCAACAAATACCTCACAGATTAGGATCTGATCTCCTTTAGACTTCAAGTAGATATTACTATCTCCACTTGTTCTCTCAAATCCAATCTTCACAAGATGGGAATGAAGGCGCTTATACCATGCCCTAGGTGCTTGCTTTAGACCATATAAGGCTTTATGTAGCCTACATACCATGTCATTGTCTTTAGATAGGACAAACCCATCTGGTTGCTCAATATACACCTCCTCTTCAAGTACACCATTTAGGAATGCCGATTTTACATCCATTTGATATACTTTGAAGCCTTTAAAAGCTACATATGCAAGAAGCATATGAACTCCTTCCAATCTGGCTACAGGAGCAAAGGTTTCTCCATAGTCTTCTCCTTCTTCTTGAGCATATCCTTTGCACACCAATCTGGCTTTATTCCTAATCACTGTGTCATCCTCATTTAGCTTTTTTCTGAATACCCATTTGGTGCCAATGACATTTTTATGCTCCGGTCTGGGTACCAAGGACCATGTATCATTTTTCTCTATCTGGTAAAGTTCCTCTTCCATTGCCTTGATCTAGTCTTCATCTTTATGAGCCTCTTTGAATGATTTAGGCTCAAATTGAGAGATCATACATGAGTTTTCTCTGATCTTTCTTCTTGTAAGGATTCCTGCATCCTTATATCCTATGATCTGCTTAGGATCATGACTCAACTTGACATATCGAGGAATAGTCTTGACTGGTTCTTCTTGCTTTTCCACTTCATCCCCATCTTCATCAGTTTCAACATTCACTGGTTTAGGAACACTGTTACTAGTACTTGGTTGACTGACAATTGGTTCCCAGAAGGTTGCAACCGACTCATTTATAGCTTGCTCAATGTCGATTTCCTTTGATTTCTTAAAGGTTTCATCAACTCTCACATTGATACTTTCCATAATTCTCTGAGTCCTATTGTTGAAACACTTGAGAGCTTTACTCTTGGTGGAATATCCTAGGAATATTCCCTCATCACATTTTGCATCAAATTTGCTCTGGTGTTCACTCCTCTTGATGTAACATTTTCTACCAAACACTCTAAAGTAGCTAACCATAGGTGTCTTACCGGTCAAGTACTCATAAGGAGTTTTATCCTTACCTTTCTTGATGAGTACCCGGTTCATTGTGTAGACTGCAGTGCTCACTGCTTCTCTCCAAAAGGTGTGAGCTACCTTTCCTTGAATCAACATGGTTCTAGCTGCTTCAACCATAGTCCAGTTATTCCTCTCTACTAAGCCATTCTACAGTGGAGTCTGGGGGGTAGACAGTTGCCTCTTGATGCCAAATTCTTCACAATACTTGTTGAATTCACCGGAAGTGAATTCCCCTCCTTGATCAGTTCTATGACACTTGATCCTTTTACCGCTTTCCTTCTCCACTAATGCTCTGAAAGCTTTGAACTTCACAAAGGCTTCAGACTTGTCTTTCAAGAATGTGACCCACATCATTCTTGAGCATTCATTAGTGAGAATCATGAAGTACCTATCACCCTGCACACTTCTAGTTTTCATAGGACCATAGAAATCAGTATGCACAAGATCAAGCAAGTTGTCAACATTGAAAGATTTACCTTTAAAGGTTGAGGAAGACATTTTCCCCAATTGACACTCTTTGCACAAGGTATTATCCGGTTTGCTTAGCACTGGCAACCCTCTAACTACCTTGATCTTACTAGCCTTCACAATGTTATCAAAGTTTACATGGTAGAGTCTCCTATGCCATATCCAGCTATCATCAAACTTAGCCATAAGACATGTACTTATATTTGCATTCTGATGAAATAGGTTACCTTTAGTCTGCATGCTAATGGCCACCAATTCACCATCTTTTCCTTTGATTCTGCAAACTCCATTCTTGAATTCCAGAGTGAGGCCACTGTCATTCAGCTGGGCAACACTCTGAAGGTTGTGTCTGAGACCATCAACCTAGTACACATTGTCAGCACTGCTCTTTCCATTCAGAGAGATGGACCCTCTGCCTTTGACCATGCATGGTGCATCATTGATAAAGCGAACCACACCTCCATCATACTCCTCGAAGGATAGAAACTGGCTTCGGTCACCAATCATATGGTGAGAACAACCACTGTCAATGATCCACTCATTGGAATTATCAAACCAGGAGACAAGAGCCTTCTTGTCTAACACATCTTCTTTGACAACAACAAACACAATATCTTCATTTTCTTCATCCTCTGATTCTTCATGTGTGATACCTTCATCAACTACCACAAAATTGTTTATCTGGTTTCCTCCTTTGAATTTCCTGAACCTTTCTGGTTTGTCCTTGTTATCGCCATTAGGACAGTTTATAGCAATATGTCGTATCCGGTTACAAGAAAAGAATTTCAAAGGTAGCTTACCTTTGTATTTACCTATTCCTTTAGGAAGCTTCCTGGCAAGGAGAGCTTCAAATGCCATCAGAATCTCCTCATCATCCATTTCTCTGCTCTGTCTAGGTTCACCACTAGTGCTAGCTTCTTTTCCTTTTCTGGATGGTATAGCAGAGGCTTTAAAAGCTGATTCAGTCTTTTGAACACTACCATCAAAACTATTTAGCTCATAGGCTGTCAACTTGGCTATGATGGAGTCCAAGGATACCTTAGTCTTGTCTATTGATCTCAGCTCCTGAATAGAAGCAACCCTTATTGCATAGACCGGCAATAAGGATCTCAGGACTTTGCTTACCATAGTGGAATCTTCTATTTTACCACCTGCGCTCTTGATTTCTCCAACAACTATTTTGATTCTTATTCAATACTGTTGAATGGTCTCACCTTCAACCATCAACATATCTTCAAACTTCCCTCTCAGGCTTTCTTCCTTAGCCTGTTTTACATGCTCATCACCACCATAGATGTTTTCAAGAGCATCCCATACCTCTTTGGGATTTACCTTGTCCTAAACATCAATAAACTCAATGTCAGATAGACTACTAATAAGGGCTTCCATGACTTGCCCATTTTCTTGTATCTCTCTCTTTTGGTCATCGATGAGAGTACCGGTAGGGACAACATAGACATTCTCAACATAACTCCAGTGTTGAGCACCTATGCTTCTGATGAATATCTTCATCCTATCTTTCCATATACCAAAATTTTCCCTATTAAACTTTGGACCTTCCCTCTTCATCATTTGATTGGGATCTTTACCTCAAGTGGTTAAGCTTACAACATAGAGGACCTGGAGGACACTCTGATACCAATTGATAACTTAAAGATGAGAAAATAGTACCAAACCGGTACTGAGAGGGGGAGGTGAATCAGTACAGACAAAATATAGTCCTAAACCAATTCAACAACAATTACTCCAAATGACTGGCAAATAGTGACACCGGTAAAACCCAGAACAACTAAAACAATCATAAACTGGTTACTCACTTAGCTTTCCATTCAACTCATAACTACACTAACATTTCACCCTTATGTATGCACAGGTAATCTATCATCATATCTTCACAACAGCTAGTTCAACATGTTTTATTGACAGGCATAAAACACAGAACCATCATATGCTTAACAGGTAATAATAAAGCATCACAAGATAAAAGCATCACACATGACACACATATTTTTCACGTGGAAACCCAACTGGGAAAAACCACGGTGGGGATGAATACCCACAAGCTTCTTGTTGAACTCTTTGGAAGCTCCCTCTGTTAGGAGCCTTGTCCTATTAAAGACAGATACAATAGGTTTTGTTAGGAACTGATCCTATTAGTGATCACCCAGTTAAGGGTTAAACCTTGTTACAGGTTACCTTGTTAGAGAATTTCAAAAACTTAATAGCTAAAGGATTTCCAGAGCTCTCTAGCTTTCCAGATCTCAATAAATTTGAGTTACCTTGTTAAGGGATTTACAGCAAGCTGGTTAAGGCTACTCTGTTAGGGGATTTTAAAACTGTTGAGGTGGTTAGAGATCAACAGGTATTTCAATGATCTGGTAACAACACTCAATGCCAATGCAAATCTGCTTAAGCTCCTCTTCACCTTTTGCACTTACACTCTACAGGTATCACTTCTCTCTTCTAGTATGGCAAGTATCACATATCCCTTCTCTTGGATACTCAAACACAAATTTTGCCAACAACCCCAAAAAGAGTCACAACATCAACCTTATAGAAAATAGTTAGGTCGGAAGCATAAACCCTAAACCCTAAACCTAATAGGTTAATGAATTCAAATGGTTCAATCCTGACCGTTGAGCATACTACATTAATCTCCATCGTTCATTTTCCACCGTTTCCATGGCAGCTGATAACCCATCACACATTATCATTGTTTTACAGTCTTCTGATATTCCCAAGGTAGATAGACAAGATCTTCTTCATGCACGATCCTTCATGTACACAATACTTACGTGGCAACACAATCTTGTTCTTTGTTGTCATGCTAACTCATCGCACAAAGTCACCAGTTGAGCCACACAGGCTTGAAGCACTTCAACTGGAAACCCTAAAGTTGAGACTACGAACCAGTAGTCATTCAACGCTTCCATGTGTCGGTTCCCATAATCATATGCCAGTTCACCTTTGAACAAGCACACCGCTTCACTTTAGCACAAATGCCGGTTCACAGTGTTATACCGATTCTCACATATGTCGGTTCACACTTTTGCAACATACTGACATCAATGACAACATACAATGTCATTATGTCCTCATACCGGTTCACATAATGCCAACAGTACGCTCTAGGCAGTGTGCCTTTTTGCATGTGCAGGCCCCTCATTGTATCACATACTTTCTACAAAAGTATCATATGACTATGGGTAGGCTTCCCACTATGGTTATTCCCTTTCCATGTTTTCCATGAACAAATAATGGTGTTATGTGGTATGGTTTCTTTGCAATGATTTTCTATTTAATTGTTAAGTTGTATTGTTTACTGGTATCTATTCCTGTCAGCATCTATATGTGCTTTACTGGTGCTTGATCTGTTTAAAATTTATTAAGTGGATGAAAAGTTATAATCTGTTAACAACTGATTCACCCCCCCTCTTAGTTGTTCACTGGTTATCCTAACAGATATTGTGCTAAGGATTTGGGATATTGTTTGGGATGAACTTGTGTATCTTTCTTTCAGATGGTTCATGATTTCGTGCCCCACAAGTTATCTTTATTCATGGAAGTTGCTAATTGGTTGTGTTCTTGAGCTTTTTGATGTTGATCATTGAAGATCTGATAAGTGGTGTTGGTGCAGTTGTTGATGATGATTATAATGTGCTTTCTTGTGTTTCCTAGTCATGTCCTATTTGTTTTGGTGATCCTAATCGATCATTGTACAATTTTTTGGTAGTTTTCATCAACTGGAGATGATTTTTTATGTTATGCGGTATTTTTGATGGTGTAGCATGTTGCGGTTGATCTTGGCGTGATTTCCAGTGGATGTGATCATTTGGAAATTTGTATTAGGTCCATGCTATGTAATTTAAATCATTATATTGGTCTAGTGATTGACCTTTGTATTGTGTAATGTAATTTTGTGAGTTGAGGGTTGATGGTTTAGCCAGCATTGTTGTCAAGGTTGATGAATTATATATATAGATAATTTATTCACTTATTTTTGGTGTTGGTATTGTGTCTGCATTATCAGAGAGAGATGAATGTGGGAACAAGAAATTCATCATTTAGTGAAATTTTGAGGTGATATTGGTGTTGCAGGGTAGACAATTGTGCTTAATCAGAACTATCATTAGGCATTTGTAGGTGTTGTCGTTGTAGTTTAATTCTTTCAGATTGTAGTTTGAGTCATATTGTAAGTCAATGAGACTTCCCTGAGGGTTGTATCCTTCTAGTAAAATATATTTTAAGAAGTAAGATTTAGGCAGTGTGCCTAAATGCATGTGCATTACCCACTGTAATATTTTCCACATACTACTGCAGAGTATCATATTACTCTGGGTAGGTTCCCACCATGGTTTTTCCCTTAACTAGTTTTCCATGTCAAAAATCTTGGTGTTGTGTGTTCTGTTGTTAATTTGGTTATCTGTTTATAGCTATAGTTTATCATTTTTTGTTTTCGAGTTTAATTTTCTAGATCTGGTGAAGACTAATTCACACCCCCTCTCAGTCTTCCTTCTTGATTGCTGCTAACAATTGGTATCAGATCTAGATCCTTCGGTAGAAGCTTAATCGCTTGAGGAGATCTGGGATGACAACTAAAGGTATTCTTTTCAAGAAGGACAGTCCAATGTTTGATGGACATAACTAAACTATATGGAAGAGCCGGATGGAGGTGCACATGCAATGTCTTGCAAGGGATTATTGGAAGATAACTAAGAATGTCTATATTGTTTTTCAAAATGGACCATCCACTCCTAATGAGGTTAAGGAAGTATAATACAACATCAGAGTGAAGGAATAATTGCTTAGTGCTGACTAATTCTGAAATGACAAATGTTATGGGACTTTAGATGACACATGAGATTTGGGAGAAGCTTGAGATCCTATATGAAGGTGATAGTCAAGTGAAAGTTGCTAATTTATAGAGTTTGAAAGGAAAGTATGAGACATTGAAAATGAGAGATGATGAGAACATGCATTCATACAAGGCTAAGGTGAATGAACTTATCCTTGGTATCAAATGTGTAGGTGGAGATATTGAGGAAGATAAGATTGTTACTAAGGTGTTGAGATATTTGCCTCCTGCTTATAAACATAAGGTTGCCTCTATTGATGAGATTTGGAGTGTGACTACAGTAACAAGAGATGTGTTGGTTCGAAAACTTGTTGCATCTGTGCCGAGAGAATTTGGAGAATCACATGGAAAGTATGAGACTATATTTAGAGCATCAACATCTGTATCCAGTAAGCAGAAATATGATCCTGATAAGTGTAGGATATCCAAATATGAAAGAGAAAGAATAGAAATAGTAGAGAAAGAAAGAGAGATTGATGAGATTAAAGCATTGATTGCCCAAATATTGCCTAAAGGTGCTAGTAAGTATGATGGAAATTTTCCCTTGAAATTTTTTTCTTGTAATAAGATAGGACATTTTTCTTTGTGATGCCCAAAGAGAATGGCTAAGTATGATAGACATGATAAGTTTGATAAGCATGATAGGAATGATAGATATGAGAAACATGAAAAATATGATAAGCCTTATAAGTCTAACTAGAAGTTTAGGAATTAGAAGAATTGTTATTATGTTGCAGATGAAGGTGTTACAGATGATGAATCAGAAGGAGATGAAAATGTGTTTATTGCCATTAAAGAAGATAGACCTTTACTTATTGATTCCACTAGTTGATATGTTGAGGAGAAAGCTCTGGCTGCTAAGGTAGACAAAAAGGGTGAATGGGTGATTGATAGTGATTGTTCACATCATATGACCAGTGGTAAAGCAAATTTGTAAGCATGGCAAGGTATGATAGTGGAATAGTTAGATTTGGAGATGACAAAGCTTATGTGATCCTTGGGAGAGGTTATATTTATTTTGATGGTAAGCATAACATTGATGATGTCCTGTATGTTGAAAGTTTTAAGCATAATCTTTTGAGTGTTAGATAGATGGTTGATAAGGGTTATGATCTATAATTCAAGGATGGTAAATGCAAAGATCTTAAATGCCTTTAGTATAGAGATTGCATCTGGGGCTAAGACTGAAGGTAACATTTTTCATTTGAATGTTGGTGAGAAGAGTTGTTTGATTGCTAAGATATATGAGAGTTGGTTGTGGCATATAAGAATGTGTCATTTAAACTTTGATTCATTGATTAAGATTGAATCTACACAAGCTATTAGAGATCTTCCTAAGATTGTTAAACCTGTTAATCTGGTATGTAGGGAATGTTAGTTGGGTAAGACAACAAGGATTTTTTTCAAGAGTAAACAGTATACATCCAATGGACTACTAGATCTTGTGCATATTGACCTATTTGGACCTACAAATGTTAGAAGTGTGTAGGGTGATATATACTTTATGCTGCTAATTGATGATTATTATAGGATGATGTGGGTTGTCTTCTAGAAGGAAAAATCATGAGCATTTGAAAAATTTAAGATATTCAAAGCTAAAGTTGAAAGTGAGTCTAGATTGAAGCTGAAGTGTCTGAGATCTGATAGAGGTGGAGAATTATGTTCTGGTGAGTTCAATTCATTGTGTGAGATGCATGGAATCAGAAGACAACTATCTGCTCCTAGAACCCCACAACAGAATGGAGTTGTTGAGAGAAAGAACCGTACTATTTTTGATGTCACAAGAACTATGTTAATTGAAGGAAATGTTCTAAAGGTCTATTGGAGAGAAGCTATTAGGACTGTTGTTTACACATTTAACAGAGTTCATATCAAAGGTGATACTAGTAAGACCCCTTATGAGCTTTGGTTTGGTCATGTTCCTACTATGACATATTTCAAAGTTTTTGGGAGCAAATGTTATATTAAGAGAGATGAGGATATCAAAAAGTTTGATGCTAGAAGTGATGAAGGTATCTTTTTGGGATATTCTACAAAGAGAAAAGCTTACCGGTGCTATAATAAGAGACTGAGAAAGATAGTAGAGAGTGAAAATGTGAAGGTGGTTGAGAACCTTGGGAAAGAGATCAGATCTTATGATGATGGTCAACATATTGTTTTAGCTCCTATTCATCCTAAAGAGCCTAAGAAGAATGATGATTGTTAATGCGGATGTTGCTGCTAGTGAAGATGTTCAAGAACCTGAGGATCAAAACAAAAATAAGAGTCTGAGGTATGTCAAATTAAATCATTCTGAGAATCAGATTATTGGTGATAAGAATAAAGGTGTGATGACTAGAAGAAAGTTAGTTGCAAATGAACTATGCTTGATTTCTAAAGATGATAATTGGACAAGAGCCATGGAAGAAGAGTTAGATCAGATTGAAAAGAATAACACTTGGGAACTTGTGCCTAGACCTAAGGATAAAAATGTTATTGGTACTAAGTGGTTTTTAGGAACAAACTGAATGAAGCTGGTGAAGTAGTCAGAAATAAAGCTAGACTGGTCTATTAAGGACATTCACAACAAGAAGGAATTGATTATGAAGAAACTTTTTCTCTGGTTGCCAGAATTGAAGTTGTTAGACTATTACTTACTTATGCTACTTAAAATGATTTCAAGGTATATCAGATGGATGTCAACTCTGGATTTTTTAATGGTGATCTAGAGGAAGAAGTTTACATTGAGAAACCTAATGGATTTTTACTGTTAGATGATGGAGACATGGTATGTAAGTTGAAGAAAGCACTTTACAGATTGAAACAAGCTCCTAGAGCCTGGTATGATGGATTAGGCAAATGCTTTTTGAAATTGGGATTTACTAAAGGTGTTGTTGACAATAATCTGTACTTTAAGATTGAAAATGATAACATTATGATTATTGAAGTATTTGTTGATGACATTACTTTTGGCGGTGATTATGATATGAGTATGAAGTTTGCCGGTGATATGCAGAAAGAATTTGAGATGTCTATGATTGGTGAGATTAAGTTTTTCTTAGGTTTGCAGATTGCACAGATAGGAAAAGACATCTTTATATGTCAAACTAAGTATGTGAAGGAATTGTTGAAGAAGTTTGGATTAGATGATTCCAAACCAGCTGGAACTCCTATGGTGAATAGTTGTAAATTGTCCAAAAATGATGAATCTCCAAAAGCTAATCAGAGTTTTTACAGATCTATGGTTGGTTGACTACTATATCTTACTCATACTAGGCTTGACATTATGCATGCTATGTGTATGGCTGCTAGATATCAAGTTGATCTGAAAGAGAGTCATGTCACTGCTATTAAGAGTATATTCATATATCTAAAGGGAACTATGGATTATGGTTTATGTTATATGAAGAATGACGGTATCATGTTGTGTTCTGATATTGATGCAGATTGGACTGGTGATAGTGATGACCAAAATGTTAGACATAATGCACCACCAAAAGGGGGGTGAATACATGGTTCTCAATCCATTCCTTTTAACTATTCTAGGTGAGCATACCAGTTAATAGATTCTAACTTAATGCAAAGTTACTAGTTAGTGAGGAGACTAAACACAAATGCATTCACACTCAAGGGGACAACACATAACACCATATGTACGAGGAAAACCAAAGATGGGAAAAACCTCGGTGAGCAATACTATTGGAGTCTATTGCTCTAATCCAGCCTCACAATCAAAACTATTACATGTTGGCATTTTTGATGTTTATGTTGTGATTTTCATTGATGGACACACATTTGCATTGAGATCCTCTTTATATGTATGAGTTAGAGAACAACCAATATTTGTTCCAACTAGTATGTTGTATTATAGTCTTTAGACTATTGATGTTTTGCAGAATGTGTTTCCCGGTCTAAAGTGGCATGTTGACCCCAAGCGATACGAGGGATTAAAGTGGCATAACACATTTTTAGTAGTCTTCATTTTTGTCAAACTGGCAACTGGCATTTTGTATGAACCAGTAATACTCTGTGATGAGTTACCAAATGGTATTTTGTGTTGAGTTACCATCCACCGATTGTTTGATGGTGCCGACACATTAATGGTGCTTTTTGTGTTGTGTTACCAAGTATGTCCAGGTTCATTGAACCTAGGAAATTGTAATGTAATCCTATTGGACCGACATGAAATTAGATTCCTTTATAAGGACATCATGTCTAGGGTTTTAGGTTGTTGATGTGGTTGTAGTGAAAGTTTATGTTGTTGCTAGGGTTTAAGGTGGTTGAGGAGTTGGAGAGAATATAAATGTGTAGAAGACTGAAGTAATGCGAAAGTGAATTAGGAACGAGCTATCAAGGATCTAACCAAGCAATCTGTGCTATTAGCTAGATCAAACACTTGTTGATTACTCACATCTTTGACAAGTCTATAGCCCTTAACTGGGTAGGCCCAAAAGCCTTTTGTGAATCCTCTAGCAAGGTAGTCCTTAATCAGACTTATCTCCTAATAGAGATTGAGATTCCTAATAGGATCTGTTCTAGTAAAGAACATTGTAAGACCTTAACCGGTTTGACCTTAACTGGTCTGACCATAACCGATCTGGTTCCTATTCTATAGATAGTTACTTGTGAGTTCCATCTCACCGTGGTTTTTCCCATTTGGGTTTCCACGTCAAAATCTCTTGTGTTATGGTGTTTGTGCTTTTGTGGGTGAATGCATTATTTTCTTTTTGGTTTGCATGTGTGCTAACCATTTTGTCTACTAAACTGTTTTACCGGTTTACTATCAGTCTTGTAAAGTGTTTAAGTGTAGAGATTTTTGGCATACTAGTTCATCCCCCCTCTTAGTATTCATCAATTGGTATTAGAGCCAACCTTTCTATAAGTTTAACCACTTGGAAAGAGATATGGGGGAATACTCTATAAGGGAACTTGCTCATCGGCTCACTCAGTCTGAGCAATCCTATGATGATCTTATGGTCAAATACAAGGCATCTCAAGCAAAAAGAAGAGAACATGCAGAAAAGATGATGGAGCTATTTGAAAATAGTTCTTTAGATGAAGCAGACATGGAAGCCCTAATTGCAGTAGTAAATAAGTTGAATGAATCAAACTCCAACCTGAGAACAGAGTTGGAAGGACTGACTATCTGGATGTGTCAAGAGCTTGAGAACTAGAGGAAAGCTGAAGATCTATTGAGAGAAAGAGATCATGAGATCTCCAAGCTGAAACAAGGGATCAGTGCCCTAACTACTCAACTCCATGCAAGCAAAGTGGAAAAGGAAGACATGCAAGGAGAACAAAACATTGCCATCTCTGAGAATGAAAACTTGTTGGGAACAAATGCTACTATTTCCAAAGAACTCTCTGAGTCAAAGGAAATACTTGCTAAGTTCAACAAGAGTACTATCAAGCTAGAGCAAAAGCTTGAATCTGCCAAACCAGTCAAGAATACCAATGGACTTGGTTATTTCGGTCATAAGGAAGGTGAGACCTCTAGTACAAATGCTAGAACACCAAAGGATAAAGGTAAGCAAAAGTTTAAACCTGTTTACTTTAACTATCTTAAAGAAGGACATACTACAAATGTGTGTAGGAGTAAGGCTTACAACAATTTTCCTTATTTCCTAAATGACAAGCCTAGATCCTATAGATTCAATGGTAACTATTATGCATGCAACAAGTATGGGCATAGAGCATCTGAATGCAGGTCAGTTATGAACAACATTGATAGATATCCTCAGAGGACCCAAGGAGTTGGTCTTGAACCTTTTGTGAACTAGAATCACAACTGGTTTAATACCTTCAATCATTAGCAAAGAAGCGGTGGTTATCAAGTGGCAACCAAATGGAGAGCAAACTGTATGGTCTATCATGGCCATGGTCACACTGCTGTAGCATGTAGAAGGAAGAATGGAAACATGTATAATGGACCTTGGAGAGCACCTGGATTGGTCTGCTATCACTACAACAAACTGGGTCACATTGCCAGATTCTGTAGATCTAGAAATGACATATCTGATGATATACCAGTCACTCCAAAAGGAAACATTGATGTTGACATTGTTCAAGCAGACATGAACAAAATCTGGCAGAAGAAACCAATGGTGTTACAAGAGGAACCAGTTTCTGTACCTAGTGTGGAAACCACAGAACCAACAAACTAAGCTTCAGAAAAGCTTAGGGGGAGCAAACGGTGAAATGTTTTGAACTCCCGGCTTACACTGGTAAAAGACCTTAACTTGTATGTGATACCTGTCATTTGGCAGAAGACCAGAAATGGTAAAAAGGCAAATTAGGGTTTACGCCTTAATGGGGGAGCATTAATTGTGGTAGGTGAGAAACATACGTAAAAGGATTTTTCAAATCACTTCTCACTATCAGTTTTCAAGCGAAGAAAAGTTTTTTAGAGAGCAGAGCGACAAAAAAGCGATTTGAGCTGAGATTTTGAGAAATTGACAAACCGCAAAGGAGATTCAAATTCAAACTGCAAATGGTCAAGTGGAGAACACAAAGCGATGATTCAACAACTGGCAGAGTGTGAAGTGAAGGAAAATCTACAAGCCCTAAATTCTTGTGTTTCAAAAGGTATTTCTCGAGTTCTTAAAATTTCTATCATGGCTTCTGCATCTCATACTAGTTCTAGTGCATCTGTCGAGTCGAGAAGTTTTATTCAATGAAATTCTAAGTATAATGCCCTATCACAAGTTCCAGCTAGTGTGGTAGTAGAAGAGGGAATTTCTGACTACATAGATTGCAATATTGAATACCTAGGGTCTCTAGCTATCCACTCCCAGTCAGGTTTATTTTGTGGAAAGGACAAGAAGATCAAACCGGAGTATAATATTTTGGAGAAGAAGAAGCTCCATAATGTTGTTTACTTCTTGGAAGATTTCATAGAGGATCATATAAGGATCATTCTGAGCAGAGTCCATGGTGACAAGAAGTACCCGAAGTGAACACATGATATCACACTGTAGGAAATTCATGCTATCACTAGTTTCTACAACACAGGGGAAGTGCCAGCCCTAAGGACAACAAGCAAAACTAAAATGTCCAAGCTCACCAGTTCAGTGAGCGACTCACGAGGCATGATAGTCAACTCTATTAAGGATGATCTGGTTAAGTATGCCTGCATGGTAATAGGCTGCCGAACATTCTCTACCAACAGAATTAACTCTATATCTGCTGTAGCGGTAAATGGCGCTTACCGGATGATAAAAGAGGATGCATCATTTGACTTGTGCAACGGTATGCAGAGACAACTCCTATTTAATCTGAAGTCGATCAAATAGGATAATGTACTAAGGTTCAAGTTTGGACAACTACTGGTTGGGTTGTTTTTCTATTTCCAAGGCTACTTTCCAAGAGTAGGAGATGTCCAGTGGTTTGCTGAACAACCGGTGACCAAGCAAATCAAGGAAAGAATTGAAGCAATTGGAACCAGTTACCCTGATGTTCTGAACAAGTATTTTGATGAGTTCAGATATAAAATGAGCCAGAGAATGAGGATATCAGGTGACATCGTCAAGAAATATGAAGATGATATCTATTTCACCATCCAGGTGGATAAATGCATAATGGAGGCTGTTGAGCCCAGACAGGAAGAAGTGGAGCCAATGGGCTATGAGGTGATGTATGATATGCTGGAAGGGTATGCCTCTACCCTTATTGCCTCACCTCTTGATCCTAAGGCAAAGAGGACTGGAATCTATCTAGAAAGGGTTACATAGGTCGAGGAACCCTCTACAAAGAAAGAAAAAGAATGTGTAGTGAAGAAGGCAAAGGTAGTGCCTACAACATCAGCACCGGTTACTACTGCAACTCCAAAAGTGACCAAGCGGTCACCAACCAAGAAGAAACCAGAAGCGACACTAGCTAAAGTGTTCAAGAGAAAGAGAAAGACAAGAAATACCTCTCCAGACTCAGAAGAAACTATGTCTGAGGAGCATCCCAAGAAGGTGAGACAAACAAGAAAGAAGACAAAGAATGAACCACCATCATCGACACTGGTAAATATTGATATCTCCTCCTACAAACCTTTGACACATTGTCAAAGAACTATCAAAAACATTAGGAGAAAAGTATTGAATGATTTAATTGATTATTTTGATGACTTTAATGATGATGAAAAGGAGGCAGTGGAAAAAGAAATAATTCAGTATTTATGTGTTAATGACTGGTTCCCTTCAGAAATTAGATATGAAACACTGAATTCTTTGTATAAGTCCTTAGACAATAAATGGCGCATTGCCATAGAGCAGGAATAGGAAATGAGAGAAAATTTTTTTTGCTGAACATTTTCTTGATGTATCAAATTCGGAACTGTTCGATGTAATGAACAAAATCAAAGGTCTTTTCTTCATGAGAAGAAGAAGACTCCTGCTACTGGAAGGAAAGGGTAAAGAAGTGTTCAAGGATACACACACTCATTGTCTAGATGCGCTGAAGATGCATCAAGTGGCTGAAGCCAATCGGCAAGCTAAGAAAGAACTGGTTATATCCAAACCAGGCAAAGTACTTGATGATGAAGGAAATTCGTTTGATGAACCGGTCGACACTATTGATGTCGATGCCCTGGATGTAGAAGATGTTACTCAGAAAACACCATCTGAGGCAACAGGCTAGGAGCAACAGGCTGAATAGGTTAATAAGCAAGTTGAGGATAGATAGGAAGTGACAAAGGAATAGGTAGAGAAGAGGAAAAAAGATGAAGAGGAGAAGAAGAAAAAGGATGAAGAAGAGAAGAAGAAAAAAGATGAAGATGAGAAGAAAAAAAAGGATGAAGAAGAGAAGAAGAAAAAGGATGAAGAGGAGAAGAAGAAAAAGGATGAAGAGGAGAAGAAGAAAAAGGAGGAAGAGGAGAAAAGAAAAGAAGATGAAGAGAAAAAGAAGCAAGAAGATGAAAGGAAGAAGAATGAAGAGGAAGATAAGGAAGAAGAGAAGAAGAGAGAAGCAGAGAAAAAGAAAAAGGTAGAGGAAGACAAAGCAGAGGAAAAGAGAAGAGAAGCGGCAAGGAAGAAAGCAGAAGAGGATAAGGAACAAGAAGCAACAAAGAGAACCCAGATGGAGACTCCGAAGGCAACTAGTAGTCAAGCCAAACCGGCTAACCTCACCAGTCCTATCAATCTCCAGTTTGCAAGTGAAATAGAGCTAATGTAGAGAATCAAGGTTTCTCAAGAGCACCTTGAAATTATTCGAAGGAAGAAAGAAAGAATAGGATGTAATTCAAGCAGTTGTGGATATTCTTACCGGTTTGATACCTGGCACAAAGCTTCCCAACACTAATTCATCACTATCTAAACTTAAGCTCCTATGCACAATAGTGGATGATCAGGTGTAGAGCCTAGAAGAAGTAGCAGAGGCAAATGTCAAGAAGGAGCATAAAAAATCTCTTAATATAGCTCTGGTGAAGAAGTTGAATGAGCTCTAGTCTGAACTGAAGAAAGAACAAAAGGATATAAGGGACGCTCTGGATAAGGGGAATCTGCTACTAAGAAAGATCTGCCAACCTCATCTATTCTATGATGATGTGCTATCTTAGAAGAAAAAGCTTCAAATGGACTTGTAGTCCTACATGAGCACATTCAAGCCACCTTATGATTCCTTTACAACTTATGGGCAAACCGTTCACCGATTTCGCATCCAGTCAGCAAAAATGGAGCAAGAGATCAACACCCAGTCTAGAGATTTGCAAGAGCTACAACTGTTTCTACTCCCATGATTGCAAATTCTTCAGAAGTGCTATCTAAACCTGGATGCCTTAACAGTTACATAGGAAATGAGCACAATTGATGCCATGGAAGAACATGTTTTCCAGATGTAGATAGAAAAGAAGTAGCCACCTCCCTACTTGAGTCCTGGTTTTTGTCGATGAAACAATTCTTGCCGGACTTCAAATCTATTTTTGACAAGTATCATTCCTTATTGTCATAAACTCTTATTATTTTTAATATCAAATGGAAACAGGGTTGTACTTTGTCATTGTTGGCAAAGGGGGAGAAGAATCCTATTTGGGAGAAGTAGCTGGTAATCAAAATTTTGATATATACTCTAAATATCTCAATGTGTATGCTCTTTATGCAAAATTGTCATACATTGTATTGCCAAAGGGAGAGTGTATATGCTTAGGGGGAGCAATTTTCCTAATGGCATGATTTTGTTGTAAAACACTTAGATGTCAAAATTTTATTTGCCTAAGTGTTACCATCAATGCCAAAGGGGGAGATTGTTGGCATTTTTGATGTTTATGTTGTGATTGTCATTGATGGACACACACTTGCATTGAGACCCTCTTTATATCTACGAGTTAGAGCACAACCGATATGTGTTCCAACCGATATGTTGTATTATAGTCTTTAGACTATTGGTGTTTTGCAGAATGTGTTTCCCGGTCTGAAGCGACATGTTGACCCTAAGCAGTATGAGGGATTAAAGCAGCATAACACATTTTTACCAGTCTTCATTTTTGTCAAACTGGCAACCGGCATTATGTATGAACCGGTAATACTCTGTGATGAGTTACCAACTGGCATTTTGTGATGAGTTACCATTCATCGATTCTTTGATGGTGCTAACACATTAATGATTCTTTTTGTGTCATGTTACCAAGTATGTCCAGGTTCATTGAACCTAGGAAATTGTAATGTAATCCTATTGGACTGACATGAAATCAGATTCCTTTATAAGGACATCATGTCTAGGGTTTTAGGTTGTTGATGTGGTTGTAGTGAAAGTTTATGTTGTTGCTAGGGTTTAAGGTGGTTGAGGAGTTGGAGAGAATATAAATGTGTAGAAGACTGAAGTAATGCAAAAGTGCATTAGGAACGAGATATCAAGGATCTAATCGAGTAGTCTGTGCTATTAGCTAGATCAAACACTTGTTGATTACTCACATCTTTGACAAGTCTGTAGCCCTTAACTGGGTAGGCCCAAAAAACTTTTGTAAATCCTCTAACAAGGTGGTTCACATCTGTGGATCTAAAATCCTCTAGCAAGGTAGTCCTTAATCAGACTTATCTCCTAACAGAGATTGAGATTCCTAACAGGATCTATTCTGGTAAAGAACATTGTAAGACCTTAACTGGTCTAACCTTAACTAGTCTGGTTCCTATTCTGCAGATAGTTACTTGTGTGTTCCATCTCACCGTGGTTTTTCCAATTTGGGTTTCCACATCAAAATCTCTTGTGTTATGGTGTTTGTGCTTTTGTGGGTGAATGCATTATTTTCTATTTGGTTTGCATGTGTGCTAACCGGTTTGTCTGCTAAACTATTTTACTAGTTTACTGTCAGTCTTGTAAAATGTTTAAGTGCAGAGATTTTTGGCATACTAATTCACCCTCCTCTTAGTATTCATCATTACAATGTTTAGGGCACCAACCCAAGGAGCACAAACCCCTAACTTGTTAATGGGCTACAACCCAAAGGAGATACAACCCCTACACTGAGCTACAACTCAGTGATCATAATGAAAACATCAATTACAAAAGTAGTTATCTTGTTACAAGAAAATCTTGCAAACATTTCATATACCTTACACTACTGATGAGATACCTTCTTTGCTACATCGACTCATTCTTCTGTTGCTCCCATTTGCTGCTTTGCTTGCTAGTAAACTCTACCGGTTCACCTCTCTTTTGTTCTACTCTTACTTAATCTCCTACTCATTGCTCTTCTCTTCATTGGTACTACACTCTACCAGTTCTATGTCTACCTACTCTGCAACTTCCTTCACCTCTGCTATGTCGGTATGGACACTACTAATTCTACTCTTCTACCAATTTAACACTTCAACCAAGCTCTCCCTCACTCTCACTTTCTTCTTAGATACTTGTTGAGCACTTGGCTGATTTTCTCTCACATGCAAAAGTAATACACTTCACAACAATACAATATCTCTCTATTCAACAACACTTTAACTATGTCTTTGGCCTACATATTTATAGTCCGATTTTCTGGCTAAAACCCTATTTGAAATCTAGGCTGTTAGGGTTTCCTTATCATCCTCAAGGAAAACCAAATCCAATCAAATCTTACCCAATCTGATCTCCTAGAAAGACAACTATACAAATCTACCATTAATGCACCTTCTTGATCACACCTTCTATCTTTGGCAATCTTCTTCCATTTTGTCAGCATATCTTAGTCAATCACCATAAATGGCTCAGTTGTTTCCTTCACCAACTTCAATCTACACAATCAATCTGTCCTGTATCTTGAGCCACACACCTCTACAACTCTACCTCGAGCTTCACGGTCACCATTAATGTTGGACCAATCACAACTACCTCTTTGACATCAGACATCACCATCCTTTGCACATTCCCCACCTTAGCTGCATGTGGAATCATAGTTGGTATCCTCCTCATCACATTGTTCTATCGGTTTATCTTGGTCCTTGACCACAAACATAAACGGTATGCCCATACTGGTTCACCAATCTTACCGACACTAACCACCTTGCCAGTTGTCCTTCTTGTTATGACCTTTTCTAATTTTTTGGTATAACCCTTATGTCTACACTTCACTGCTCTGTCGATGTCTCACACTCTACTGGTTACCTCACCATGTTTGCACTATACTGAACTGCTGGTGGAACACTCAAAATGGTCTTCAGACATGTCAATCCAAAACCTGCACCTTATCCATATTACTAGTGGGCTTTCATACTGGTAACCACTCTTGATGACACCATGCCATCATCCTTCTATAGACTTTATCTTTAGTCCAACTACTTGCATCTGCTCAGCCTTGCCTTCTCCCTGATCAGATCGGACCATATCTCAGCTAGTTTGTCAAAGTGACAAACCCATCACTCTTCATCGATGGAGTGACATCTTGTCTTCTGCATCCTGCAGTGTACACATGTGACTTCCCTGCTTGTGCAACATATCTTCAAATAGGCACATGTGATTTGGTGTTGGCACTTTCACTGTCAGTCATCTCTTCCCATAGTGACTACATCTTCATCCGATGGGAGTCCTACTGATCAACAACCTCATAACATACCGGTGACCTATTCATTCTCCTCTTCCAATGTTCATGTGATTTAGGTAATATTTTACCTCTTTATCACAGACAACATCCAAGCATCTTGCCCATTGTCAACACTTCACTTATCAGTTGACATACTCTCCTTATCGGGAATACACAATACCAGTACTGATTACCTTACCATTCCATCCACACAAGTTAGGCACCAACTTGTGTACCAATGACTCCTGGGGTCATCCTCCTCACCTTATCAGTGTCCTGCAACCCAAGGTGATACCAAAGATATCTCAACTTGTACTCCTCCTTGATAGTCTTGCACATACATCACTCATATCGGTAGTCATTCCATACCCATTTGACATCAATGACAACACAATGCCAACAATCTCCTCCTTTGGCATTGATGTCAACTCATGTAGTATCTGACATACTACATAATCCATCTCCCCCTTTCACTGATCTATGAATTCTTAGCACATGTAGTATGTAGTATACTACAAAATATTTCTCCCACTTTGACAACAATGGCAAAGGGCACTATCAGGATATCATTCCTCCCTGTATTTACTGGTCACTGATAGAAATATTTCTCCCGCTTTGTCTTCATTGGATACATCCTCCTTTGATACCAATTATCATATTTTGTTGCATTTTCTCAAGTCACAACACTTGAGATGGAGGGCTCAACCATCAACTGACATCAATTGAGCATGAAAATTCTATACCATTTGTTAAAATACTCAATTGCAGAGGGATGTCCTAGTGAAAACTACTCACCTATTGGTCAACCTACATCACCTCCCATTTGATCCCAAATTTTTTTAGAAATGAAATGTGATTGTACTACCAATACAACCAGCCAAATGACAAGTAGGAATCAAATGTGATTGTACTATGAATACAACCAACCAAATGATAGCTAGATACCCCTTACGATGAAATTTTCCTGGGTATTCCTTCTATGACCTTTCATTATCTGTAGTTTTGGGTAGTTAGTGCACTTACTCTTCCAAGTTCAAGCATCCCGGCTTTGCATCATAGCCACTTGAACTCCCCATGAGTTATACATCTCAGGTTCTTATCTCCGGTGGGGTCTAATATCGGGGCTCCAATTTTCTCCATACTGATTAAGATGTGCAATTGTGATCATCTGATGATCTTTTAGTTCCATTATATCCACCACAACCTATGACATGATCCTGGATGAACATAATTCCATACAATGTCATCATCAAGTCATAAATCTAATCGGTTAGCCCAAAAAATATTCATGTCTGTATGATCAACCACCAGGCCAACATATGTCATTCAGGTCTTTTCCAGTACCACCCAAGATATGAAATCCACATTCCATGCTATCGGGGCTAATGCAATGATTTCCAACTTCATTGTCTTACATAACCTACAAGTACCTATAGTATTTATGCCGGTAACATCCTGCACATGTTAGTTCCCTGTACCAATCCACTATCATTACCAGAGCACCTTCTTGTGACTCCTGACATTCTGTATCACACTATATCTAATTCCAATTGTTATTTTGTCATACATTAACGCAAGTAGTAGTGGTCCAACACTAATCTATAGGTGTGTAGTTAAGGCAGCCTCTACACACACTTATCATCTCATTTCCATCCTTCACACTGGCAACAACATGTTCTTCCATGTTGCCTTCTTCACTGAGGGGGTGAATGATTAATTCAATGTGCTACTCCCCCTAAGATCCCACATCTCCTTCACTCCTTAGGAGATATCACCTGTGTAATGTGTGCATAGTGTCGGTCCATGGTCTTCTTCCTCCATACCTACTTGGTCTCATTCTTTTTCCCATTTTTAGGCTTGGGAGTGGGTCTTTCCTTCTTCTATTGATGGGTCCTTCCATTTCCTAATTCTCCATTACAACCAAAAGTAGTGCTATAGTATCACACAACATCCATCCCAACTTCATGTTTGGAAATCTCTTGACATACCGGTTTGACCATTGTTTTCTGGTCATGTTTCTGTGACTAGCAATCGAAACTGGTGGACCTCTTGCTCCTGTAGGGACATTCCTTCTTTGGTTCCATGTAGGTATCTAACTTCCAAATGCTCTATATCCACTTTTATGCAGAGCATAGTTATACTAGCCACCATATGACTACAGGTTCCTCTTCCTACACTCAAACTCTCTATGGACAAAACCATTGCAGTTATGACAAACAACATTTGCATAATCGGGAGAGGGGACATGCATGTATCTACTCCTAGATACCTTTTTCTCATATGCATGATGTCCATGAGATCCTATATTATTATTTCTAGATCTCTTTCTACATTCCTCTTCCCTATGGCCATAAGCATTACATGCAAAGCAGTAACTGGTAAAGGATGGCATATGACTTACCAGTTAATTTTTCCATGCATGAGGAGATCTTATCAATTTAGCATCCCCATTTCTTCTTCTTTGAGAATGGATCCTTGGTTGTCCATTCTATGCAGATCTTCCATCTGGTCTCTTCTTTTCCCACACTTTCTTTGCTTTGTGGATGGTAGCATTTCTATGTCCTCTGCCGATAAGAGGTCTTCTTTGCTGCTTTCTCATTTTCTTGCTTTCAATGAAGCTATCTTCTCCCATCTTCCCTTTATCTTTGGGATCTTCAATGTTCCTCCTTTGTGCAGCACCGGTCTTCATTCTTGTCTACAAGTCTTCATTGGTTGTTCTTAGGTCAACTTTCTTCCAAGGATCATTTCTGACTGTGAAGGTCTATCCCTTGTTCTCTCCATTTGAGGAGACAAACTGAATGTCATTTTGGGGGACATTTTTTGCTGGTGGAGAATTCACCAACACCACTTCCTGATCCTTCAGTGTCCTTGGCATGCTTTTGCTTTTTAAACATTTTTCTAAGGCATCACTGTTGCCATTAAACCAAATTCTTACCTTGAGCTCATCCTGAAATTTCTCAAGGTCATTTTGGAGAGTCTCCATTTCTCCAAGAAACTTTTGATATTCCTTATCTTTAATTTATAGCCTAGATGGTAGATCTTCACACCGACACACCTTGGTGTTCTTTGCCTGAGACTTCAATTTTGAGATACATTTCTTAGATTCCTCAAGGTATTTTTTCAGCCGGTTCTGCTCTACTATAGCAACATTCTTGAATAGCTTGTATTCATTTCTCAAGTTCTCCCTTTCACTTTCCGTGGAGTCCAAGACTGATTTCAAATCATCAATCAACCTTTTTGTCTCTTCTAGTTGAGAGGTCAATAGGCCAACCTTTTTATTTGACACATCAAGGTAGGTTCTCAATTGACTACAATCCTCATGAACTGATCTTTTGTAGATTTTAAAATCATTTCTAATATTTTGAATCTTCTAAAGAACTTACTAGTTCACAATCAAGATCTACTTTTGCATCTTCTTCTTCTTCTCCTTCATTATCAATTAGATCTTGATGGCTAGATCTATCTGTCTTGTCTCCTTCTTCCTCATCATCATTGTCAAACACATCTTGTTGGTGGGATCTATTTACCTTTTCTCCTCCTTATCCTTCCTTTTCAGTGTTGCAATCAAACACATCATATTGGTGGGATCTATTTGCACTATCCCCGTTTGATGTGTGACTCTCAATGTCAATCTCATGGGCCATGAAGAGATGAGTCTCCACATCACCAATGTTGTAGCAATAATTTGAACTGCCTTTGTCATCTTCACATGTATCTTCAACATTATTCTTCTCACTCTCACAAGCTGATTCTGTGGTGCGGTGTTCATTTCCATGGAGCTTCTTTAGTATATCCCATAGACTTTTAGCTGTTTTGCATCTATCCACCTGTGAGGAGACATCACCAGTGCACCCACTGAATATGGCCTTCATGGATTCTTCATTGCACAAGCATATTCTTTCTTCTTCAAATCCGGTGGGAGGACTGACAATCCTAGGAAGACCATTGACAACTAAAATCCATACATCATAACCTAGGGAAGATAGTAGACTTCCATTCTACAACTCCAAATGGCATAGTTTGATCCATTAAGCACTGGAGCGGGGATTGACACTAAAAAAACCATTGTGTTCTTATGCCAGAATCTACCCAAGATGGAGAAAACTCATTTGATTGGGAACCTATGCTCTGATACTAATTGTTAGACACAATGCACCACTGGGAGGTGGGTGAATCAGTGGTTCTCAATCCATTCCTTTTAACTATTTTAGGTGAGCATACCGGTTAACATATTCTAACTTAATCTAGACTTACTGGTTACTAAGGAGAGTAAACACAAATGCATTCACACAAGGGGATAACACATAACACTAGTATGTACGAGGAAAACCCAAGATGGGAAAAACCTCGGTGACAAATACTATTGGAGTCTACTACTCCAATCCAACCTCATAATCAAAACTATTAAAATGTTTAGGGCACGAACCTAAGGAGCACCAACCCCTAACTTTTTTATGGGATACAACCTAAAGGAGCTACAAGTCAGTGATCATAATGAAAACATCAATTACAAAAGTAGTTATCTTGTTACAAGCAAATCTTGCAACTATTTCATATACTTTACTCTGTTGGTGAGATACCTTCTACTGCTTTTCTTGTCGATAAACTCTATTAGTTCACCTATGTTCTATTATTCTCTTACTGAATCTCCTCCTCACTGCTCTACTCTTCACCAGTACTACACTCTACCAGTTCTATGTCTGCCTACCTTGCAACTTCCTTCACTTGTACTCTATCGGTATGGACACTACCAGTTCTTCTCTTCTACTAGTTGAACACTTCAACCAGGTTCTCCCTCAATCTCACTTTCTTCGTAGATACTTGTTTAGAACTTGGCTGATTTTCTCTCACATGCAGAAGTAATACACTTTGTAGTAGCACAATATATCTCTATTCAGAAACACTTTAACTATGTCTTTGGCCTACATATTTATAGCCAAGTTTTTCCGCCAAAAGCCTATTCAAAATCTAGGTAGTTAGGGTTTCCTCATCATCCTCGAGGCAAACAAAATCCAATTAGACCTTACCCGATCTGATCTCCCAGAAAACCAACTATACAACTCTGCCATTAATGCACCTTCTTAATCACGCCTTCTATCTTTTGTAATCTGCTTCCAATTTGTCGGCACATATCAATAAATCGCCATAAGTTGCTCAATTATTTTGTTTGCCAACTTCAATCTGCACAATCAATGTGTCCTGTATCTCACACCTCTACAACTCTACCTTGAGCTTCGCAGTCACCATTAATGTTGGACCAATCATAACTACCTCTTTGACACTAGACATCACCATCCTCTGCACATTCACCACCTTAGCTCCATGTGGCATCACAGTCAATATCCTCCTCATCACACTATTCTGTTGGTTTAGCTTGGTCATCGACCACACACATAACCAGTATGCCCATACTGGTTCACCAATCCTACCAGCACTAACCACCTTGTCGGTTGTCCTTGTCATGACCTTTTCTAATCTATCGGTGTAACCCTTGTGTCTGCACTTCACCACTCCATCAGTGTCTCACACTCTACTAGTTACCTCACCATGTTTGCACTGTGATGAATTGTTGGTGGAACACTCAAAATGGTCTTCAGACATGTCAATCCAGAATATGCACATTCTCATCAGGTAGGAGTCTTCTGCACTTGCACCTTGTCCATATTACTGGTGGTCTTTCACACCGGTAACTACTCTTGATGACACCATGTCATCATCCTTCCACATAATTCATCTTGCATTTGTCCATTTGCATCTTCTCAGCCTTGCCTTCTCCCTGATCAGCTCAAACCATATCTCAATTGGTTTGTCAAAGTGACAAACCCATCACTCTTCATGGGTGGAGTGACATCTTGTCTTCTGCATCCTGCAGTGTACACATGTGACTTCCCTATTTGTGCAAGATATCTTCAAACAGGCACATGTGATCTGGTTTTGGCACTTTCACTATCAGTCATCTCTTCCAATAGTGACTACATCTTCATCTGGTGGGAGTCTTGCTCATCAGCAACCTCATAGCATACCGGTGACCTATTCATTCTTCTCTTCCGGTGTTGATGTGATTTAGGTAATATTATGCCTCTTCATCACAAACAACATCCAAGCATCTTTCCCATTGTCAACACTTCACTTATCAGTTACTAGGGATACACTATACTAATACCACCTTACCATTCCATCCACACAAGTCAAGCACCAACTTGTGTATCGGTGACTCCTAGGGTCATCTTCCTTACCTTATGATATCCTACAACCCAAGATGATACCAAAGATATCTCAACCTGTACTTGTCCTTGACAGTATTGCACACACATCAATCATACTGGTAGTCATTCCATACCCGTTTGACATCAATGACAACACAATGCCAACACGAAAGAGTACTACCGGTGGAGCATTCTTTTTAGGTAAGAATTTGGTTTCATGGGCTGGCAAGAAACAAGATTTTGTATCCTTATCTACTTCTGAAGCTCAGTACATTGCTACTGCTAATAATTGCACTCAGATAGTTTGGATTAAGAAAATATTGAAAGATATTAGTTATTCATGATGAGCCTACTACTATATATTGTGATAATTATAGTGCTATAAACATGTCAAATAATCCAGTGC
Source organism: Cryptomeria japonica (assembly GCF_030272615.1). Classification (NCBI taxonomy): domain Eukaryota; kingdom Viridiplantae; phylum Streptophyta; class Pinopsida; order Cupressales; family Cupressaceae; genus Cryptomeria; species Cryptomeria japonica. Next base: position 492,048,563 of record NC_081410.1, on the reverse strand, counting down.
AACATTCAAGGACTAAGCATATATCAATAAAATATAATTACTTAAGAGAGAAAGTCAGTGAAGAGAAGGTGAAGCTAGAATATGTATTTTCAAGGGAATAAATTTCTGATATTTTCACTAAGCCTTTTCCTATAGATACATTTATTTACTTGAGAGACAAGTTAGGGGTATCCACTCCTCTTGATGAGAACTAGATGCATTGAGTTGCATCAATCTGGTGGATTTCAGAGCCTTATTATTTTATTCGGATTGATGAGTTGATGCTTCTCCTCTGTTGGAGTAGTCTATGTTTTATAAGGAAAGAGTTTGGTTTTCTATTTTGAAAATCTTTGGCATTGTTATCAAAGGGGGAGAGAGATCATGTGAAAAACTGCATTATCTATCTTGATCTTAGGGGTAGTTTGTTGGTGATATCTTCTTTCTTTGCATTGACTATTTTTCACATTCATATGTTGCCATTAATGCCAAAGGGGGAGGTTGTTGGATATAGTTGTTCATTTTTTCTGCAAGGATATGTTGTTGTCATTGATGTCAACATATTCCTCTGATTTATTTTGGTGAGTTTGGGAAGATCTTCTCATTTGGTTTTGTAGTTTGGTTTTGTTGATCATTGTTTTGTAGAATCCGGTATTTCCTCTGGTATATTTCGATGTGATCAGATCTTGTGCTAAGGCTTTGGGATATTGTTTGGGATGATCTTATGTATCTTCATTTTATATTTTTAATGATTTGGTACCCCGCAAGTTAGCTTTCTTCATGGCAGATGCTGATTGGTTTAGTTTTTGAGCTTTCTGATGTTGATCGTTGAATATTTGATAAGTGGTGTTGGTGTAGTTGTTGGTGATGATTCTAACATACTTGTTGGTGTTTCCTAGTCATTTTCTATTTGTTTCAGCGATCCACATTGATCGTTGTGTGAGTTTTTGGTGGTTTTCATCAACCAGTGATAATTTTTGTGTTATATGGTATTTCTGATGATGTAGCGTGTTGCAGTTGATCTTGGCATGATTTCTGATAGATGTGATTATTTGGAAATTTAAATTAGGTCCATTATATGTTATGTAAATTATTATATTGGTCTGATGATCGATCTTTGTATCATGTAATGTAATTTTGTGAGTTGAGGGTTGATGGCTTAGCCGACTTTGTTATCAAGGTTGATGAATTGTATATATATGTGAGTTATTCACTTAGTTTTGGTGTCGGTATTGTGTCTACATTATCGGAGAGAGGTGAATATGCGAACAAGAAATTTATCATTTAGTGAAGTGTTGAGGTGAGATTGGTGTTATAGGGTAGATAATTGTGCTTAATTGGAAATGTCATTAGATTTGTAGATGCTATCATTGCAGTTCATTTCTTCTAGATTGTAGTCTAAATTATATTGCAAGTCAGTGAGACTTCCCTAATGGTTGTAGCCTTCTAGGAAAATATGTTTTGAGTAGTGAGCTCTAGGTAATGTGCCTAAATGCATGTGCATTCCCCATTGTAATATTTCCCACATACTACAATAGAGTATCATCTTACTGTGGGTAGGCTCCCACCATGGTTTTTCCCTTAACCAGGTTTTTCATGTCAAAACTCTTGGTGTTGTGTGTTGTGTTGTTAATTTGGTTATCTGTTTATAGTTGCAGTTTATCAGTTTTTGTTTTGTAATTTATTTTTCTAGATCCGGTAAAGACTTATTGACCCCCCCCTCTCAGTCTTCCTTCTTGATTTCAGCTAATAGAGTGAACCTAGTGTTACATTGTTGTAATATTCCTTCACCAGACCTACAACATGATAATAGTACAAAGATCTTTAATTGAATCTACTGTGGAGTTTGAAAATTGTGATATGAGCTTAATGTTGGAACTGATCACATGCATTTGGAGATGCAAACCCTTTTATTCAACCTTTCCTATTGCAATGAGCATTCTGACAGTGTGCCATTTTTGTATTCAAGTAGTTAGCCACCTCTTTGTAAAGAACTATATAACTAGTTATATTCTCATGAGAGTTAACCCTCTCCATGGTTTTTCCCATTTGGGTTTTCCATGTATAAAATCTGGTGTTCCTTGTGTGGCTATGATTTTCATGTTTACTCTGCATTTGTTGTTTCATGTGTGCAATGTATAATTGATGAATATGATATTTATCACTAGAAGGTTTAAGTATGGTAAAAGTTATAAGATCTATGGGAATACTAATTCATGCCCCCTCTTAGTTTTCTGGTCTTTTAACCAGTCCAAGAATTGGTATAAGAGCTTTGGTCCCTTGAATGGAAGCTTAAATACTTGAGGGAGATCCTTGTTGGTTGAATCATGGCACCCATGTGCATGACTAGAGAATTTCAGTTGGATGAAGACTTGTAGTCAACTCTAAAAGATTTACAATGTGTTAAATTAGAGAATGAGGAATTGAAAGAGAATGTGAAGGTAGAAAATAAATGTGTGCATAAGCTAAGAGAACAAATCAAGAAATTCAAATTGAGGCATAAGAAGGTTAAGAATCAGTTGAAATAGGCAAATGAGACTATTAAAGATCTGATGTAGAATATTAAGGAGAAATACAAGACAAAGCAATCCTTGAAAGAATCAATCAAGCTGAAATCTGAAGAATATGGAAAGCTAGAATAAGAAGTGAAGAAGTTAAAGGAAAAAAAAGTCCTTGATAGTAGAAAGCTCCTCAAAGATTTGATCAACATCAAGAATGCTCATTCAGACAAGATCGAACTTAGATTTCAACCCAATGGATGCTCAGATCAAAATGGTAAAGACAAAAATAAAGAAGTTAAAGTTGAAGTTGAGAAGAAGTCAAAAGATATAGGAAAGACCCATAATCAAAATACTAACGCAAGAAGGTCACTAGTTCATCAACCTAATGCATAGAGTACCCATCTTTTAATGGTTATTATTTTCAATGTAATAAATTTGGACATAAGGCTACTAAATGTAGATGCATTTAGTGTTATAGTTGCAAGAGGTTTGGTCATAAGGAAAATCACTGTAGAAATGACATTATGAGTCAGAACAATAATCCAATTGAAGCAAACAAGATGAATTACAACTTTCATGGATACTTGTATACTTTCAATGGCTATGGTCATAAAAATAATCAATGTAGATATAGATCTAATTCAGTAAACTTTGCAAATGGGGTTATCAAATGTTTCAAGTGCAAACAGTCAGGACATTATGCTAATCAATGTGGAAATGGAAATATGGAGAAATATGTTGAGAAGAATGTGATAAAGAATGATGAATCAAAAAATAAGGAAAATTTGGTTTGGAGAAAGAAGGAAGTGAACACAGGAAGTGAGCTTGATATACCGAAATCTAGTACAGGCACCTCTTCCTCTGGTAACTAAGTATAATCCTTTGGGTCAAGGGGAGTTCTCTTTTGAAAGAAAAATATTTTATCCTCCCCTATCTGAGTGGATTATGTCATTGATCTGACATGACTATATTTAGAGGCTATCCAATAATCGAAGAACATTTTGCTGACATTATCGATAAGAAATTTCTTGGTGGCAAAACCCTACAAGGAAATTTTCGATGAGATAAGTATCATTTTTTTGAATTCATTCTTTCATTGTCAATCATGTGTGCTTAAGAATAGTGTGAACAGTAGCAGAGAAACAGAGCAAGAAGGTAGAGTACACAATCATGGAGGTCAAGATGATCGTCGAAGAATCTAACAATGGGTTTCAAGTCTTGAACAAGGTATTTCTAGATGAATTTGACCTGGAGAAAATCAAGAATGCAAAAGCTAATCTAAATGATGGTGAATTGGAAAGAATTAAGGAATTAGAGAGAAAAGGTCTAAATCTATGGAAAAAATTACCTAGGTTTGATGATGTGGAGGTTATTAGAGTAATTATTAGTCATGTTGTATGACAACATCATGTTGGATAAACCCTATCCAATCATGAAGGAGGTTATCTCTATGATCACCAATTTGTGCAACAATAAAGAGGTTCTGACAAAGAAGTCAATCAAGAACAAAGAAGTGGAAGCCCTAACTAGCATAAAGGGCGATTAATGAGCATTGATAATTAACATGATTATCAACCCTATGGTGAGGTATGTTGCCTATGATATTTCTTATAAGGTTTATTTTAGGAATAGGAAGGTGCCACTTCGGCAATTGCAGTATATATGGTACACATGCTTGTGATGGAAAATAAATCATTGAACTTATGTGAATTATTGAGAGAGTTATTTCTTGAAAATGTTAAAATGTTAAAAGAGTAAAATTATCCATTCTGGTTTGGTTCGTTGTTAGTATGTTTAGTCATGTATTGTTTGGGATCCCTTTTGGAAAAAGAAGATGATGCACTCAAGGTAGGGAGATCCAATGAAGGACATCCCATCCTTGCAACCTAACACAAAAACCATGCAAGATATACCAGTAACCAGTAACACAATGCCAAAAATAGCAGAAAGAACAATCGGTAACATCACATAATACATAACTAGTAAACAGTATGAGCAAATCTTATAAGAGATTGAAGAATTACATGTGCCACATGATAGATCAAAGTCCAGGATACAAACAATGATTACAACAAAAATATAAGATCCGTAGATCATCCAAATATCAAATCAGCCTCCAGAAACAATCTATTGGTTCAATCTTAATCCAGATCTCAACCCTTCCAACTTTAGTCCACCGAACCAGAATCTCACCAGTTCTATATCTTCGCTTGATCTCTAAACCCTATCTTCTATCTTCTATGTTCTATCCTTTCAAATGATTCACAAAATTTTACTTATACCATCCACAAATAATAATAACTTGATCAAGTCGGCCCAAAGACCAACCAGTTCATGAAAGTATAAACAATAACAAGTCGGCTCAAATAATTAAGAATAACTTCCAATACACAAAACATCACGTGGTCTTTCAGGAACATTAGACAAGACACAAGAAATACAAATAAATGATCCACCAGTCACGAGCATCAACCACAACCCGATCCAATTTCGCTCAACACACTGCAAGACTAACCGGTAAGAACATATCAACCGGGCCAATACCAAAATCGATATCCCACTGGAATCAAAGCCAAATGCTAGGAAAATTGAATGCAAAATAGACCATGAACTTTAGGGAATAAATCCAAATCCACAATGCTAAACTCTCAAATAAGAAGAAATACCACGATCTCCAAGAAATTCCACTACTAACTGCCTCAACTGGTAAGAACTACACCATTGCTCCTACATCAGACTCTCAAGGTTAATTGAAAAGTGAGTCCCATCACTTGATCTGGTTTGGTGATCTATTAATAGGTACTTGCAAATTCCTCAGGGGGTTTGGCGATCTGACTACAGCTTTTGGTTGCCTCTTCTTGGTGATCTATCAATCCAATCTATAGCTTGCCTCAATCGGTGATCTGTTCAAGTCTCCACCCACTAACTACCTCAAGCTCAAGCTCTAGGATCAATGATCTACCTACAAACCTTGCTCTACCTCACATTTGATAGTTTGAAGAAGTCCACAAGTTGCCTCAACTTCCTCTTCAACCAACGGGTGTGTAACCGGGTCTTCCTCCAACAACAGGTTCACAAACCAGCTTTGATACAATTTGGTGTAGTAAAGTTAGGGAGATACAATGAAGGATATCCAATCCTTTTAGTCTAACAGAAACACCATGTAAAATATACTAGTAATTGGTAATACAACACTAGATAAAGCAGAAAAAACAATGGGTAACATCACAAAATACATAACTGGTAAACAATATGAACAAATCTTATAATAGATTGATGAAATACATATGCCACATGCTGGATCACAGTCTAGGATACAAACAATTCTTACAACACAAATATAAGATCCGCAAATCATACACATATCAAATCGGCTTCCGGAAACAATCTATCGATTCAACCTTAATACGGACCTCAGCCCTTCCATCTTTAGTCCACCGGACCATAATCTTACCGGTTCTACATCTTTGCTCAGTCTCTAAACTCTATCTTTTATCTTTTGTCTTCTATCCTTTCAAATGATTTGAAAACTTCTATTTATACTATCTGCAAATAATAATAACTTGATCAAGTCGACCCAAAGACCAACCGGTTCATGAAACATGTAAACAATAACAAGTCGACTCAAATCATTAAGAACAACTTCCAATGCACAAAACATCATGCGATCTTCTAGGAACATCAGACATGACACAAAAAACATAAATCAACAATCCGCAAGTCACAAGAATCAACCGCAACCCGATCCAATTTCACTCAACACACTGCAAGAGTAACCGGTAAGAACATATAAACCAAGTCAATACCGGAATCAAAGCCAAATACCATGAAACTTGAACATGACAAAGACCACAAACCTAAGGGAATAAATCCAAATCGACAATGCTAAACTCTCAAATATGAAGAAATGCCACGTTCTCCAAACAATTCCATTGCTAACTGCCTCAACCGGTAAGAACTACATTGGTGCTCTAGCATTAGAAGATATATGGGAATCTGGTGTTCTAGTTGCAAGGAAAATATTTAGGTATTTGAATATTTTAAATAATAGAGAAGAAGCTTTGATTGATATTTCAAATCTTTTCTAAATATGTGCAATGTTGGTTTGGTATCCTCTATTTTTGGTTCTGTAGGCTCTTGCTTCGGAAAGAAGAAGAGAAAAAAATTAGTTTTTGGTAGTGTTTCAGAGTCAAAGAAAAGCAAGAAGGATCTGATTGAAGAATATATTGTTGTGATTGAAGATCTAAAGTCTCTTGTGGCTGGAGGAGATTCAATGATTACAGAGTAGGAATTTGGAAAATCAGATGATGAATCTAATTTGGTAGAATTAGTTGACAATGTGGATGGTATCAAGAAAATTGGTGTGATGTGGTTAAATTTAGTAGAGTCAGATAGAATTGAAAGTGTTATGTTGAATCATTTGATCCAGAATAGCATACGCATTGAAGATATTAGTAACTTTCTCCTAGAGTTCTTGAATGAAGTTCTTAAGGAGAATTTATCTGACCAATCTATTGAGTCTCGAGTATCAGAAGAAAAAGGTTTTGATATGCAGAATCTATTAAGTAATTGAAATGATGTGAATAATTTTTTATCAGCGTGCATTGAGGAATTTGGAAACTATATTCATAGTGCTAGCAAAGTCTACAAGTACTATATCTCTTGGCCAATAGCAACAGTAAAGCACAAAGCCAAAACTAATGATGTCGAAAATAAGTTGAGCACTTTAGGAAAATCTTTTGATTTTCTGGATGATAAAGATGCTGAGTAGAGGAAAAGAGTTAACTCTCATCAAAACTAAACTCTTATTCTTCTAAAGGCAAAGAAAAGACTTTGTGAATATGTTTCGGAAGGTGAAGGAGATTGTTGAGGCAAAATTGGAGCATTTTTCTATGTTGCTTGGAAGTGTAGTTGAGTATGAGCAGAACCCATCCACTCTGAATAGTTTCTCCCATTCTATTGATCTATTGGTGGAATGAAAAATCCTTTCAGTAAGAATTAAATTGGTGACAAATTCTTGGGAAGTTCTTCTATTAGAATTGAAGGAGAAATACATGGCTATATTTTAGAAGAAGAGAAACTTAAGGTTCTTTCTAGAGTTGTATTCAGTTTTTGACAATTGTGTATATATTCAATTTTTTCTTTCTTTTCTTTTTTCATCAAAGGTATCCTTTGTCCTTAATTTCAAAAGAGGGAGAAAGGAATGTGGTTTTTGGATTTGAGGAGTTTCATGAGTAAGGGGTGTTGAGTCATATGCAGATATGTTATTCCATCAATGGCAAAGGGGGAGATTGTTAAACTTGTATGAATATTGTTGTCATTGATGTCAAACCAATTATCTGGTTTGGACCAGACAGTTTATGCAGTTCAGTGTTATATGGATTGGTCTGGATGTTGTATGTTGTTGATATGTGTAACTTTATGTTATGAGCAAGTGATGTGCATTTTGGTATAGCCTTTGGTTGTAATAAGATGGAGTTGCTATAATAGAGTGATATCTAGAAGATCCCCATCTCCAAAATTTTGTATTATGTTTTCTCTGGTCTTGGTATTTGTCACATGTCCTCCTATCAGCTATTTTGGTCATGTTAGTCATTGAGGTACTCTTGGTATGTGTAGAATCTGTATTTTGGAGATTGGAGACATTATGCCTATAATGAGTTAGTATATATGGGTCTGGATGACCTTGTCCAATTCTGATAATCATGATATATGCATTGGTCAATGCATTATGTAAAAGGAAGCATGTTTATATCTTATAGAGGCTGACTTGGTCAAGGTTTTGTTTGATAATGTATTGAGCTATTCTGACATATTATCCCAGTATATATATGTATGGTAGCATGTGATATGAGAGGAAAGCAAGAGAGAGAACAAAGAAGTATATGAGATGTGTATGCGAGAGAGACATAGTAGAGAAGATTGCAAAGAAGACAAGTGTGAAGTGGGAGTTGCAGACAATGAAGACAGAGTCAGAGTGCACCTAGTATTATAGTGTTGCAGTAGTCCTTCACTGGACCTACTGCAGGATAGTAGTACACAGATCTTTAACCAAATCTTCTCTAGAGTTTATGAATTATGATCTAAGATTAATCTTGGAACTAATTTTATGCATTTGGAGATACAATCCCTTTTAGTTCAACCTTTACTATTGCAGTGAGCATTCTAGTTGTAAGTAATTGTTGTATCTTTGTAGTGGGAATTTTGATAGTGAGCCACCTGACAATGTAGATGTGATTTTCATATTTACTTTGTATTTGTTGTTTCATGTGTGCAATGCATAATTGATGAATATGATCTTTATCAGCGGAAGGTTTAATTTTGGTAAAAGTTCTAAGATCTACATGAATACTGATTCACCCCTCCTCTCAGTATTCCAGACGTTCAACTAATCCAACAATATGATCACAGTGTGGACCAAGAGAGAGTGCATTGTAGAGTTATAGAGATGGATAACTGACCTACAGATAGAGAGGGATTAGATTAGGATTGAGCAAGATCAAGAGATATCTCAACTAAAGGATGTTGGATTTATATGTTGTTGTCATCGATGTCAAACCCAGTAATTTTGTTACAACCAGATGTGGCATAGGTAGTTTGGGTATTAGAGGTTGAGCAATTATGAAAGAGATATGAATGTGATATGAAGTAGTAAAGCATACATGATCTACTAGAGTCATTTCCGGAAGATCCTCATCTCAAGAATCTTGTGTTGTTATTATCTTGGTTTGTATCTAGTTTGAGCATCATCTATGTGAGTTTTAGTATCGGTTATATCAATCATAGCAGTTATATTAGTTGTATTGGTTTTATCATGCATCAATTTGAATTGATATCTGGATGATTCTATTGCATCATGCTTTATCTTAGAGTTGAGAGTTGTTGTGCTTATGTGTTTGAAGTCTATAGGTCTAGTTTTAATGTCCACGTTTTGGTAAATGAAGTCTGTGAGGGAAGCATGTAAGAGGTTGGTATAGGTCAACTGTTTATCATATTTTTTGTCAAGGCATATTTTGGATAACGTGTTGATCCAAGCAACATATTATTGTGTGTGGTATAGTAGAGTAAGGAGTATGTGAGTGACAGAGTTGTGGACAACATAGCAATTATAGTAGGAGAAGCAGTTTATAGTGTGAGCAATATATGAGAAAATGTGTGTATAGTGTGACACAATGGTGTAGTGATCCCTTATTAGACTTGTTGCAGGTGATTCTAGATAGTGGTACAGTGATCCCTTATCAGATATGTTGTGAGTTGTTATCTGAACTTAATCTGAAACTGACCTCATGCATTAGGACATGCAATTTTCCTCATTTCTATTATTTTCTATTGTAGTGAGCATTTTGATACTGGGTCTCTTTGTAATTTGGTAGTGAGACATATGATAGTGAGCCACCCCATTTTATAAACACCATATAACTAGTTATATTATCTTGAGAGATAATAGTCTCTGTGGTTTTTCCCATTTGGGTTTTCCATGTATAAAATCTGGTGTTCATTTTATGGTTATGTTATTTGTTTATTCTAAATTTTCCATTTCATATTGATTATATTAATTGATAAGATTAATATATTAGTAAAAGTTCTGAAAGTGCAGGAATATTGATTCACCCCCCTCTTAGTATTTCAGTCCATTCAACCAATTCAACAATTGGTATAAGAACTTGGTCCCTTGCTTGAAAGCTTAATCGCTTGAGGAAGATCCTGATTGGTTGAATCATGGCATCGATGTGTATGACTGAAGAATATCATCAAGATAAAAAATTGAAGATAGCTCTTGAATATATGGAAAGTGTAGAATTTGAGAATTAAGAATTGAAAGAGAATGTGAAGGTAGAAAATGAATGTGTGTAGAAGCTGAGAGAACAAATTTGGAAGTTCAAATTGAGACATAAGAAAGTTAACAATCAGTTGAAGCAGATGAATGAAACCTATAAAGATTCAATGTGCAAAAGATTGAGAGAATAACAAGATAGAGGAAACCTTGAAAGAATCAATCAAGTTTAAGACCAAAGAATGTGATAAGCTAGACCAAGAAGTGAAGAAGTTGAAGGTAGAAAGTAAGGTTCTTGATAGCAACAAACTTCTGGAAGATTTGATTAACATGAAGAAATATCATTTAAAAAAGACTAGACTTGGATTTCATGCTGGTGAATTTTTAAATGAGAATGAAAAAGAATAGAGGAAATAACTTAAGGTGGAAATAGAGAAGAAATTAGAAGGTGCAAGAAAAACCTGAAATAAGAGATCTACTATAAGGAGACTACCAGTTCATCAACCAAATGCACAAAGGTACCCATCATTTAATGGTTATGGTTTTCAATGCAATAAATTTGGTCATAAGGCTACAAATTCTAGAAGCATTCAATGTTACAATTTCAAGAGGTTTGGTCATAAAGAAAACTATTGTTGAAATCATGTTATGAGTTAGAATCATAATCTAGTTGGAGAAAATAAGGTGAATAGTAACTTTCAAGGATATTGTCATATATGAAATGGCTATGCTCACAAAGCTAATCAGTGCAGATCTAGAACACATTCAATAAATTCAGTGCAAAGGAACATCAATTGCTACAAGTGTAATTAATTCAGACATTATGCTAGTCAATGTAGAAATGAAGGTATGGAGAAGTCTACTAAGAAGAATGTGATGAAGACTATTGAATCAAAGAAAAAGGATGCCATGGTTTCAAGAAAGACAGAGGTGAAGAATGAGAATAAGCCCGGGGTATCAAAATTTGGTGCAAGCACCTCTTCCCATAGTAACTGAGCATATTGCTTTGGCTTAGGGGGAGTTTTCAAAGAAAATATTTTGGCCCCCTCTTTTGAATTAGTTCATGTTGCCAATCTGGCATGACCGTGTTAGAGATGTTATCTAGTGATTCAAGGTTTGTGTTGAAATCATTGATAAGACAGTTTTTGGTGGAAAAACACTAGAAGAAATTGGTAAGTTAAATTTGGGAATTTGAGATCATTTTCGTCATTATGCAAAAAAGAATTAAAGAGAAAGAGCAGAAATTAAAGGAGTGCAGAATAGAGAAGCAGAGAGAGCATGGAATCTAAAATGATTATTGAAGAATTAAGTAGCGGAAGCTTTTAGTTGATGGAAAAGGTATGACTAGATGAATTTGACATAGAGAAGATTAGAAAAATGGAAAGGAGTTTAAGTGAAGTAGATTTGTAGAAGGTCAAAGAGTTAAGTCACAAAGGAATGGATTTATGGAGTGAATTTTCATGGTTCAACAATGAGGATGTAATTAGGTGAATTTTAAGTCATGTGTAGAATGAATGTATCATGTTGGATAAACCATATCCAATCAAGAAGGATATTATTTCAATTGTTACTAGCTTGTGCAATAGTGGGAGTGTATTAGTTAAGAAGACAGTAAAGAACAAGGAGGTTGAAATCCTAACTAGTGTGATAGGTGATCAGAGAGTATTGTTGATCGACAAAATCATTAATAGTTGCATATAGAATATCCTATAAGATTTATTTCACAAATAGATAAAATTCTACTTCATCTATTACAGTGTATGTTGCACACATGATTTCTATGGAAGATGTTGTATTTGATTTGTGTGAATTGTTAAAGAATCAACTATTAGAAAACATTAGAATGACAAAAGACCAAGGCTATCCCTTCTAGTTTGGATCATTACCTATATGTTTGGCTATGCATTGTCTATGATCTCGTCTGACTAAGGAGAATGTGATATGGGAATTTGGAGTGTCGGTTGCTAGGCAAATATTTTGATATCTTAATAGCTTGGATAAGATAGATTGGATAATATCTTATATTTCAAATCATTTATGAATATGTGGAGTATCAGTCTGGTATCCCTAGCTACTGATTTAGCTAAGGAGGGTTCCTCCTCCAAAAAGAGACAGTGCCTATCAGTACATTGGAATATAAGAAGAGAAAGAAGGATTAGAAAGAAAAAAGACATTGTTGTGATAGAAGATCTAGAATCCCCTATGGCTAAGGGAAAAGAGGTTGTTCTAGAGCCGAAAATAAAAGTATCTGAATTTGATGATATTGGGTCTGATTTTCTTGAAATTATTAGTAGAGGAGATGGAATAAAGAACATTCGAGAGATGTGGCTTATTTCTTTTTAAGTAGATAGAATTGAGAATGTCTTGATAAATTATTTACTCCAAAAAAATATTAAAATTGAAGATGTTAGTGATGTGCTTCTAGAATCTTTGTGTCTAAGTTATGTTGGGACTCATCAAATTTGGTCAAGTTGAGAGGCCCATTTCAAAAAATTTGCTATTTCATTTTCAAAAAGGCACCTAATCTCATTCAGATATGCCTACTTGTAGGGCATGTAAAATGGAGCTAGTTAGTCATCAAGAGGTAAAGCTTTGAAATGTGTCCTACACCTTTCATTTAGCTAATGAAGTGTTCTGTAACTTTCAAATTTCAGTTTGGATCAATTTATCAAGTACCCATTTCAAGGGGTGAGCTGAAAGTGCATGTTAGGTGCAAATTCATATTTTATTAAGTAGCCTATTTTGAGCTCCTATAACTTTTGCCTAGTTAATTGTCATGGTGAAATTCAAAGTGCACTGAATTCTATGCATAAATGTGAGTCAACATGCAAAATTTTAAGTCCCTGTGAATCCATTTGCTCAGTTTGGTAAGCTCGATCCGTTTGCAGTTTATGGTTTGCACAAGTCCCTGTTTCAGGAGCTAGTCAAAGCCTCACTTTACATGTGTAAAAGATACCCCAGTAAATGTCATGCCAGAATGTTTTTTCTAGGATATTGCTGGTATAAAAGTCAAGCTATGTTTCAAATTTCAAGCTCCTTCCAATCCATTTGATCAGTTTTCAAAAGGGTTTCTTCAGCCACCTTATTCAGTGTTCCGTATTTTCATTGCTACATCAGTTAAAGTTTCTATTTTCATGAGCACACCATTTGCACCTAGTAAGCCTTTTGGTCGAACTGAGTATTCTAAGTTTTGATATGTACTTCAAGGTACCAATGCCCCAGATTTGAGGTTCTATAGAGATCGTTTGATATTTTTAAGAAAGGCATCATAAGTTCCCTACGCATTGACTTTATTAGGTCCGCAGTGCTAACAAAGCCAGTTGGTCATCTTTGACCATTAATATTTCTTCACTCAAGATTCATCTTGAGAAACCGCTTGGCAGACTTCATGTTTGTATATCAGAGTACATGCCTGTTAGTTTGTGAAGTCTAGAAAGGTGTTTTGACTAGTTTGAAAATTACGTGTTTGCGATTAAATGCGAAAAATGTGGCGCAAGTGCCTGAAAGTTGCAAAACTCCGTTTAATGATCCAAAAATGGTGTCGATCGATTCTAGAGGTATGTTTAAGGTTCATGAGGCATTTCAAAGCTTAGTTGCATGAAAACAAAAAAAAATTTAGTCGGAACCACTTTGGGGCCTGACCTGGATAAATGCATGTGCATTAATTTTATGGTGAAATGGTCTTAATTCACAATAATGTATATCAATGTTAGCTCGAGCTTAATTGGAAACTTGGTTTGAGTGAAGATTTAAATTTCTTGATGTGTGTCATCAAGTGCGAAAATGAAAGAGCATAGAAACTCCCTTCAGCAAGTGCAAGTGGTATGTGAAAATGTCAAAGTCCTCCTGCTATGGTGTGGAGTAGCCATTGAAAAAATTCTCAAGAAAATAGCAATTGGTAGGTTTTAGTGGCAATGTTCCCAGCTGTGGTTGGTCAAATAATGAAATTAGCAACAAATAGCAACTATCAGGTGTAAGCAGCCAGTTCTCCTCTATGTTTTGGAAAGAGGCAATTCAATTTTTAATTTGGTAGCCAAGACAAATCCTCCAGTAGCAAGGTGTAAACAAAATCTACAACCAGTAAACATCCCTCCCTATGCATGGCATTTGGGGACTGCAGTAAATGCTGACATCTACCCTCTACCCTACGTGGAAGTGGTAATAAAGAGGCAACATGAAACTTTTCCAACTAATGCAATGGCAGGTGTAAATCCAATTTCCATGGCCATTGCCAGCTAAAACAATCCCTGCGTGAGGTGGAGATAATAAAGAAGCAGTTAAAACCTTAGGTAGATTCAAAGGGCTTTATTAAAAAACTTCAAGAAATTTCTTATTGGGAGGGTCAAAGCCTAAAGCCCTCCCTCCCATGTGGTAGCAGCCTTCAGGAACTTTTAACAAAATGCAGTTGTAGGCAAAGAAACTTAAGGAAAATGCAATTTGGCAGGTGTAAAACTAATTTTGTGCTCTTCGTGTGGCATTTGGAGGGGCATTTAAACTCCAATCAAATGTAGTTCACAAGCCTAATGCCTCCTTTCCTCTCTATTGAACTAAAACTTCCAGGTGGATGCAAATTAGCCATTAAAATTGTCAGGAAAGCTTCAGAAAATGCAGTCCCAGGCAAAAGCATATATCCCACATTGGCTAGGCGTGGGGACATTTTGATATTTAAAAGCAAAAACAAACACATCTATAATGTCAAAGCTTAAAGGCTTTTGACAAGAGGATGTCAGCAACCCTAGTGGACCCCACGCATGCGTGCATGACTCCCAAGGCAAAGAGGCTAGCTGGTGACCAGATGGACCCCATGTGTGCATGGTTCCTGATGTAGATGAATTTTGCAGAGGAAGGGCAAATTAATGAGTGAGCAGGGTTCATCGTGATCAGACGACTGACAATGTTTCGCAAGACAAAGATGCTTGAAAGATAGCCTTTGCAAAATGGTAAAGATAGCGTAGGTTGAAGAAGATCCGACGATCATCATTATTTCATTATTTGAAGTTGCTCGCCTGTTAACCATCACGAAACAGCGAAAGATGAGGTGGTGATGATGTGGTAGTCCAAGTGGTGAATCAGTGAGGTGTCATCCTAGTGGACCCCATGAGAAAATTGCAGGTCGCCATGTGGCAGGGCGCAGGCCAAAAAATGGATGAAAAATCAAAGTTAATGACATAGTCTAGACTATTGAGAAAAATCAAAAAATTTAAATGATGGCCTCCATTGAGGGATTATTTGGCCTAGGGATAATCTTTTTCCCAAATGTAGAAGTATTATACATCGCCAAAAAGCTCTCGAAACAAGGAATCTAGTCATGAAGTTTGTTTCAACAAATATGAGATATTTTGAGAGTAGTTTCCATGGGAAGGAGAAAGGAAAATATTTAGTTGGAGAAAGGGGACACTTGGCAATGTGTTATGCAGACCTAATCTTTTTCCCTCCTCTATTTATTCTCAATTCTTCTCAATTGTAAGGGTTCCTAGTTTTTTTTGGAATTTTTCTCCAAGGGAGAAATCCGAAATTGCAGGTTCCAGTTTTATGCATTTTGATTTTCTTGGTTGTAATGGTTGATGTTCCTATTCTGTTGTCATGGAGTAGATATATTTTGCAGGTTGTATCTTAGTTTCAAGTCACATATATGTAAGGCATATATGCAGTGTAGTAGATTGTCTTTAGATATTTCTTCAAATTCAATAAATTCAGTCTTCAAGGAAGTTTGGGTTTATCTTCTCAAAGTGAGAGTGTAATTCTTGTTCTTAGGAATCCTTTATAGAAGGGATTTAAATTCTATGAGAACAAATTGGAGATTTAGGTTAATATTTGGATTATGTATGATCCTTTGATGAATTTAGAATGTGTTAATGTCAAGCATTAATACAGGGAAATATTTTCAATAAATTTGATATGCAGCTTGGATTCCATATGTAGTTATTTGTATTGACACTATGCCCAGGATGAGGCACTGATCTGTTATAGCTAGAGGTCATTTGCATCATTTTAAAAATCAAATAAGAATTTAATATCTTTTCTTTCTATTTTATGGTAATGTCCCACCTATCTCAAGCTCCAATGTAGTTGAGAGTCAATGTGAATGTAGCTAGTTTGCAGTACTTTCCTTATTGTTAAGCTATGTTTGAGATTTCTGCTTTAATGGTGATGCTGTGTGTGAGTTTAGACTGTATTTGAAGTGCATCATAGGTAAACTCGCCTAGGCGTTGTAGAGCCTGAACAAAAGAAGGATTAAATATCCTTGTTAAGTTGGTCTAGTTAGTCCTTTGAAATCATAGTTGAGGCTGGCTACCTTTCAAAATGTGGTTGTAGATTATACTGGTTGTTCATTTTGTTGTTTAGCATAAAAAAAAGCCAACAAAAATGGAAACTCTATTGGGGAAATGATGTCAAAAAATTCTATTATAGTGAAACCCATGAGTCGGGCCAAATTCATATGGGGAAGAGTCTTAGAAGTTTAGAAATTTGAAAGTCATTTTCAGATTTGAAAGTGTGTATCCTGGAAAGTCTTGTTGCTTTGAAATTTAAAATATTATGTGACTCTGTTGTGTGTGGTATGACCCATAAATCTGAAAGTGTTTCACAGTGTAGATCAATGGTTTAAATTTTATTCCTCTTCAGGGAGGTGGTGACTCTGTAAGATTGAACCTGAGATTTGGAGGAGTTCTTAAAATCTTCAGTCAGAAGTGAAGTGAACAACAACAACAATTTTTTCTCCAGGTATTCCTCAAGGTATTCATGAAATAATTTTGGTCCTTATAAGGTGAAATAGTTACCATTAAAAGGAAAAGAAATTTGCAATTTACATACTTCATGTTTTGAAATTAATTCAGTCATAAGTGATGGGAGAAGTGTGTATAATTCTGAAAATTAGAGACTGTATGTGTTTTGAAAGGAGTTTGTAAAACAGTAAAGACATATCAATACAGTAATGGTTTAGTAGATGTTATAAACCTAATGGATCTATATGTAGTTCCTAGATCTAAAAATCCCTTGTCAAATCTGAAAGAAATTGATAAAGAGATTGCAATATGTCTTCAAGAGATCCAAGATAAATTTCTCTAGTTTTTAAGAAGGAAAGTAGGGAAAAGAAAAGAAGAGTCATCATATGTTTTCTATGAAGGATTTATAGCTGCATTGAATGAGCTTTTAGCTGATGCTAGACCCCATGAGTCTATTTTGATTGAGTTATTTTTAGAGCTTGATGAGCTTGACTCGGTTAATTGGTCTACTACCTTGAGAGAAGAGAGTGTTGCATGTATTAAAGAATGGATATATGAGATTGAAAGTATTAAATCTGAAAATGTACACATGATTGAGGATAGTGAGGGAGATGAATCCATGAGTGGATATGCCTCCTATGATGCTGAAGGTGATTCTTATTCTCAGCATGATAGTTTAGATGTGTATTCAGAGCAAGAAGAAACTTGTGAGAACATAAGTAATTGTTCAACTAATCATGACCCGTTGAGGTTCCAGATCTTAATGATATGGATCACCTTGTTGTTAAGTTCAATCCACAAAATGTTTGCAACCAAAGTTATGAAACTATGTTGTAACATATAGCAACACTTAATGAGCAGCATGATAAAGGTTATGATGCAGATGCAAATTATTGTAATGATGAAATAAATGTGCATAAAGACATGAGCACAACAGATTTAATACCTTTATCAAATTGGGACAATTTTTACAAAATAGAGGATGAAGCTAAGGAAAATGAAAATGAAGAAGAAGGTTCACTAAGTAGTGAACGAATCTCAGAGCTCTTAGCTGCTGATCTTCAGAGGTATGCATCCAAAAGTGTGCCCAATCTCTCATACCCAACCAATAACTATTTAGATACTAATGATGTTTTTGAGGGTGTGAAGTATGGTACATATGGTATTGATTCTTTCCCTATATTTGATTTGAGTGATGGACAAGATAAAAATGCATATACAATTGATAGGTGTGAAGATGTAGATTCATATGTTGATATGAACTCAGATTTCGGTATACATTGTGTGGATCTTGCTTTTAAAAGGCATGCCAATTCTGAAATAAATTTCCCTAATTTGCAAGTGGGAAATGAACCATTGACAAGTGATGATCATGTGTTTTTACTTATGCAAAGTGCTGATAGAAATTGTGATCAGCAAGATGAGGTGCAGTCAGTTTATGAGGAAATATTCCTCTCTAGTTTGCAAGCCATTATTATGGAAGAGTGTTCATCATTTGAGAAAACTAGCAGTAGAGATGTGCCTGATGTTCTCAACTTTCAGAATAAGTTAGGCCACTTTTCATTTCAGCTGGGAAAGAATGGTAAAGAGTATGGCACTCTTATGTCACCTAGTGACCAGCCCTTTCAACATTTGTTTGGTTTTCAAAGATTCTATGATTATGAACATGTTGTTGATTATGTTTTATGTGATCAGATGATTAGAAATGGAAGTGTGATTGATCAGGCAGATAATAATGAAACTTCTAGTTTACCTCCAGTTTGTGGAAATGAAAGTCATGTGTTTGATAGAGTTAAGAATTGATTTCAGTTTTGATGGCTCAGGGCCATTTATAAGTTGTATATTTTGTACAGTTGCTTTTCTTCAGTTGTGTGGTTTTCAATAAAGTGCCCTGTTTCTTGGGTAGAATAAGGAGCCCCATTTTTGAGAAGAGAAGAGTGTTTTCCATTTTTTGGTTGTCTGCTCTACCATTGATTCTGAATTCTTGTGTTGACCTTGCAATCAACCATCCCCAATCAGAGCCACTATTGGGATGCATTAAATTTGGTCAAGTTGAGAGGCCCATTTCAAAAAAAATTTTATTTCATTTCCAGAAAGGCACCTAATCTCATTCAGATAGGCCTACTTTATAGGGCATGTAAAATGGAGCCAGTTAATCATCAAGAGGTAAAGCTTTAAAATGTGTCCTACACCTTTCATTTAGCTAATGAAGTGTTCTACAACTTTCATATTTTAGTTTGGATCAATTTATCAGGTACCCATTTCAAGGGGCGAGTTGAAAGTGCATGTTAGGTGCAAATTCAAATTTTATTAAGTAGCCTACTTTGAGCGCCTATAACTTTTGCCCAGTTGATTGTCATGGTGAAATTAAAAGTGCATTGAATTCTATGCATAAATGTGAGTCAACATGCAAAATTTAAAGTCCCTGTGAATCCATTTTCTCAGTTTGGTAAGCTCGATCCGTTTGCAGTTTATGGTTTGCACAAGTCCTTGTTTCAGGAGCTAGTTAGAGCCTCGCTTTGCACATGTGTAAAAGATGCCCTGGTGAATGTCATGTCAGAATGTTTTTTTCCAGGATATTGCTGGTATAAAAGACAAGCTATGTTTCAAATTTCAAGCTCCTACCAATCCGTTTGATCAGTTTTCAAAAGGGTTTCTTCAACCACTTTATTCAGTGTTCCGTATTTTCATTGCTACATCAGTTAAAGTTACTATTTTCATGAGTGCACCATTTGCACCCAGTCAGCCTTTTAGTCAAACTGAGTATTCTAAGTTTTGATATGTACTTCAAGGTACCTATGCCTCAGATTTGAGGGTCTATGGAGATCGTTTGATATTTTTAAGAAAGGCATCATAAGTTCCCTGTGCATTGACTTTATCAGGTCTGCAGTGCTGACAAAGCCAGTTGGTCATCTTTGACCATTTATATTTCTTCACTCGAGATTCATCTTGAGAAACCACTTGGTAGACTTCATGTTTGTATATCAGAGTACATGCCTGTCAGTTTGTGAAGTCCAAAAAGGTGTTTTGATCAATTTGAAAATTATGTCTTTGCGATTAAATGCGAAAATGTGGCGCAAGTGCCTGAAAGTTGCAAAACAACTTTTAATGATCTGAAAATGGTGTCGATCGATTCCAGAGGTATGTTTAAGGTTCGTGAGACATTTCAAAGGTCAGTTGCATGAAAATGATTTTTTTTTTAGCCAAACCCACTTTGGGGCCCAACTTTGATAAATGCCCGTGCATTAATTTTATGGTAAAATGGTCTTAATTCATAGTAATGTATATCAATGTCAGCTTGAGTTTAATTGGCAACTTGGTTCAAGTGCAAAAGTGAAAGAGCATAGAAACTCCCTTCAGCAAGTGCAAGTGGCATGTGAAAATGTCAAAGTCCTCCTGCTATGGTGTGGAGTAGCCATTGAAAAAAATCCCAAGCAAATAGAAATTGGTAGGTTTTAGTGCCAATGTTCCCAGCCATCGTTGGTCAAATAATGAAATTAGCAGCAAATAGCAACTGGTAGGTGTAAGCAGCTAGTTCTCCTCTGCATTTTGGAAAGAGACAATTCAATTTTTAATTTGGTAGCCTGGCATTTGGAGAGTGCAGTATTAACTCCAAACAGAATGCAAATTGGTAAATGTAAATGCCAACATCTCTCCTCTGCCCGGCATGGAAGTGGCAATAAAGAGGCAGCATGAAAATTTTCCAACTAATGCAATGGCAGGTGTAAATCCAATTTCCATGGCCATTGCTAGCTAAAACAATCCTTGCGTGAGGTGGAGATAATAAAGAAGCAGTTAAAACCTCAAGCAGATTCAAAGGGCTTTATTAAAAAAATTCAAGCAATTTCTTATTGGCAGGCTCAAAGTCTAAAGCCCTCCCTCCCAGGTGGTAGTAGCCTTTGGGAACTTTTAACAAAATGTAGTTGTAGGAAAAGAAACTTAAGACAAATGCAATTTGGCAGGTGTAAAACTAGTTTTCTCGTCTCCACGTGGTATTTGGAGGAGCATTTAAACTCCAATCAAATGCAGTTCACAGACCTAATGCCTCCTTTCCTCTGCGCTAAACTAAAACTTCTAGGAGGATGCAAATCAGCCATTAAAATTCTTAGGAAAGCTTCAGAAAATGCAATCCCAGGCAAAAGCATATATCCCACATTGGCTGGGCATGGGGACATTTTGATATTTAAAAGCAAAAGCAGACACATCTATAATGTCAAAGCTTAAAGACTTTTGACAGGAGGATGCTAATGACCCCAGTGGACCCCACACGTGTGCACATGACTCCTGAGGGGAAGAGGCCGACTGGCGACCAGGTGGACCCCACGCATCCATGGTTCCCGAGGTAGACAAATTTTATAGAGGAAGGATGAATTAACAAGTAAGTAGGTTCATCACGATTGGACGACTGGCACTATTTCGCAAGCCAAAGATGCTCGAAAGATATCCTTTGCAAAATGGTGAAATGGTAAAGATCGCGCAGGTTGAAGAAGATCTGATGGTCATCATTGTTTCGTTATTCGAAGTTGTTCGCACGTTAACCATCGCAAAACAACAAAAGATGAGGTGGCGGTCTGTGAGGCAACTAAGGTGGGGGTGATGTGGTAGTCCAAGTGGTGAATCAGTGAGGTGTCATCCCAGTGGACCCCATGAGAAAATCGTAGGTCGCCACGTGGCAGGGCACAGGCCAAAAAATGGATGAAAAATCAAAGTTAATGACATAGTCTAGAATATTGAGAAAAATCAAAAAATTTAAATGATGGCCTCCATTGAGAGATTATTTGGCCTAGGGGTTATCTTTTTCCCAAATGTAGAAGTATTATATATCGCCGGAAAGCTCTCAAAACAAGGAATCTAGTCATGAAGTTTGTTTCAACAAATATGAGATGTTTTGAGAGAAGTTTCCATGGGAAGGAGAAAGGAAAATATTTAGTTGGAGAAAGGGGACACTTGGCAATGTGTTATGCAGACCTAATCTTTTTCCCTCCTCTTTTTATTCTCAATTATTCTCAATTGTAAGGGTTCCCAATTTGTTTTGGAATTTTTCTCCAAGGGAGAAATCTGAAATTGCAGGTTCCAGTTTTATGCATTTTGATTTTCTTGGTTGTAATGGTTGATGTTCCTATTCCGTTGTCATGGAGTAGATATATTTTGTAGGTTGTATCTTAGTTTTAGGTCACATATATGTAAGGCATATATGCAATGTAGTAGATTGTCTTCAAACATTTCTTCAAATTCAATAAATTCAGTCTTCAAGGAAGTTTGGGTTTATCTTCTCAAAGTGAGAGTGTAATTCCTATTCTTAGGCATCCTTTATAGAAGGGATTTAAATTTTATGAGTAGAAATTTGGGATTTGGGTTAATTTTTGGTTATGTATGCTCCTTTGATGAATTTAGAATGTGTTAATGTTAGGCATTAATACAAGGAAATATTTTCAGTAAATTTGATATGCAGCTTGGATTCCATCTATAGTTATTTGTATTGACTCTATGCCTAGGATGAGGCACTAATCTGTTACAGCTAGAGGTCATTTGCATCATTTTAAAAATCAAATCAGAATTTAATATCTTTTCTTTCTATTTTGTGGTAATGTCCCACCTATCTCAAGCCCCAATGTAGTTGAGAGTCAATGTGAATGTAGCTAGTTTGCAGTACTTTCCTTATTGTTGAGCTATGTTTGAGATTTCTGCTTTAATAATGATATTGTGTGTGAGTTTAGACTGTATTTGAAGTGCATCATAGGAAAACCTACCTAGGCCTTGCAGAGCCTGAAGAGAAGAAGGATTAAATATCCTTGTTAAGTTCGTCCAGTTAATCCTTTGAAATCATAGTTGAGGTTGGCTACCTTTCAAAATTTGGTTGTAGATTATACTGGCTGTTGATTTTGTTGTTCAACATAAAAAAGAGCCAACAAGTTAGTTAAAGAGATTGATTATGCAATGCATTAGTATAGAAGATTCAAAAGAAGAAGCTAATAACATGAAGAGTATGTTAGAGAAATGCAATAATGCACAAAGGACTCTATCTGAATGCATAAATGAAATGAGAGATTGTATCAGTAGTGCTATTAAAATTTACATGTATTGTGTTTCATGGCTGGCTATTGTGGTGAAACATAAACCAAAGATTAAATTGGTGAAGAAGAACTGAGTTCTTTAGGTAAGTCATTTGATTTTCTGAGTGACGGGGATGGAGAGAAAAGGAAAAAGGTAAGTTCTCTTCAGGATAATTTATTATTTTTGCAAAGGCAAAGGGAAGATTATGTGAGAATTTTCTAGAAGGTAAGGAAATTGTTGAAGCTAAACTAGAGTACTTTTCAGTATTTCTTGATCACGAGGTTGAGTATGAGCGTAATTCATTTGTTCTTGATAGTTTCTCTCATGTTTATGATGTGTTGGTGGAGTGTAGAAGTCTATTTGTTAACATTAAGTCGGTTGTTCACTCTTGGAAGGTTCTCCTTCTGGAGATTAAGGAGAAGTATAAATAGGTATTTCAGAAGAAAAGCAATTGAGAATATTTTTGAGTTGATATGCAATTTTGACAATTTTGTTGTTGAATGCATTTATTTTTCTTTCTTTTCTTTTTCATCAAAGGAACCCTTTGTCCTTGATGTCAAAGGGGGAGAAGTTAAATGAGAAAGTTAAATGGAGATATATGAGTAAGGGGGAGTTATATGTAGAGATACCTTTGAGTGTATTATTTTTGAGATGTGCTCCCATCAATGACAAAGGGGGAGATCGTTGGATTTGTGTGAATATTGTCATTGATGTCAAACCTAGTAATCTGGTTAGGATCGGGTGTGGCATAAGTAGTTTTGGTATTACAGGTTGAGAAACTATGAAAGATAGACATGAATGTGATATGAAGTAGTAAGACATACCTGATCTATTGAATTCATTTTTGGAAGATCCTCATCTCCAAAATCTTATGTTGTGCTTATCTGGGTTTATATCCAATTATGGTATCAGCTATGTGAGTTCTGGTATCAGTTGTATTGGTTATACCATGCATCAATTTGTATTGCTATATGAATTATTATATTACATCATGCTTTCTTTGGGAGTTGAGAGTTGTTGTTCTTGGAGGTTGTTCTTATGGTTCCAAAGTCTATAGATCTATTAGACCCATATTTTGTTCTGGTTATTAAGGTGTACATTTTGGTAAATGTTCTATGAAGGAAGCATGTAAGAGGCTAGTATAGGGCAACTTGTTTATCCTATTTTTAGTTGAGGCATGTTTTGGATAACATGATGATCTGAGCAACATATTATTGTGTAAAGTATTTGTGCTTGGCCAACATATTATATATATAGAAGGTGTGTGAAATAAAGAAACAAGTGTGAAGAGTATGAGATAGAAGAGATCAGAGTGTGTTTGGTATAGCATAGTTAGGAGTATGCGAGTGATAGAGTTATGGACAACAAAGAATTTGTAGTAGGAGAAGAAGTTTACAGTGTGAGCAGTATATGAGTGAAGGTGTGTATAGTATGACACAATGGTGTAATGATCCCTTACTAGACTTGATGCAGATGATTGTGGATAGTGGTACAATGGTCTCTTACTAGATCTGATGTGAGCTGTTATCTAAGCTTAATCTGGAACTAGCCTCATGCATTAGGAAATGAATTTTTTCTCAATTCAATTATTTTCTACTATAGTGAGTATTCTGGGTGTGAGCCACTTTGTAATCTGGTAGTGAGCCACCCCATTTTGTAAACACCATATAACTAGTTATATCATCTTGAGAGCTAACACTCTCTGTGGTTTTTCCCATTTGGGTTTTCCATGTATAAAATTTGGTGTTCATTTTGTTGTTAGGTTATTTGTTTATTCTACATTTGTCATTACATGTTGATGAGATTAATTGATAAGATTCATGTATCAATAAATTTTTTTGAAAGTGTGGAATACTGATTCACCTACCTCTCAGTATTCTATTCCAATCAACCAATTCAACAAAGGGGCAGTTGACAACAAACAAAGATAGATATACAACTGAGAGTGATAGATGTACAACAAAGATAACTAGTCTGATAGATTCTCAAGACACAGTGGTATCCTAGGCTTAGAGGATAGAGGAGGCCATGTGGGAGTTCATGAGTTCTATCAGAGAAGCTAGCGTGCGAGTCTTAGTATGTATGCTATTTGAGTTAGGAGAGCATGTGCGATACTGGAGGATGCTATATAAGAGTGCAATTATACCAAAGTAGAGAGCACCATCTTATCATTCATGGTCTAGGATAGAGAGAAGATGACACTCTCAAAGGACACATTACATTATGTGAGTGAAAGAACCAGGAGGAGCTTCATCCATATGATAGGATA
Source organism: Cryptomeria japonica (assembly GCF_030272615.1). Classification (NCBI taxonomy): domain Eukaryota; kingdom Viridiplantae; phylum Streptophyta; class Pinopsida; order Cupressales; family Cupressaceae; genus Cryptomeria; species Cryptomeria japonica. The sequence continues at coordinate 492,023,264 of NC_081410.1, read as the reverse complement.
GAGGTTGAGAGGATAGAGGGAGCACCTTGAAGAACACAAATGGACATTAAAAGGGGGGTGAATCGGTGCATTTTAAGAACTTATAACTATGCGTGATAATACTAATACTACAAATTAACGTAAAACACATACACATAAGAGCACATCACATAGAACCAGATGTATGAGGATAACCCAATGTGTATAAACCTCGATGAATACCAAACCCTAATTTTATGAGCACCTACTCAAAGGATAACCTACCCCTTCTCTGAGCACCCACTCAGAGATTTACAGTGATTGTTCAATTTTACAATGCAATAATAAAGCCTAGTTATAAATGAGTTTTGTAACACTTACAAATTTCTCATAATCATGAGATTGACTTTCTCTACCTGCTAAAGTTATTTTTCTATTTCTCCTCCTTCCACTGTCTTGTTATCTTCTTCTCTCTACTACAACATTACTCTCCAGAATGCTTTGTTCTTTATCTATTTTCCTCTTTTGTAGCAATATGATCTGTCTCTCTCTATCGCTCAATACACTCTCTTCCTTCGGTAGCAACAACACTTGCCCTCTCTACTCTATTTCTACAATAGCTCACACTCTTATGCTCTCTATCTCATTCTTCTACTCTTTACGATAGTGAAACACCTTCACCTCACATCACACTACTTCACACACCTCTTACTGAGTTCTCTTCCTTTTTACCCTTTTCACTATCTCAGAAACCACACCTGTAAAACTGTCGAAACATATTTACAACTACTACTTGATTGGATTAACTCTATACACATTAAATTTTCTTCTACCGAAATCTTGAATATTTAATTCAAGTTGGTTATCTTGGAGGTCTATGACATGAGATTTTATTCTCTATCCTAAATAAGATCTCAGATCAGCTTCCTGAATTAAATGCATTCTATCTATCTTTAGATCAATCTTTGTACTTGGATAGCTAAATTTAGTAATCTTCCCCTTCTCAAAATGATCTGCAATCATTCTTCGAGCCACACAACCTACCTACAACTCGATCGCCATTAATAAATTCTCCATCCTCTCTAAGAAGTTTGACAACTACCACACTGAAATCCATTGTCAGTGACTTCATCATATAAGATATCATCTTTGATCAGCTAGGGTGTCATATGTTTCCATTTCCTTTGTCCAGATCATTTCATCAAAGTCAGTTGCCACCATGTAGATCAGTTTGCCTAGTTGTTGGCATTGTATTGTCATTGATGTCAACCAATAAGTATAGCTTGTCACCAGTATGGATGGTTACCGGTATACAAGGTGAATGCAGGATGCAAGAACGAGATGTTACCAGCATGGATTTTCTTTGGTAAGTAAACATGACCACCGATAAGAAAGAAAAAGACAATAGAGAAGAGTGTAATCCACCGGTAGGAATGATTATTAGGATGTGCATCAATGACATGTCATACTCAATGATAATATCGGTATGAAGGTAGGTATAATATCACCAATAAATAAACATAGTGGATGAATTAGTGTGTTTGATGACAAGTCAGGTTGACCCACCGACAAAACAAAGGAAACTAGGCATGAAAGATAACCGGTAAGGTGACATGTACTGGTAGGGTTAGTGAATCGATGAACAAGCACCGATAGTATGTCTTGGTCTGTGAATGAATCTAAACTGACTTAGTGGACTTAACAAAGCTAGATGTTGACAAGGATGACAAGTGGATACCAGGTGGTAAGCATCCAGAGGTTGGTGAAGTGTCCATCGATGTGGTAGGTGATGAGTGGGTCAACTTTAAATAAGGAACCTATAAATCACAGGTCAATGACAGAAGATGTGAGGCTTGAGGAGGATCAAGATGCAAAATATTTTTGATTTAAACCAAGTAGGACAATCCGATCTCCATGCTCATCAGTCAAAGGAAACAACTGAGGCATTAATGGTGAATGATAAGCAAGGTCAAAAAATAAGTTGCAAGTTGCGAAATATAGAAAGTGGGTACAAATGTCATAAGAAATGGTAGTGAGGTTTGATCTAATGTAGATCATCAATCTAGGCGATGATATTTGATCAGATTTGATATGGATTAAGTTGGTGGAGAAAATCCCTAGCGCACAACTATTTAAACTCTAGTCTTGGTGGGAAAGCCAAGTATAAATATGCAGACCAAAAATGAAAGATGATGGTGCGAGATGCTGAAAAATATAGAGTAACTAAGAGAGAAGAGAATGATAAGAGAGAAGATCAAAATAATCTAAGTGTTGGAGCTGACTAACAGAAAATTAGAACTGGTAAGAGGGTTTATCAGAGGTTTTACCAGTAAGGCTAGAGAAACCGACAAGTTGCCAAAAAGGATAAAAAATGTGTGAACTGGCAAGGGAGATTCAAGAAGAAAGTTGTTGAAGGTGAAGGAGAAGACAAAGTGTACTAGTGGAGGTTATGCAAGACATAATTAGGGTGGAAAGGATATAAACAAAGGACAATGAACTGACAAAGGACCGAGCAGAGGAGAATCGGTAGAGAAGAGTGGTGAAGTATTTAGATTGCAAGTGTTATAAAACTCATTTCTAACAAGGCTATAACTATTGTATTGCTTATAATCATTATGATCACTGAGTTAGAGCTTGGTGCAGGGGTTGGTGCCCTAAAAATTATAACTGTGTTTATTGTGAGGCTAGATTGGAGCAGTATAGTTTAGCAACATTTCTCACCAAGGTTTTTCCCACATTGGGTTTTTCTCATATGTTGGGTGTTATGTGTTATGTATCTTTGTGTGTTTGTATTTGATCTCTTTCCTTATCTTACCGATATATCCTCCTTGTGTCTAATTTGCTAACCGATACCAAGAGTTTGGCTTAGAAGGTTTAGTATATTGGGAACCACTGATTCACCCCCCTCTTAGTGGTACATTATGTTCAACAATTGGTATCAAAGAATAGGTTCCTAGTTAGATAAGATTTCTCTAGCTTGGATAGATTCTGGTCTTAGAACACAATGGCAAGAAATGAGTCATCCTCCTTTTCTAAAGCTCCCATGTTTGATGGAACCAATTATTCTTTTTGGTGCAAAAGAATGGAAACATATTTGTCCTCTCTAGGATTTGATGTTTGGATGTCTATGAAGAATGGGTATACTATCCCTAGTGTTCCTCCCACTGACTCAGATGCTAAGAAGGAGTATGAGAACAATGCAAAGCTAAACATGCTATTCTTAGTGGATTGTCAGATAATGAGTTTGTTAGGGTTATGCACTGCTCATCCGCCAAGGAGACTTGTGATAAATTGCAAAGATTATTTGAAGGAGATGACAAAGTCAAGGAGGCCAAGATGCAATCATTAAGAGGTCAACTACAAGCCTTGAAGATGAAAGATGAAGAAAATATTGCAGATTATCTTCATAGGGTAGATGAAACTATGAAAACCATTAGGGGACTTGGAGAAGAGGTTGTTGATGAAGTTACTGTCAAAAAGGTACTTAGATCACTCACATATAAGTATGATACTAAGGTATCTACTATAGAGGAAGACAAGGATCTGAAAACCTTCACAATGGATGAGTTATTTGGCTCCTTAATTGCTTATGAGATGAGGACAATTGGAGAAGGATCTTCAAGGAAAGAGGATTCTTTCAAATCCATCAAAAGGGCAAGGAAGAGGTTGCTCACAAAGGATCTAGTAAAGACTCAGATGCAGAGGTAGAAAACTTAGTTATAAAGCTCAAGAGAGGATCCAGTAAGTATAAAGGAAGGTTTCCACTCAAATGCTTCAGCTGTGGTAAAATAGGACACTTTGTTGTAAAATGTCCCTACAGTGAAACCGATGGAAATGAGAAAAGGAGCTCTAGTAGATCTTCCAGTAAAGATAAAGAGAAGAAAGTTTACTAGCAAGGAAGAAGAAGCTACCAGAATCAAAACAACCTATATACCATTGAGGATGATGCCATAGATGAAGAAATTGCATCAAAAGATGACTGCCATGAGGATGAAAGAGAAGTTAATCTCTTTGTGGAACTACATGAACTGGTTGTTGAAGATGAGGAAGATAAAGATATTGAAGCTGAAGTGGATCTAGAAGGCGAGATCATAAGTTGGCTTGAGGAGTTAAGTAAGACAAGAAGAGAAATCAAGAAGGCCTAACTTGCTGCTACAGAGGAACAAGAACAACTCGAGGTATCTCTAGAGGAATCCAAGAAAATAATTTCTGATCTACAACTCTAGATGGAAGAAGCTAAGAGGATATGTGAAGTTACATCCTTTGATTTTGATGAAGAAGGAGAAGGTGCATCAAAATCTGGAAGAAGAAATTGTAAAACTCGTAAAAGAGCTTGAAAAGACAAGAATAAGGCAGAATCAAGTCTGATTGTGTAGATTGCCTTGCATGCAGAAATAAGGAACTTATGGGTTGTAGATAGTGGTTGTTCCAATCACATGACTGGTGATAAAATGAAGTTTATTAAGCTCAAAGATTAGAATGGAGGCTCAATAAGATTTGGAGACAACTCCTCCATCAAGATAAAAGGAAAAAGGTGCTCTGAATATAGATGGCAAATTGAAGGCCCATGATGTATATTATGTGGAAGGTTTAAATCACAATTTATTAAGTGCAAGTCAAATGTGTGATAAAGGTTGCAAATTCACTTTTGACTCTACCGGTTGCCAAATAAGAAAAGAGAGTACTAGTCAGATTGTAGTATAAGGAAAAAGGAAAGATGGAAATGTGTATAATCTAAAGGAATTCTTTGAGTCCCAATGCATGATGGGAAAAGTGGATGAGAGCTGGAAGATTAGGCCACCTAAATTTTGATAATTTGGTTGCATTGAGAAAAAAGGGCTCTGTGAGAAATATACCACCAATCATCAAACCAGTAAGCACATTTTGTGATGAATGTGTAAGAGGAAAGCAAACTAAGGTGAGCTTCAAGACTAAGGAACATAATACTTCAAGACCACTAGAATTGGTGCGTACTGATATGTGTTGTCCAACTAGGACAAGAGCTCTTTCCAGTGAGAGTTACTTTATTCTCTTAATTGATGACTACTCAAGAATGACATGGATCACTTTCCTTAGACATGATAAATCATAAGCATTTGATAGATTCAAGATCTTCTGGAAGATGGTAGAGAAGGAAAGTGGATGCAAGATGAAATGCCTAAGATTAGACCGAGGTAGAGAGTTCACATAAAATGAGTTTGAATATTAGTGTGAAAGATATTGAATCAAAAGACAATACTCAGCCCCCAGGACACCACAACAAAATGGTGTGGTAGAAAGGAAGAATAGGACAATCAAAGAGATGGCTAGAACTATGTTGAATGAGAAAAACTTACCAAATATTTATTAGAAGGAAGTGATTCATACTGTAGCATATACTTTGAACCAGGTTCAACTAAGAACAAACAATAGGATGACATCTTATGAGTTGTGGTATGGCCAAAACCGTCAGTCAAGTACTTCAAGGTGTTTGGGAGTAAATGCTTCATTAAAAGAGATTAGGATGGCTTGGGAAACTTTGATTCCATGAGTGATGAAGGTATTTTCCTTGGTTACTCAACTCATAGCAAGGCCTACAAATGCTACAACAAAAGACTAAGAAGAGTCATTGAGAGTGTGAATGTGAGAGTAGATGAAGATATGCTTAAAGGAAGAAATAATCAAGTCAACTGGTATGATGATTCTGGTGATAAAGGTGAAGAAGCTCAGTTAGAAAATGAACCGGAAGAAGCATCCAATAAGGTACCTAACCGGTATGTGCAAAAAGACGAACCAAAAGAGTAGATTTTAGGTAACAAGAGTGATAGTGTGCAGACTAGAAGAAGACTTGCTCAGAATGTTGAACAAGTCAATTTCTACCTCATGATAGAAATGGAACCTAAGACATTCAATGAAGCTAGAAAAATTTAGAAATGGATGGATACAATGGAAGAAAAACTACATCAAATTGAGAAGAATAATACTTGGGAATTAGTTCCTAGATCTGTTGATAAAACTGTCATTGGCACAGAGTGGGTACACCAGAACAAGATGAATGAAGAAGGAATGATTGTGAAGCATAAAGAAAGGTTAGTGTCCAAAGGATATTCTCAAGTAGAAGGTATTCATTTTGAAGAAACATTTGCACCAGTGGCTAGGCTAGAAGCTATTAGGATGTTTCTTGCTTTCTCTTCCTATAAGGGTTATAACATTTATCAAATGGATGTCAAATCTGCTTTCCTAAATGGAAATTTTAGAAGAGGAAGTATACATGGAAAAACTAGAAGGTTTTCTGCTACATGATGATGAAACCTTTGTGTGTCAGTTAAAGAAAGCACTGCATGGTTTGAAGCAGGCTCCAAGAGCATGGTACTGAAGGTTAGATAATTATCTAAAGGACTCGGGGTTCAGAAAAGGGAGTGCAAATAGTAATCTATACATTAAAGAAGATGGAAGCCACATCATTATTATGGTCATATATGTTAGACAGTTCAGATAACCAGAAGACAACTAAGAGGGGGGGGTGAATCAGTTGTCACAGATTACCAAAACCATTATCAATTCAAAACAACAATACTAGAATAGCAATTAATCCAATTAAGCATAAATAATATTCATAGAATAAAAGCCATCCACACAACACCAAGATTTGTAGTTGAAAAACTCGGTAAAGGGAAAAACCATAGTGGGAATCCTACCCATAGTCAGATAATACTTCTGTAGTAAGTATGTGAATTTACAATGAAGGGGCCTGCACTTGTAGGAAGGTCAATAGCCTAGAGCACACTGCTCATCACAAAAGGAGTCTCGTTGACTACATACAAATCCAGACTACAACCTGAAGAAGTGTTGAACTGCAAAAGATAGCATCTCCTATGCCTCAATACAGTTCTAGTTAGGCTCATTACCAAAGGACTAAATCCTCTTACAAACCCAATTCGATCTCCATTGATCAACCAACTCCTCTATCTAAATGATATTACAATATTCTCACATTACATTCCTTGACCATGACCTCTTATAATAACCATGATTATCTACAATGAGATCTTATGGTGCAGGATCACCTCATGACTAAGATAATAAGAACAATAAAGGTTCAAGGACACACATGAGAATGTGACCTTTCAATCTATGTAATAGGGTAGTCTTGTTTGTTTGATGTTTGATTTGGTTGTGATAAATCCCACCTTGTTACCCAATGACATGGATTTGGCAAACTGATAAGCCACCATGGGAATATGGGCCTAGGTGTATTTGTTCGAGTATTTTCTAGGTCTCTATGTGTTGGAGATGTCTTAGGAAGGTTTAGGACTTCCTACCAATGGTCACCTTGCTTCAAAAGGTGGATTATAACCACTAAGAAGGGTATAAAATTTCATCCCCAATCATCATTGGGAGGAGAGAATGATTTTGTAAACTTTTGGCATCATTGAAGTAATATATTTCTGAGAATTTCCTGCAATTCCGCTATTCTACATGGTGTACTGTATTGTACGATCATTTTGGAGTTAGGAAACTAGTGGGATGTGTTAGAGTGGCCAATCACCTTTCCGATTCATCAAGTCTGAGGTCCTAATTTGCCAAGACAAGGAAGAAATTGGCAGATTTTTGGAAGTGTTCTAGATTTGACAGTTTTGTCTAGGGTTTTGCAATGAAATGGCTTACCTTGCTGATCCTTCATTGAAGGTTCATGGCTATGAAGGGGATGGAAGTATGGCCAATGTATTTTAGTATTTTAAAGGCCTTTTGTAGGTTAGGACCAGCTGGAGGTAAGGGTTTGATGCATTAAGGTTGGCAACTTCATGTGGCCACCGTGCAAGTGTAAGCAAACAGGTCTCACATTAGGGGTTAAAGGTCTGATCAAGGCCTAAGACTTAGGAATTGGTGTATTTGCAATGGCTTAAGAGTATTCCTTTATTTTTTTTGGTAAGGTCTGTGTCTACACACTCCTTTGTAAAATATGCCTAATTGGGTTATACCAGTATTCTAACCCAAGCAGGGTTTGGATTCTTGTGTTCCCTACCGGTACAAACCCTTAGGATATGTTTTGTAACTCCCAAAAGGGTATCTAAATCTGGGATTTTTTGTCTGGTCTTTTGGAGAAATAAAGAGTTAAGTGTGGAAAACCGGTCTGGCAGGGTTACTAGGTTTTGTAGGCCTTGTTGTAGCAGTTACCCAAACTAGTAGAGGGAACCTAAATTCAATGATTGAAGGAGGTCTCTCTGACCTAGGGGAATCAAAATAAAACCTTAGATAGCCATTGTCGCATTGGAGAAGGGAACAAACTATTTTTGACCATAGGGTCCTTGTACCGGTCAATGAAAGAGACCTTGTACCAGTAGACTTTTGTTTGGAAGAAATGGATGTGGGACTTGTCAAACTGATATTCCATGACCCCTAGGAGTGTTGTGTGACTGAGAGGGGCCTTGGTGTGTTATTAGATTAGGGGAACCTATCATATATTGATACCAGGACTCTGTATCATATTGTTATCAGAGCATAGGAGGAATCCTTTTGGGAAGAAGAATAGTAAATGTCAGCAGAAGAATCAGAGGATGAGGCTAGAAGAATGTCTCCAAAGTTCACAAATGTGGAACTTTTTAGGATGGTACAATAGAACAAAGAAGAAAATGATCATCTTAGAAGTTTGATTGAGAAATTGGAAGGCAGGCTGGAGAGAGGACCTAATGGCTCGAAGGAAGTGAGAGAAGAAGAGGAGAACCCACAAGGGTAGAAAGAGGAGGAAGTTCCTACAGAGCATAGGTACCTGGTTAATGCCTTGAAGTTTGTGGAGAGGAGAACCATGGACCAAAAATCAAACCTTCCTATTTTTAGTGGGAAGATGGATGTCGATGGAGTGATGGACTGGATAGAGTCCTTAAATAACTTCTTTGAATGTGAAGACATTGCTGACAATTAAAAGATGAATATTGCCAAGTCAAAAATCCAAGGAGCAACCTTGACATGGTGGAATTTTGTGCAAGGAGAAAGAGTAAAAGAGGGAAGAGGAATGATCACCTCTTGGAAGAAGATGATTATAGAGATCAAGGGAGTATATGTACCTGAGGACTATGAAGTCCAATTACACAAGAGAAGGCATACCTATAGCATTCTTTAGTGAAAAAATCAATGAGGCAAAGAGAAAATATTCTTCTTATGACCTAGAAATGTATGCACTAGTTCAGGCATTGAAAAAAGGAGACACTATCTGCTACCAAAGGAATTTTTGGTCTACAATGACAACCAAACCTTGATTTTCATTAACAGCCAAGAAAAGATAAGCCATAGGAATATGAAGTGGGTAGAATCCCTACAAGCCTATACCTTTTCCATAAAACACAAGAAAGGAGTAGCCAACAAAGTGGCTGATGCACTAAGTAGGAGAGTGCTAACCATATCTAAAATCCAATTAGAAAGCATTGGGATTGATGCAATGAAAGATATATATTTTGCAGATGAGGACTTTAAGGAGATTTACAGGCATGTACTGAATTTGGTGAAAGGTATCATGTGGAGTTTTTTTATTTTCTGATCCAAGATGGACTTCTTTTTAAAGGTGGACAATTGTGCATACCAAAGTACTCAATAAGGACTAATATCATCAAGGAAAAGCATAGTGGAGCTATGGCAGTTCATTTTGGTTTGGACAAGACTCTTGAATTGGTAAGAAGGCACTACTTTTGGCCCAAATTGCAAGTTGATGTATGAAAGTTTGTAGATACATGCACCATTTGCCAAAATGCAAAAGGAAGAAGTACCAATGCTGGTCTCTATCAACCATTACCCTATTTGTGATAGTGGATAGGTTTAGTAAAAGGGCACATTTCTTGCCATGTAAGTCCACTAGTGATGCATCTTATATAGAAGATTTGTTTTATAGAGAAGTAGCAAGGATTCATGAACTTCCATTGAACATAGTGTCTAACCAGGATGTCAAATTTGTTGGTAATTTTTGGAGAACTCTATGGAGGAAACTTGGCACCAATCTATCTTTCTCATCAGCCTATCATCCACAAATGGATGGGAAGACAAAAGTAGTAAACCGGTCATTAGGGAATTTGTTGAGATGTCTTACAAGGCAGCATGGTGAAAAGTGGGATTAAATCTTACCTCGGGCTGAGTTTTCCTACAATGGCACTATATGGTGCAATAGAACATCATGAATAAGATAATAAGAACAATAAAATTTAAAGGAAACACATGAGAATGTGACCTTTCAATCTATATAATAGGGTAGTCTTATTTGTTTGATGTTTGATTTGGTTGTAATAAACCCCACCTTGTTACCCAATGACATGGATTTGGTAAATTGATAAGCCACCATAGGCATATGTGCCTAGGGGTATTTTTTGAGTATTTTCTAGGTTTTTATGTGTTGGAGGTGTCTTAGGAAGGTTTAGGACTGTTGGATTTAACATATGTCAAAAGTTGCTCAAACTTGACAACTTTTAATGACAACTTTTGGTTGCAAATAGAAACTTCCTACCAACAGTCACCTCAGTTCAAAAGTTGGTTGATAACCATTGAGGAGGGTATAAAATTTCATCCCCAATCATCATTGGGAGGAGAGAATTATTTTGTAAACTCTTGGCATCTTTGAAGTAATATATTTCTAAGAATTTCCGGTATTTCCGTTATTCTATGCAGTGTACCGTACTGCATGATCATTTTGGAGTTAGGAAACTAGTGGGATGTGTTAGATAGGCCAATCACCCTTCAAATGCATCAAGTCTAAGGTCCTAATTCACCAAGACAATGAAGAAATCGACATATTTCTAATGGTGTTCTAGATTTGACAGTTTTGTTTAGGGTTTTGCAAAGAAATGGCCTTACCTTGCTGATCCTTCATTGATGGTTCATGACTGTGAAGGGGATGCAAGTATGGAAATTGTTTTTTAGGATTTTAAAGGCCTTTTGAAGGTTAGGACCAGTTGGAGGTGAGTGTGTGATGCATTAAGGTGGGAAACTTCATGTGGCCACCATGTAAGTGTAAGCAAACAGGTCTCACATCAGAGGTTAAAGGTCTGATCATGGCCTAAGACTTAGAAATTGGTGTATTTTCAATGGCTTAAGAGTATTCCTTGAATTTTTTTGGTGAGTTAAGGTCTGTGTCTACACACTCCTTTGTAAAATAGGCCTAATTAGGCTATACCGGTATACTAACCCAAGTAGGATTTGGATTCTTGTTTTCCCTACCAAGAATAACCCTTAGGATATGTTTGTAACACCCAAAAGGGTATCCAAATCTTGGATTTGTTGTCTAGTCTTTTGAAGAAATAAAGAGTTAAGTGTGGAAAACCAGTCTAGCAGGGTTAGTAGGTTTTATAGGCCTTATTGCAGCAGTTACCCAAACTGGTAGAGGGAACTTGAATTTAATGATTGAAGGAGGTCCCCCTGACCTAGGGGAATTCAAATAAAACCTTAGATAGCCATTGTTGCATTAGAGAAGTGACAAAACCATTGTTGACCATAGGGTCCTTGTACCGGTACTTTTGTTTGGAAGAAAGGGATGTGGGACTTGTCAAACTGATATTCCTTAACCCCTAGGAGTGTTGTGTGATTTATAGGGTCCTTGATGTGTTCTTGGATTAGGGGAAGCTATCCTATACCGATACCAAAACTCTGCATCATCTTACATCTTATTTATAAAAACCCTCAACCATGAACATTCAGGTCAACTACTGGACAATAAACCAATTACATTAATACAAACCATGTTGGCCTTAGACTAAAATAATTAATATACAACACATAGGACATCCCGAAAATACAACAATAATTCCCGTTGACATGTTACATTAATTTTGGTCTGTAACCTAGGTCAACCGGGACCAAGTATAGGTCCACATGCTTCAACAATGATCTCCAAATGCCAAGTCTTGAACATGATTACCAAAATTATCCTAAAACTCCATCACAAGCTGCACTAACACCAATTATGCAATGTATTATGATAGCTCAATGATGAACGGATAGTACCAAACCAGTACTGAGAGGGGAGGTGAATCATTATAGACAAAAACACATTCCTAAAACTGGTTTGTTAGCAGACATTGTGCTTTGGCTGACAAACAATAACAGAAGTCTTAAACAGAGTACAACCGGCAAAAGCCAAAATAACTAAGACAAGCATAAATCGGTTGACACTTATCTTTTCATACAATCTAATACTTCATTTCCATTTCACCCTAGTGCATGAACAGGTAATCTATCATCAAAATATATAAACAGCTAGATCAACATGATTTTCCTTTACACACAAATCACTTGAACCATCACATGAATAACACCACACATGACACACAAATTTTTCACGTGGAAACCCAATTGGGAAAAACCATGGTGGGGATGAATACCCACAAGCTATTTTTGAACTCTTTAGAAGTCCGCTCTGTTAGGAGCCTTGTTTGGTTAAAGACTGAAACAATAGGTTCTGTTAGGAACCGATCTTGTTAGGGATCACCCGGTTAAGTGATGGCTAGAATACCCTGTTAAGGGTTAAACCCTGTTAAAGGTTACCTTGTTAGAGGATTTCAAGAACTCAATGGTTTTGAGTCACCTTGTCAAAGGATTTACAGTAAGCTGGTTAAAGCTACCCTGTTAAGGGATTTCCCAACTACTGAAGTGGTTAGAGATCAACATGTATTACAATGATCTAGTAATAGCACTCAATGCTAATGCAGATCCACTTTAGCTCCTCTTCACCTTCTGCACTTACACTCTGCAGGTATCACTTCTCTCCTCTGGTCTAGCAAGAATCATGTCTCTCTTCACTTGGATACACACACACAACTTTTGCCAAAAACTTCAGAAAGAAACCCAACATCGACCTTATAGGAAATAGATAGGTCGGTAGCATAAACCCTAAACCCTAAACCTGTTAGGTTAAGCATTTCAAATGGTTCAATCCTGACCATTGAGCACATTGCATTAAATGCAACAGTCTTGAACTGATCTCAAGACATTCTCCATCATTTGTTTTCCACCGCTTTCATGGCAGCTAATAACCCATCACGCGTTTTCACCATTTATAGACTTCGCACATTCCTGAGGTAGATAGGAACAATCTCCTTCATGCAAGATCCTTCACGCACATAAGGTTGACGTGGCAGCATGATCTATTCTTTGGTACAATGCTAACTCATCACACAAAGTCACCGATTGAGTCACATAGGCTTGAAGCACTTCAACCGGAAACCCTAAAGTTAAGACTACCAATCGATAGTCATAAAAATCTTCCATGTACTGGTTTCCATATCAACATGTCGGTTTACCTTGAACAAATACACCACTTCACTTTGGCACATATACTGGTTCACAATGTTATACCGGTTCTAGGTAACATATCGGTTCTCTCTTCTTCAGCATATTGACATCAATGACAACATACAATGTCATCATGTCCTCAAACTGGTTCACATAATGCCAACAATCTCCCCCTTTGGCATTGATGGCAATATACAAAGATATCTCTCCACTTCACATCTTCTCCCCCAATTTCTATAAATATCTTCTCTTCTTCACTTCTTCTCCCCCTTTGACAACAATGCCAAAGTGGAGCAACAAGCTTCCCTGTTCCATTATGCTGCTCCCCCTCAAGAGTAGCATCCTTCAACACATAGATCCTGAAAAAAAATTTGACTATGCAATACCTAATTGATGTGGAGCATATACCTTTAGTTCACCTCCTGAAGGGGTAGAACCCCTAATTCACCTCTTAAGTACATAAATGTAGCCTTTGGGAGAGGCTTGGTGAATATGTCTACTAACTGCTCCTTACTGGAAACATTTTCTAGTGCAATCTTTTTGTTCTGAACCTTTTCCCTCAAGAAATGATACTTAAGCTCAAAGTGATTGGTTCTAGAATGTAAAACTGGATTCTTGGAGATGTTAATTGCACTAGTATTGTCCCAAAATATACTTACCGGTTTAGATATAGGAACTTTGAAGCCATTTAATACATGCTTCATCCAAATTGTCTGAGTGTGGTTCATGAAAGCTACAACATACTCTGCTTCCACTGTAGACTGAGAGATACAACTCTGCTTCTTACTCATCCATGAGACTAGTCTACCACCCAGAAAGAATGCACCACCGGTTGTGCTCTTTCGGTTGTCCACATTACCTACCCAATTAGCATCTGTGAATACTTTCAAGTTGAAATCCTTGCTATATGGATACCACAATCCATAATCAATAGTTCCCTTTAGATACCTAAGAATCCGTTTGACTGCAACCAAGTGGGATTCTCTTGGACTTTTTTGGAACCTTGCAGAAATGCCAACTGCATGTGCAATATTTGGTCTGCTATGCACTACATAATGCAACTTACCAATCATTGATTGGTATTCCTTCTCATTAACCAATGTTGAGTCATCCTCTTTGGATAGTTTACAACTAGTCACCATTGGTGTACTAACTGGTTTTCTATCTTCCATGCCAAAGGTCTTCAACACCTCTTTGACATACTTGGACTGAGTGATAAAGATTCCATCTTTCATTTGCAGTCCAATGAAGAACTTAATCTCCCCTATGAGTGACATGTCAAACTCTTTCTTCATCTCATCTGCAAACTCATGACTCATCTTGTCATCTCCACCAAAGATAATGTCACCAACAAATACCTCATAGATCAGGATCTGATCTCCTTCAGATTTCAAGTAGATATTGCTATCTTCACTTGTTCTCTCAAATCCAATCCTCACAAGATGGGAGTGCAGACATTCATACCCTGCTCTAGGTGTCTGCTTTAGACCATATAAGGCTTTAAGTAGCCTACACACCATGTCACTATCTTTAGATGGGGCAAACCCATCTAGTTGTTCTATATACACCTCTTCATGTACACCATTTAGGAATGTAGATTTTGCATCCATTTGATATACTTTGAATCCTTTAAAAGCTGCATATGCAAGAAGCATACAAACTCCTTCCAATCTGGCTATAGGAGCAAAGGTTTTTCCATAGTATTCTCCTTCTTGGGCATATCCTTTACACACCAGTCTGGCATTGTTTCTAATCACTGCACCATCCTCATTTAGCTTATTTTTGAAAACCCATTTGGTATCGATGACATTTTTATGCTCCAGTCTAGGTACCAAAGACCATGTACCATTTCTCTCTATCTGGTCAAGTTCCTCTTCCATTTCCTTGATCTATTCTTCATCTTTATGTGCCTCTTTGAATTATTTAGGCTCAAATTCAGAGATCATACATGAGTTTTCTCTGACCTTTCTTCTTGTAAGGATTCCTACATCCTTATCTCCTATGATCTTCTTAGGATCATGATTCAACTTGACATACCGAGCAATGGTCTTACCAGATTCCTCTTGCTTTTCTTCTTCATCCTAATCAATATCAGCATCTACATCTATTGGTGTAGGAACACCATTACAAGTACTTGGTTGACTGGCAACTAGTTCCCAGAAGGTTACAACCGGTTCATTTACCGCTTGCTTACTGCTAGTTTCCTTAGTTTTCCCAGAGGTTTCATCAACTCTCACATTAATGCTCTCCATAATTCTCTGAGTCCTATTATTGAAACACTTGAGAGCTTTGCTCTTGTTGGAATATCCTAGGAATATTCCCTCATCACATTTCACATCAAATTTGCTCTGGTGTTCACTCCTCTTGATGTAACATTTGCTACCAAACACTCTAAAATTGCTAACCATAGGTGTCTTACCAGTCCAATACTCATAAGGAGTTTTATCCTTACCTTTCTTGATGAGTACTCAGTTCATTGTGTAGACTACAATGCTCACTGCTTCTCTCCAAAAGGTGTGAGCAACCTTTCCTTGAATCAACATTGTTCTTGATACTTCAACCATAGTTCGATTATTCCTCTCTACTAGTCCATTCTGCTATGAAGTCCAAAGGGTAGATAGTTGCCTCTTGATGCCATGTTCTTCATAGTACTTGTTGAATTCACCAGAAGTGAATTCCCCTCCTTGATCAGTTCTAAGACACTTGATCCTTTTACTACTTTCCTTTTCCACTAATGCTCTAAAAGCTTTGAACGTTCCAAAAGCTTCAGACTTATCTTTCAAGAATGTGACCCACATTATCCTTGAGTAGTCATCAGTGAGAATCATGAAGTACCTATCATCCTGCACACTCCTAGTTTTCATAGGACCACACAAATCAGTATGCACAAGATCAAGTAAATTTTTAGCAGTGAAAGGTTTACCTTTAAAGGTTGAAGAAGACATTTTCCCTAGTTGACACTCTCTGCACAAGGTATTTTCCAGTTTTCTCAGCACCGACAACCCTCTAACTGCCTTGATCTTACTAGCCTTCACAATGTTATCAAAGTTTACATGGCAGAGTCTCCTGTGCCATATCCAGCTGTCATCAAACTTGGCCATAAGACATGTACTGATATTTGCATTCAGCTGAAACAGGTTACCTTTGGTCTGCATGTCGGTTGCCACCAATTCACCATTCTTTCCTTTGATTCTGCACACTCCATTCTTGAATTCCAGAGTGAGATCACTATCATTTAGCTAGACAACACTCAGAAGGTTGTGTCTGAGACCATAAACCCAATACACATTGTCAGCACTACTCTTTCCATTCAGAGAGATGGACCCTCTTCCTTTGACCATACATGGTGCATCATTACCAAAGCAAACCACACCACCATCATAATCTTCCAAGGATAGAAACTTGCTTCGGTCACTAGTCATATGGTGAGAATAGCCACTGCCAATAATCCACTCATTAGAATTATCAAAGCGGAAGATAGGAGCCTTCTTGTTTGACACATCTTCCTTTACAGCAACAAACACAATATCTTCATTTTCTTCATCTTTTGATTCCTCATCTGTGACACCTTCATCAACTGCCACAAAACAGTTTCTTTGGTTTCCTCCTTTGAATTTCTTGAACCTTTCTGGTTTGTCCTTGTTGTCACCATTAGGACAGTTTACAACAATATGTCCTATCCGGTTACAAGAAAAACATTTCAAAGGGAGCTTACCTCTGTATTTACCGGTTCCTTTAGGAAGTTTCCTGGCAAGAAGAGCTTCAAATTCCATCAAAATCTCCTCATCATCCATTTCTCTGCTTTGTCATGGTTCACCACTGGTGCTTGCTTCTTTTCCTTTTCTAGATGGTACAACAGAAGCTTTAAAAGCTGATTCAGTCTTTTGAACACTTCCATGAAAACTATTTAGCTCATAGGCTATCAACTTTGCAATGATGGAGTCTAGGGATACCTTAGTCTTGTCTATTGATCTCAACTCCTGAATAGCAGAAACCCTTATTGCATTGACCAGTAATAAGGATCTCAAAACTTTTCTTACCTCAATGGAATCTTCCATTTTACCACCTGCACTCTTAATATCTCTAACAATAGTTTTGATTCTTATTCCATACTGTTGAATGGTCTCACCTTCAACCATCCGCATGTCTTCAAACTTCCCTCTAAGGCCTCCTTCCTTAGCTTCTTTTACATGCTCATCACCGCCATAGATATTTTAAAGAGTATCCCATACTTCTTTGGGATTTACTTTATCTTGGACATCAATAAATTCAATGTTAGATAAACTACTAATTAGGGCTTCCATGAATTTCCCATTCTCCTGCATCTCTCTCTTTTGGTCATCAGTGAGAGTACTTGTAGGGGAAACATAAGAATTCTCAACATAGCTCCAGTGTTGAGCACCCATGCTTCTGATGTATATTTTCATTTTGTCTTTCCATATATTGAAATTATCTCTGTTGAACTTTGGACCTTCCCTCTTCATCATTAGACTGGGATCTTTTCCTCAAGCGGTTAAGCTTATAACACAGAGGACTTGGAGGATGCTCTGATACCAATTGATAACTCAATGATGAATGGATAGTACCAAACCAGTACTGAGAGGGGGGGGTGAATCAATACAGACAAAACACATTCCTAAAATACCCTGTTAAAGGTTACCTTGTTAGAGGATTTCAAGAACTCAATGGTTTTGAGTCACCCTGTCAAAGGATTTACAGTAAGCCAGTTAAAGCTACCCTGTTAAGGGATTTCCCAACAATTGAAGTGGTTAGAGATCAATAGGTATTACAATGATCTAGTAACAACACTTAATGCCAATGTAGATCTGCTTTAGCTCCTCTTCACCTTTTGCAGGTATCACTTCTCTCCTCTAGTCTGGCAAGAATCACGTATCTCTTCACTTGGATACACACACACAACTTTTGGCAACAACTTTAGAAAGAAACCCAACATCGACCTTATAGGAAACAGATAGGTCGGTATCATAAACCCTAAACCCTAAACCTGTTAGGTTAAGCAATTCAAACAGTTCAATCCTGACCGTTGAGCACATTGCATTAAATGCAACAGTCTTGAACCAATCTCAAGCCATTCTCCATTGTTTGTTTTCCACTGCTTTCATGGCGGCTGATAACCCATCACGTGTTTTCACTGTTTACAGAATTCGCACATTCTTGAGGTAGATAGGAACAATCTCCTTCATGTAAGATATTTCATGCACACAAGGCTGACGTGGCAACATGATCTATTCTTCGTTACAATGCTATCTCATCACACAAAGTCACCGATTGAGTCACACAGGCTTGAAGCACTTCAACTAGAAACCTTGAAGTTAAGACTACCAACTAATAGTCATACAAAGCTTCCATGTACCGGTTTCCATATCAACATACTGATTTACCTTGAACAAACACACCGCTTCACTTTGGCACATATATCAGTTCACAATGTTATATCGGTTCTCACATATACTAGTTCTAGGTAACATATTGGTTCTCTCTTCTTTATCATATTGACATCAATGACAACATACAATGTCATCATGTCATGATACCGGTTCACATAATGCCAACACATTAAAGATCTCCACCAAAAGATTTGCCAGTGAAACCCTCACTGAAATGAGAAACCAATTTTCTGTGTAAGCAGGATAGCATCCAATAACCAGACCAAAACCAATTGACCAAATATGAGTATAGGAATTATGAACAAGTCAATTCCATCACCAGATTATACCAGAGTTAACTAGATCATGTCAGATCCAAGTTAACCAAAAATCACTCAACCTACCAGGACCAGAAGGGTGTCAGTAAAGCATCCAAACATCTATTGTTGACATCAATGACAAATCATCAATGCAACACATAATCAATTCCACCAAATGGCCAACAATATCCCCCTTTGGCATTGATGGAAACACTAGGTGTGAAAAACATCTAAGTACCAAGAAATGATAAACAAGTCTCCCCCTGTGGAAGACAACCAACAATCTCCTGCATATAGCTCTGAATATCAATGTCTCTCCCCTTGTGAATAATCTCTGTAAAGTTTTGACTTTCTTTTTCACATTTCTATCTCTCCCCCTTTGACATCAATGTCATAAATCTGACATAAATATCAAAGTATAACATAAGCCTCTGAATCTTAAAGCCGACTACTCCCCCTGAGCAGTAGTATCCCACATCAGTGCCAGAATTAATAGTATCTCTAATAACACATATCGGACTGATGCCAAAATTGCATGAATCAAGTCTCTGTCAGAGGGGCAAAAACCCCCAATCTGTCTCTCAGGTACTCAAAAGATTCCTTGGATAAAGGTTTAGTGAAAATATTTGCAATATATTCTTTAATGTTCACATAAACCAGTTTAACTTCATTTGCTTCCACCTTCTCCTTCAAAAAGTTATACTAGATAGATATGTTCTTTGTCTTAGAGTGAAATACCGAATTCTTTGATATATCAATAGCAATAGAGTTATCATAGTGAATAACTATCGGTGCATCACAATCCACCTTTATATCCTTCAACATTTTCTCCATCCATAAAACTTGTGTACAATTAGTAGTAGCAACAACATACTCAACTTCAATAGTAGATAAAGAAGTACATGACCATTTCTCTCTGATCCATGAAACCAACTTCTTTCCAAGAAAGAAAGCTCCACCAAAATTACTTTTGTGGTTATCAACATCTCCAGCCCAGTCAACATCTGTATATGCACATAAAGTGAAGTTATCATCCTTAGGATACCACAAACCATATTCTAATGTACCTTGCAAGTATCTAAAAATCCTTTTCACTGCCATCTCATGATTTTCTCTAGGATCGCTCTGAAATCTTGAAACAATACAAACAACATTCATAATGTCAGGTCTAGTCTGAGTTAAATAAAGTATACCTCCAATCTTAGATTTTTATCTTGTAGGATTTATCAGTGCAAAAACATATTTCCTTGTCAATTTCTCACTTGTAACCATAGATGTACTTATCAGTTTAGAATCTCCCATACCAATTTTCTTCAACAATTCCTTAATATGTTTAGTTTGACAGATAAAAATACCTTTGTCAGTCTGAGTAATCTGCAAACCTAAGAAAAATTTCATCTCACCAATCATAGACATCTCAAATTCTTTCTCCATGTTCTTAGGAAATTCTATGCATAATTTATCTTCACCTACCAAAATAATGTAATCAACAAATACTTCAACAATCAGGATATCATCATCAGTGATTTTATAATATAAATTACTGTTGGCACTTCCCTTAGTAAAACAAAGCTTCAAAAGATATTTATCCAACCTTGCATACCAAGCTCTAGGTGCTTGTTTCAATCCATATAAATCTTTCGTTAACCTACAAACCATATTAGTATCATTTGCTAGTGAAAAACCATCAGGTTGCTCAATATAAACTTCCTCATCAAGATCCCCTTTCAAGAATGCACATTTAACATCCATCTGATAAACCTTGTAGTTTTTATAAGCATCATAGGCAATAAATAATCTTACAGCTTCAATCCTAGCTATAGGTGCAAAAGTTTCTACATAATAAATTTTTTCCTTCTGAGAATATCCTTTACAAACCAATCTAGCCTTATTCTTGATAACTTTACCATCCTTATTTAATTTATTCCTAAAAACCCATTTAGTTCTAATAACATTTTTATTTTTAGGCTGGGGAACCAAAGTCCATGTGTTATTTTTCTCAATCTGATCTAATTCTTCTTCCATAGCCTGTAACCAAAATTCATCTTTACATGCCTCAATTACTTATACCGGTTCAACTTGTGAAATTAAACATACCTCATTAGTTGTTAGTCTTCTTCTTGTCATCACTCCATTTCTCTTATCCCCGATGATTTGATCTTTAGAATGATTCAATCTCACATACCTAGGAGTCTTCTGACTCTCTGTTCCTCTTCCCTATTTTTCAGTTACTGTAGAATTTTTTGATGCTGCTAAAGTAACTGGTTCAACTCTCTGTTCTGATAAAGGTGCTACCAGTTCAGATATAATCATTTCCACTACCGGTTCCTTCTCATAAATTCTGATTTGACTTTTTCTCAGCTCATCTACTTTGACATTAGCACTCTCCACTATTTTCTACAATCTCTTGTTATGACATCTATATGCTTTGCTTTCATTAGAATAACTAATAAATATGCCTTCATCACTTCTAGGATCAAATTTCTTAATAGCATCATCTCTCCTGATATAACATTTACTACCAAAGTTTCTAAAATACTTAACTATAGGTGTATTGCCAAACCATAATTCATAAGGTGTCTTACCAATTTCTCCTTTGATATGTACTCTATTGAATGTATAAACCATTGTACTAACTACTTTTGTCCAATAAATATGATAGATTTTCTTCCACCATCATTGTTCTAGCAACATCCAAGATAGGTCTATTTTTCCTTTCCCCAACTCCATTTTGCTGAGGTGTTCGAGGAGCTGAAAATTGTCTTCTAATACCATGCTTGTCACAAAAGTTATTAAACTCACTAGATGTGAATTCTCCACCATGATCTAATCTCAACATTTAATCTTCAATCCTGTCTCAATTTCCACTTTAGCCTTAAAGATTTAAATTTTTCAAATGCATCAGATTTTACTCTCAAAAAAGTAACCCACATCATTCTAGAATAGTCATCAATGATTAGCATGAAATATCTATCACCATGAACACTTTTAACTCTAGCAGGGCCACATAAATCAGTGTGAATAAGATCAAGAACATCATTTGATTTATCTTGTATGCTCCTAGAAGAGGTTCTAACCTTTTTACCCATTTGACATTCTTTACATACCAGATTATAGGGCTTCATAATCTTAGGTATATCTCTAACAACCTTAGTTGAATTGATCTTCACAATGCAATCAAAATTTACATAACACGGCCCATTATCCCATAACCAACTTTCATCAGTCTATGTAATCAAAAGTGTCTTCCCACTAGAGTTCAAATGAAATATGTTACCTTTTTTCTATGTACTATTTGCATTCTCCAAGATAGATCTGTTAATGATTTTGTATTTTCCATCCTTGAACTGTAATTAAAATCCCTTATCTACCAATTGTCCTACACTCAAAATATTATTCTTCAAACCTTCAACATAATAAACATTGTCAGTATTGTTCTTACCATCCAATGATATAGTTCCTTTTCCCTTAATCATACATGCCTTGTCATCTCCAAATCTATCTAATCAACCATCAATTTCTTGAAAAGATAGAAACTTTCCTTTATCTCCATTCATATGATGTGAACAACCACTATCAATTTCCCATTCATCCTTATCCTTAATTTTAGTAGCAAGTGCCTTCTCCTCGGGTACATTCTGTCATGCCCAAAATTTAGGGCAAAAACGGAACAAATTTTTTTTTAAAAGATACTAAATTTAATTAACAAGCACACTCTTGCGACAAGCGTTAACGAAAATTTCATTAATAAATTCGAGCTCATTCTGAAACGAACGAAGCATCGACAATCAGTTATAATTTAATTGCGGAAAAACCTACTGGTTTAAATTCTATCTCCAAAAGGTATTTAATTTATAGTTTTATTAAATTAATCATACTAAAAATATTAGGGGAGATATTTCAAGATTTATTTCCCACTATGACTATAAAGTCTTAGTAATTTTAATTAATTTCTCCTTTACGATTTTTTTTTTTAAATCAATATTGAGAACATGTAAAATGCACATATATACATATAGATTATGCATATATTTTGAATATCCGTAATTTAATTTCTTAAATCAATTAAACTAAAAAAAACATACATATATATTCATATATATATTCCCATATATATATATATGGAAACATATATATTATTATATATATATTCTACATATATTCCAATATTTTAATCCTAATCTCCTAAATCCATTTCAACTTGCTAAAAATTACCACTTAATTTCCTCAACCCTAATTAGGGTTCTAAATTCCTATTTAACCATTACCTAAACCCCAAATACATATTATTTTTTTTTATATTTAAAAAAACTAAACTTCCCTAGCCCCTATCGGGCTAGGGTTTAACCCATTCTTTTTTTTTAACAAGTGAAGATTTCATGCCGGGCCGAAGAGTTAACAAGCGGCCATGATTACCAAGCTTGCCGGTCGCTGGGGTTTCAAGTGGAGGCTGGCCGCGCGCACCACTGTGTGAGCTCACAGTGGCGCCGCGGCACCACTGTGTGCCCACACAGTGGGCGCCACTAGCGGCTCCCCACTGTGTGGCCACACAGTGGCGGCCGTGGCCGTCCACTGTGTGCCCACACAGTGGGTGCCGCAAGCGGCTCCACTGTGTGTGCACACAGTGGGCGCCGCGCGGTCGTCCACTGTGCGTACACACAGTGGAGTCCACGGGGGCCCCAAACATATATTTTTTTTTTAAATTTTCTTTTAAAATTTACAATAACATTTATTAATATATATATATATATATAAATATATAAATATATATATTTATATATATATATATATAAATATATAAATATATATATTTATATATATATATGTATATATATATTTATATATGTGGTATTTTCATAAATTTATAAGCATAGATAAAAAGATAAATTTAAATTCTAAATCAAATTTATATATAATTTAAAAGAGAATTATTACATGCAAAATTTTAAGCTAATAAAATAAAGGAAAAGATAACCTTAAGTTAAATCAAAAAATTTAATTATATATATATATATATATATATATATATATATATATTTATATATATATATATATATATATATATATATATATTTATATATATATATATATTAATTTAAATGCATCTATAAAACAAGCTTCTAAATCAATGATTAACAAAAAAATACAATATAAAGTATTTCACAAAGATTCATTATACGTTTCCTCTTTTGTAATAAGAAATCCATTAACATGTTTTTTTTTGTTTTTTTTTGAAATAGATTATTCACATAAAACAACTTCTCTTTCCACCTAAATTACTTATAAAGCTTTCAACTTAAATAAACTTCTATTTTGACTTAATTTAAAAAAAAAGGTAAAAATCTAAATGAAATCAGACTTTTTTATTTCTTTCATAAAACAAGAAGCTTTGCATGCATCACTAATTTGCTTTTCTTTTTTCTTTTTTATTCTAGGAGTAAAATCAAGCCTTTTCTCTTTCTTTAAAAACATCTCTAATATATACTACCAAATTTACAGCAATGTTTTCTCTGAACAGTCACAACAATAAAACTTCAAATCTATTATTACAAAATTACAACTTGCTTCTCCTTTCTTTTGAATTGAGGCATTTATTCACAACAACTTTAAAACAACATCTGCAACTGAATTCAAAAATCTTCAAATTCCATCTTCTGAATAACTTTCATGAATTTCTATCCTCTTTCCTCTGGATTTCCTGCATAATAGAAAACACAAAACTGACCACGGAGTGCTCACCTCCCAGCCTAGGCTAACTGGTAGCCACCCCCGAGCTCAGAGAACCAATTCCTAGACGGGTACAAACAGGCAAACACAAAGAAACACAAAGCATACAAATATTTCAGACACATTCCCAACCTGGCTTTCACAGCACCACACTCTGGTGGTGAACATTTTCAAAGGGTGGTAGTGGACCAAATACCCTGAGGAGAATCTGCAAGTATGTAATAACAAGAAGCCACCTCATGGCACAAATAACATATCAAAATCTCAACCCCATAATTCCTTATGCCCCCCAAAGGCATTCTAGCCTTATAACCCTCCTTATGACCCCCATTGCACAAACAGGCCATGCAGCAAGGGTCACACAAAGATCCCTTGTGATCGCTCTCTAAAGAGAGTCTCTCACTCGAGGGCTGTCACTGCTACCACCCTCAAGATCCTCTTCCCTCCCAAGAGAAAGAGGGATCTTGAGAAAACTCCCAAAACACATTCATTCATAAAACAAAATGAAAAGATTTTCAAAAATTCGTTTTCAAGATTACAGATTTTCTTATTCAACAACTTTCAGAAAGAAACAAAAACAGGTCATTAAAAGTAAAAATGAAACCAACCTTAATCTGCCCAAAGGTTATACTGATATCTGAAGAAGAGCTGCCCAATCCACAATTCTTTATTTTCCTTAATCA